>NC_139246.1:35416843-35867515 GCF_977018435.1 Lepisma saccharinum | reverse complement strand
CTAACCCTCACGACTGTCCTTTCCTCATCACCCTCACGACTATCCTTTCCTCATCACCCTCACGACTATCCTTTCCTCCCTCACCCTCACGACTATCCTTTCCTCCTCACCCTCACGACTTCCTTTCCTCCTCACCATCACGACTCGCATTTTCTTCTCACCCTCACGACTCTCCTTCCTCCTCACTCTCACGACTCTCCTTTCCTCCTCACTCTCACGACTCCTCTCTCGTCCTCATCCTCACGACTCGTCTCTCGTCCTCACCCTCACGATTTTCCTTTCCTCCTCACCTTCACGACTCGTCTCTCGTCCTCACCCTCACGACTCGTCTTTTGTCCTCATTTCGTCCTCACCCTCACGACTCGTCTTTCCTTCCTCACCCTCACGACTCTCTTTTTCCTCCTCCCCCTCACGACTCGTCTCTCGTCCTCACCCTCACGACTTTCCTTTCCCCTCACCCTCACGATTTTCCTTTCCTCCTCACCCTCACGACCCGTCTTTCGTCCTCATTTCGTCCTCACCCTCACGACTCTTCTTTCGTCCTCACCCTCACGACTCCTCTCTCGTCCTCATCCTCACGACTCGTCTCTCGTCCTCACCCTCACGATTTTCCTTTCCTCCTCACCTTCACGACTCGTCTCTCGTCCTCACCCTCACGACTCGTCTTTTGTCCTCATTTCGTCCTCACCCTCACGACTCGTCTTTCGTCCTCACCCTCACGACTCGCTTTTCCTCCTCACCCTCACGACTCTCCTTTCCTTCTCACCCTCACAAGTTTTCGGAGGGTGAGGACATGAGGGTCGCCCTCCGGAGGGTAACCACCTCTGCCCAAGACACTTCTATTGTAGCTGATCCTTTGTCAATATTTCGTTGTATTCATTGCAGGCGCCCTTCCCAAGTTATGCGGCCCTGTTTCAGGAATTGCGAGCGGTAGAGAATTGTACCGCTGCACACTTGTCACTATTATGCTGTTATACTTTTCGTCCAATGCAGTCGTCGCTAAGCCCGTCGTAAATTAAAATTTAGTCCCCAGCGCAAAACCAAGCGTTTGGTGGGACCTTGACGCATTCGTTAAGATCTCGCTTCACGTTCAAGAGAGCGTCTCTAAGTCTATCCGCATCTCCATACGAGCTTTCAAGTGCAGCGGAATAGCTTTTTGGTGGAGGAACATTCAGGCCAGAATTGTCGTCATCCCGGTCTCCTAGCAACCATATTTTTATCTCCTCTCTCATGGCGTGTCCCCGAGGGATGTGCGTCTCCCGGTTTATGAAGCGAGGAACGCGACGACACATTTCCAAGATATGGTCCCCGTGCCCCGAAGAGGGTGTGTGCGCGTCTCAATGATTTTTATTGGATGGGAAGAAGCCCCCTCCCCCCCAAAAAAAACTGCTGCGCCCAATTTCGTATACTTTAACGTCGCTTATTTCTACTTTTCGGTTAACTCCGTCGTAAAAAAAAAATTAGGGGTCTACGCTGTTAGTAATTACTGTAGTCAGCTTTCTACAGTGTATCAAGGGTTTCGCTACAATACGAAACGGATAATGCTGTATTTGTATAGGCGTGCGCAGACCCTCTGATTAAGGGGGCAAGATTCTTGATGAAAGATCAGTCGGAGAAAGAAAAACCTCATTGTGTTATTGTATTGATGGGTACTAAACGGGGACGTATATAATGTGTGTCCGGACCCACTGAAAATCACTCGATTAGCTCTATTAAATTCCAGATTCCGTGGCACAAAAGTCATCTGTTCCCCTCCCCTTTTATTTTCCTCCTCTGTGGTTCAGACTAATTTACATATAAACATGATTTCGTACAGCAGATTCAAAGCAACTACACATAATTCATTCATTTCCAATGTGTGACCAATTTGTTCTGCGATCACATAGGTGTAACACAACTTGTCTTGCGTGAGTCTTAATAATGCAGGTAATTTGCTGGATAACGAAGTGAGATAGTCAGTCCATTTACGTACATAGGGAATAAACCCGCCGTAGTTGTTTGGAACATTCGTCGGCTTGAAAATACTTTATTTTTTAAAGAGAATACTATTGTTTAATAACGGTAATAAGATTTCTCTACACGATCTTTTCAAGTGAGAGTATTAGGAGGGGCAACTCCCCCTTGCCCCCCCCCTCCCGTGCACACGCCTATCTTTCAGTTACCTTACCATGCGGCGCTATAACCGACACTTGGGAAAAACCACAGTGGTAAATGACCCCCAGTTGCCAGAGGGAGACGTTCTAAATATACAACACATCTTATTCACCAGAAAGCAGCCAGGAGCGCCAACTTTTGAAAAACTTATAAGTTAAAAAAATCTCAAATTCTCCCTTTCATTTATCATGATATTAATGCACCATACTCGCTATCTTAAATGATATTTACTAATTACAATACGCAGATATATAATCATAACAAATATAATGATGATAACACGACAAATTATTATGTGCGCAATGTCCCCACAGGCATAAGTTGGCGCCACTGAAAGCACCCACCTATACATTTCCAGTTCCTCCCGAAAAAGAATCCTGCATACGCCAGTGTCTGCAATTAGTGTTGACTCGTCTCGAAAACTAGACGAGACGGGCAGGCTGCGAAATCATTGAGGACTGTTGAGGGACGAAGATATTAATCTACAAACACACACACACACATATTATATTATACGATATACAGGGTGTATCATAAGTAATAGCGCAAACTGACACAGTTGAAACTACACGATAATAGAAGCAAAGAAGTCTCAGTAAGCATGGGTCTGCAAACGAGCCGTTTTCGAGATGATTGCGAATATGTGGTTACAAGCCGCCACTGACTTCATTGTTTGTAAACGTCGTCCTAGTTGATAAAATGCTAATAATGTGTGCGAATGTGTGGTTAGAAGCCGTCGCTGATTGAATTTTGTAAACACCGAGTGCTTTACTCCTTGCGCGTTCCGAGGTTTGCTCTCTGTTTACAAAACAGAACATTTCCGAGAGGTGGCGTTGCAATCAAACAGGATGATACAATCAGTACAGAGAATTGTACATGCTTGTGACCAATTCCGAAATGAACCGGGGGTGTTCGAAAGAATTCGAAACTCAATGGGGAATCGCGTTCAGTATCGCATCCAGATTCAGATACAAAGACGACCCTTTGAACACCTCCTTTAACAGGTACGAGTGTACAGTAATTGTAACATGTAACATACTAACGTTTGTTGAAGTAAGTAGAATGTTCAATTGAGATCTCCAATGACTTTCTTACTGTATTATTAGCATTTTACCAACTAGGATGACGTTTACAAACAATGAAGTCAGCGGTGGCTTGTAACCACACATTCGCAATTATCTCGAAAACGGCTCGTTTGCAGACCCATGCTTACTGAGACTTCTCTGCTTCTATTATCGTGTACTTTCAACTGTGTCAGTTTGCGCTATTACTTATGATACACCCTGTATATATTTGTATCATATGCGTGTGTATCATATAATAAATCATTAAACATAAAAGTAAAGTACTAAATATTTAAAAATATATTATCATTAAATATATATAAAGGAATTGTAAATTTGTTACTTTTATGTACCATATATTTATAAGTAGCAAACTAATTTCTTTACAAACTGATTAGGGATGTCAATAAATTACAAAGCAGTTGTAATAGTTTTTCATATAACTATTTTAGTGTTTGCTTTCTATTAATATAAATCAATTAGATTTCATAGTTATAATTGTCATACAGGCTTTTATTGTGTTTATATTGTTATTGGAATATGTAGATTTGTTAATTGAGAGAGAGCATGCAATACTCACAACAACACTATTCTGTGTGTGTGTGTTTCGATATTATCCTTAGTAAAGTATATTTGAAGTCAAAACTAATTGATTATCTTTTGTCATTATAACAAAAACTTCCCCCTTAAAATTTTTGGTGGGGGATTTATGAGGACAAGATTGTTTGGGGGGAAATCCCCCATGACCCCCCTCCACGCACCAGTGAGCAACACTCTACTGCAATACGCCTCCATGCTCATTTTCTCCTTCCATCATCTAATATTTTTCTATTCCGATTCCCTTCTCACATCGTGTGGGCCTTCCCATTTTCCCAGTCGAATACATTCTTGCATGTAAAATTATCTTTGGTAACCTTCCTCCATTCTTTCTACGTGTTCTATCCATCTTATTCTCTGTAACTTTATGTTTGTGACTGCATCTTGATTTTTAACATTTCTATACTTTTGCATTGCATGCAATTGAGAACTAAAAGTGGCAAACGTTGTAAGTGCCAAAAGCGGAAGTGTTGGGAAATCGCATCGTTCAGCACATCAGCCCGTAAGAACGTTCACACTAGTGATCTCTTTACACGCCCTTTGAACTTCTTAGAGGGCTACCAGCCACTTTTCACTTTTACCACATTATCAAGCATTGCACATTTCACAGTTTAACGTGGAAAATGGTGTTTGAATTCTTGTGGCACGTACAGCGTTTACCAATTTTAGTTTTCAATTGACAACAGCGCTTCTCAGAAAACGGGTGATCGCTCGAAACCAGATAAGCGTTCGGTCGGCTCTCGAGCTATGTTTAAGGTACCGAAGTGGCGTTCGAATCAGGACTTGAACTATACGAAATAGACAAGAAGAGGTGATATTATGGTTTAAATATATTGTAATATAAGCAATATAAACATGGTGAACAAGTTAACTCTTCATGCTTTGCAATAGCTATTATTTCGGAGGGTTTGAATTCTCAAAACAGAAAGATGAATTCGCATTCTGGGTATAGGAACGATAAGGATTACTGTATGCTAACATCAGCAAGAGGACGAGGGAGGCGGGGCAAGAACTTTGACGTTACTCTTTCTGGAGAGAATCCGTCTCAGTACTAGCAGGTCTGTTTTCTGGGATACATGGAGGCGTTTGGTTCTGCCCAGAACACGTGATCGGAGTCGGAAAGAAGGGATGACCGGAAATGGGTCCTAACGACATTTCCGGACCTAGAGTCTCTCCCGGAAACTCCGGTCTGTTGTGGCGTTCAAGCCACAACTCTCAATTGGATATAGTCGTCCATAAAATGCTATCAGTGTCGACGTTAAAAGGAACGAAACAAATAAGATCTTTCTTTTTGTATACACATACTACTGCTACACCCCGTACCAGCTAACTGTAGACCAGGCGAACGAGAACAAGTCTCTGCGCAAGTAGTGACGCGAGACGGCTCCACCAATGAACAGTGAGAGAAAAGGGATTGCGTAATGGACGACTGGAGTTCCCCGTTTTTCCTGCTTCGATCTGTCAGCGTTGTAAACTTTTGAAAACTTGTATAATACCGTTCGCACATGGCAAACGTGCCGTATTTTTGTCTCCAGGTCCGTACGCTTGGTTTAAGAATTTCTGAGGGAAATATTAGGGATAAAGCTGCAAGAGCAAATTTTGACAAGCCTTGCATTTAGCGTACAGACTAGGGTCTGGACCGTATGTTCGGACATGTACGGTCAGGACCATACGGTTGGCAACACTGCGCTTTCACCACTCGATTTCCCTCCTCCTCCTCTGCCGCTATGCGCGGCTCTGCTCTACAGTTAGCTGGGACAGGGTATATGTTTTGACTTCTTCAACGTGCTTCCCCATAACAATATTACTAACTAAACTTCCAAGCCCCCCCCCCCACCACCACCACGAGCATCACGTCCTTCCATCCCTATTTTCATTGAAAAACCCGTGGTTCCATCGCCGCTGTTATCTGGTTTTTAGAGGGGGGCCTCCGCTGATATTTCAAGCACTTCCCCAGCAGATGCAGACATCATGCATGATGAATTTGGAGAATCATTGTAGTAGAAGAAATCACTATGCACAGGCGTGCACGCGCACTGTGTACACGGAGGGGTAGATGAGACAGAGAGAGAGAATGGGTGGTGGAAATAAAGAGAAAGTGAGAAATAATGAGCAGGTAGAGAATGGAAAAGAATATAGAAACAAATGTAGATTGATTGATTTGCTTTATTTTACTTCGCTTTTTGTGCCACATTTGGCTAATTTGCGAAGATTGGGATGAGTGATAACATGATGAAATTGATGAATAGACACTCACAAACATCCATGACGAGGCCAGGATTCGAACCCGGAACTCCTTTCATCGTAGCAAGATGTGCTAACCACTCCGCCACGGGGCTATCAAGAAAATGTAAGGATAAAGACCGGAAGGCTGAAAATATAGAATGGCAGAAAAGAAGACAGATAAACTGAGAGAGAGAGAGAGATAAAGGATCAAAGACAAAGAAGAGGGAGGAAAACAGAAAACGAAAGAGAACGAGAAAAAAGAAGGAAAAATGAGATTGGTAAATAGGAGAAGATAGAGGAAACAAGGGAAGGGAGAAACAGGCGATGAAACGAAGCGAAGAAGAGGAAGAATAAGAGATGTTAGTAGGCATGAACTTGGAAGGAAAGCCATTTTTTTTAAAAAAAAAATTCCCACACTTTATTCCAACGCTGAGACTTTAGCCATGGATCCTCGGATTAACCTGGGAGCAAGAGATCTTGCAGCTTTATTTGAAATTTGTTGCATTACGTCCGAGCGATGACAGAAAATGTGGAGGTAGTAAATATAGAAGTCTTTACAACGCCATTTCCTTATTATCATTTCTACACTGTGACCATTCAAGGCAAAGTCCTGCCTCTGGGATGTTAAAGCGTAAAATGGAACATATAACATGCATTATTTCAGGAGAAACGGTTGCATACATTATTTCAGGGGGAAAGGTTTGCCTAGATACAGGATCTAAGAGTGATGTTTTCGAGATCTCGTAGCGGGGTAGTTATCACCAATGACGTATTTGGAGGGGGTCCGTACCCCCCCGAAAGACTTAACAAGGACTTAAATTAAATAATCAAAAAATATTTTTTATAGAATTTTTGATATGATCGATGGTTATTTATTTCCGCTGAACTTATTGGAAGACAAGGAATTGGTCTCATTTGGCTTTAAAGGACAATTCCAAAGATTTATGCACACTCCACGCTTAGAGGTGGCGAAGGGAAGCGTGGGAGGGAGACGGCAGTCGGTAGGTAAGCCAAGGCCCTTCAGGGCTGTTGCGCAAAGGATTAATACTATATATGCATAAAATATTAATCAGGAACTTTACTTTTTGTTATTCAATAAATATTCAATTCTTTATGTTTTTAACATTAATTTCCTTGCCAGGGCAGTTGATTTTATACAAATGTTGGCAATCCTAACTACACGTAAGCTAGATAATGAATACATCTATTCCTGTACCATTTTTTTTACCTATTCCTGTATTAATAACAATATAATATTAATTAATTTACATATTTAATTATTGTTAATTTCATTTAATATAATTATCTATTATTATTATTATTATTGAGACACTTGGTCGGATCCCCCCCCCCATTGTATTTCTAGATACGTGCCTGGTTATCACAGCTCGCTACGAAGGCAGGGGTCCCAGATTCGAATCCGCCTGGATATGGGTTTTCTTTGTAAGCGTCCCTTCATCAATTTCATCATATCATCATTAATCCTCATCCTCAGAAAAGCGAATAAAATAAACAAAACCGACGAATAAATTGCAATTGCAGAGTGGATGTAGTAGCAGCACTTCGAACTTTGCCTTTCATTGACCAGCTGCTCTGCTTAGAATGTTCCCACACACGTGTTTCTCCCGAGAAGAAGTTAAAAATACATCGTGGAAGGGGGATGAATGAGTGAACACTCGTTCCTGGCTTCACAGATTCGACGCGGTTGAAGCCAGTAAAAAGAACGTAAGGAAAAGTTGACCGTCTGCCTGCTGGCTTATTTCCCAACAATTCCAAAGTTCGTCAACCGAAGGAGTGCGAGGACTCTCGAAGGTCAGACTGACCTATTGCCCGGACGCTTATCTTCCTGAAGTCCTTGGTCAAGTTGAGAATTAAGAAGCCTGTAGTAGCCTTCAGTCGGTCGGCTACCACAACGGAAGAACAGTGCGTCTTGAGTGTGGTTTCTTGTGATTTTTGGTGCATTTGTCTACTGTTAGAGGTAAGTACTGCTCTCATAAGTTCTAAGTTTGTTTTAACTCTTGAAGGGATCAACTTCAACTTCAAGTTACAGCTAATCAAATGGGAGTTTCGGCTCTTCCGACGACCAAGAAATTGTTCAACGTGTCCTCTTTCCGTGCATGAACTTTTCTACGCCATTGGATGTTTGGTACTTCCGAGAGAACAAATATAATAATTCTCACATAAGCGTAATGCATTTCTCCTTGCTTCCCACGGCCTTCCTGGTAGTATTGCCAAACCTGATGTGCATAAAAGAGGTACATTTCACCTTAAATGGAGCTAAACTTGACTTTCAAGGAGCTAGATTTACGAAGGCTGGATAAAGTGCCTTCGAGGGTAATTTTAGGTGCCAAAGTGGTGTGGGGCGCTGCTATTATCGTTAACTTTAAAGTGATGATAATTTATTCGTAGTATTCACCATCTAGATCCGGCGGCATCACCCATCTCGATAATCCACCGATGGTCGTATGAAATCGAAAGTAATGGATTCCCGTATAACAATATTACAGCCACGGCGCTATAAAAAAGTAGCTGGTGAGGTTAGAGGGGGTGGGGCGACGCAATATAACAATACCACGTCGCGTTCAAAATGTATACTCATGGCAAAATTAGTCTATGTGGGCCGGAGCCAGTGATGGCACCATAGTGGGGTACGGGGGCGAGCGCCCCAGTTCACAGCCAAACGAGTGCACGAAATAGCCAGATCTAGCTCGAAAAGAGTTTAAGTGTTCGGAGCTGTCGCAGAGAGGAGCCTCGCAGACACCTTTCCTCATGCCCCTAATGGAACACACTCCGAAGAAAGGTGTCCCGTGTTCGAATCTTTCCAGGTTCGAATCCCCGCCTGTTCTTTGTGGATGTCCATCAATTTCATTATAACACCATTCATCATCATCTTCGTGATTACCCAAGAGTGGAAGAAAAGCGAAGTAAAACAAACCAAATCAATCGAATCTCGAGCAGGTATTGTTGTGTTTATTGTCTTGGGTATACGTGTAAGTTGTGCTTTTTCTTCTGGGAAGAAAGGGTTGAGTTGGTGTTTTTAAGTTCACTTAATGCACAGTAAGGCTAATCGGGACTGGACCTAGAATTTTAAATTGGGATCGACACCACTATGTGCCTCCACCGGGTATCGAACCGGGACCCCTTGATTACAAGGCGACGACGCTACCACTGCACCATTGGGGAGGCCTTGGGAAGAAAGGTTCCAGTACTCTTCAAATTATTTTGTTACTGTGTTCATCACAAAAACTACTCAAAATATTGTGGTATATTCATTAATGATCATCTATGAAAAGGGGTGGCGGCATAATGGACAGTGGTAGGCATGGGCGTATTTAGGGGGGTGTTCAACGGGTCCAACCCCCTTTTGGTTCAGTAAAATTACCAGATTACCTGTTCTATCCGCTTGTTCATAAAAATGTCTTCGGACTTATTTTATTGTCCTTAATTCGAGACGTATGGGATATGGATGGGAAGGAAAGTACGTAATTCCACACACCAGATGGAACTGCAGACCAAATGCCTGCAACTTCTTGATAGTTTCGGAATATCTGCGATAAGAAATTGCATTGGGATTGTCAAATCAGTTATAATTATTTTCCCTCAAGTCGTCTTAAAGAAATTTGTTTTTTAAAAACGCAGTACAAGAAAATCAGGGAAACATTGTAACATTCTCAAGTTCTTTGACACAAGATGAATAGAAAAGTATCAATACTAAGTAGCGTGACCGTGAATACATACACACAACTTTGTCGGGTCTAGCAGCCCCCCCCCCTTCCTCCGCTCCCCAACAAGCTTCCGGTCAGCAGTGCCCTGGAATTTTTATGAAATAAAACAACCTTAATCATACCAAAACTTGACCCCCCCTTACGTGAACTATATATACGCCCATGGTGGTAAGAAGACAACCTGCACGTTGTCAGGTTATATTCTGTTTTGTTGATTTGGTAATATGTCGCTAATGTGAATGAATGGTGAATGCACGGATTGTGTAAAATGCATAAATAAGGAAGCCATTGAACACTTCATTGATGATTCATTATCATCATTTCGCAAAATTGAAAAGAACAGTTTTTTCACAAATTTCAATAATCTGAAAATTAAGAATTGTGTTTAAAACCTTTCTGCCTGCACCAGTGATGTGCGTCTACGCGTAAACAACGATAGTCTACATTCTACACATAGACTGTTTTATACACGTAGATGACATAATCTATTTAAACAACATGGCGAAAGGTGATAACTTAGCAAAGGGCGCCGTGAAAGTAAAACAAAACAATACTGCGTATCAGTTACTGATGTGTGAGAAGAACGTTTCATACGCTTCCTTCCAAATTCGAACAATTTTTCACCTAGGAAAAAAAAAAAACTGACATTAAAATATTCTAGTGTTTTATGGGGAAAAGACTAGTTTTGCCTCAGGACTGCCATCTGTTGTCTTTCTTGCATACTATTTATCTTCTTCCATAGTTGATGATAGAAGAGAAGAGACATTTTGTTGTAAATGGGATTCTTGTTAGTTCGTTAGGAACTAACATAGTTGAAAATGTCACTTTCTTTTCATGAAAGCCTTGAAAACTAATTTTAATGCACTTTAGATTGTCTACATCACTGGCCTGCACCGTACTAAAATTTCATCACGATCGGACAACCCGTGTAATATATGTGTACTCAACAGTGCCTTCAAACAGAAGGAACTGGCACCACTGTTAAGGGCAACATGGCCGACAGTGAACGGTCTTTGTAACCAAGATCGTTGCTTGTAACGTCTTGACTACTTCGTGTTCGTGTTGTACAATATAGTACGTTGTTAAGTTAACGTTAGTCTTTATAATAATAGTAAGACGACGAGACAACCTGTTTTTAGAATTTGAAAAGGAGCGATCCTTTGCAAACCTCCAAAAAAACCTTTTTCTGTTCTCACGACGATAAAAAATAGAAGGCATACTCGAAAAAACAATTGGCTAGTATAGATTATCGCAGAATTGACAAAGCTAAATTTTGATGCAACTCGTTTTTATGTAGGTTTACTGGTTAACTTTTAATTGGAGTTCAAACTCGAGTATCTATAATTTTTAATCCGACTATAGCGGCAATGGAGTGTGTTATCAGTCGGTCTCTAGGTCTGGCCTCGGTGTATGCGTGACGTTCTGTACGTCAAGGCGACATATGTTGCGCTAGAACTCATTACAACACGTATTGCTGCTCCTTGCGTGACGAAACTCAAGTGTCCTTCGTACAGCATGGCAGATCAAAGGTTGCCATCTGACACAATTATCTTATCTGGATTAGGCAAGGAGCGATCGATGACGTAAGTCTTTTCTTGTGTAATTAATATACTACAATTTGGGTCAACGATAGTGGCGAATTAGCGGGAGTAGGGGCTTCAAATAGACCTAATTATCCATGCCATTATATCCCTCCATAAACAGTAGAGCCATTTGTTGAAGTACATTTTATACACACCAGGTTTCGAACCCGGGACCCCTTGATTACAAGGCGACGACGTTACCACAGCGCCATCGGGAAGCCCTCATAAGATTTAATGTCCTAGGTAAGAATCACTTTTCTAAGGTACTTAGAACTGCAAAACAATAATTTAGTTTACTAACTACTCCCCCCCCGAAATGAAATAACAAAAACGAGACTAAGTGGGCATCCCCCCCAAAGGAAAAAGCTTAATTCGTACAGTGCAAACAGTGATCGGAATTAGAACCAATTAAGCAATGATAGCTTGCCATTGCCATGATGAAATGAAACTACTGCTTTCAAAAACCACCACTAGATGGTAGTGTGTATCCATAGATCATCCATCTGTCACAGGTACAAGGTTTTATGAGATGTTTCTTCGGCATAAATTCCCGTTGGAGCGATCATTCCAGCGTTGCACATGGAACCCCACCCTCTTTCTACTTTCAGACATGTTTCAAACTTCCAAGATGGGGAACAAGGGGAGGGGGAAGATTGATTGTCGAATTTCAAGTACACCTGTTGATCATTTGAAAGTCGTTTCTCTGAGTTGTCCTTGCCAAATGAAAAAGACATATCTTTCCCCTAGTTTAGCTCAAGGTACGCTGTTGAAAAAGTCAAACTCGTATTACATAGACTGGCTTTGGGGAGAAGTGCAGTTCGGGCGTATAAACAGTGACGGAAATAAATAGTTTTTATGTCACAGGTGACACTGTGATTTCTGTCACCAGGCCCGTATCCAGAATTTTATATCGGGCGGCGTCACCAGAAATATTTGTATAGGGGGTCAGGCCATTGATTAGTATAAATAATTTGCACCACGGTTATAATTGTTATTTTACAATAATAACTATTATAAGTTATTAAAAATAAACCAATTTTAATCCAAATTTATTGTTATTATTGTTATTTTACAAATGGTGAGACGTTGCTACCCGATCCAAAGTATGAGTGAATATCCAACACAACTATTGTCCATTTTTTTCTTACATTTTGTACAGTTAGTGTACTGAAATCCATAGTTATTGTATTTTGTTATTACGTTTTACACGTTCCGTTCAAATAAGGGCTTTGAAAGTAAATTTTACTCAAGTATATATTGTGTGACTTCTCACAAAGATAACTATAAATTTTGGAAGATGTGGATCCATTTATTCTTTGGATTAAATGGTAGAATATAAAACTATAACCTGGTTCCTCTATTAGGCTTGTCTGAATCTACACATATGTGCATCGTTGATCTTCTCTCAACATTGTTCAACTTTCGCCACATTTTCATCTGTTGTGGCTGTTGCAGGCCGCCCTGAACGATCTTTATCTTCAATGGAGTCCCTTCCTCTCTTAAATTCTGCAAACCATCGATAGATGGTGGCTTGTGAAGGGCAAAGATCCCCAAATGAACGGTGCAGTCTTTCACGACACTCACTCTTACCTAAACCAACTTTGAAGTCATAAAAAATCATAGCGCGGAAATGCTCTCGTTTCAGATCCATCCTTGCTCGAAACGAAACCTCAACTGCTGCTGTGTAAACTATCATGCTGACTCAACCCATTGTTGGAGCAAGTTGAAACTTGTGCAGAGTTTGCTATTGAAATGTCAATCTAAATATAGAAACACCAGCAGCGTGTTGCGTTGGCTTATTGTTGTCGATTCTCAAAACTTTCAGAGTGACCCTCGTATACACTAAACTTTTTTCGATGAAATGCAGTTTTTACTTTGGTTATAACTTTATTTCTATTATTAACAATAAAAGTGACAAATTTATGCCTTTTTTTAACTTGAACGATGTCAATATCCAGGGGGCTCGACGGACCCGTTAGACCCCCTCCCGACGCCTATGCTTATCAACAGTTGCCATCTAAAGGTGAAAGAAGGGATAGAAGCCCTGAAAATGAATTTTGCAGTATATCTCAACTTATACGGGCTGCTAAAGAAGTAAAATTAATTACCACTATACACTATTTAAATGAGATATTTGTAGGATTTCGGGGGTGGCTTCAGACCCCTTAGCCTTTCCACTGAATATGTGCCTGTGAGTCACCTGTTAAACTGCTATTCCTCGATTGTAGTTAAACCGTGATATATCGATAAAGTGCAATTTCTCGATCACAAGTTAAACTATTATTTCGTTTCATTGCTTATGCATGCCTAATAAGTTTCGCGGTTTGATCATTGCTTTCGCGCTTTTCACACTTAGCTTCGGTTTCGCACATGTTCAGCATTGCAATTCGAAATGGTGTTTAACCCCCTCCCCCACGTCGGCACGCGCCAAGAACAATAGGGGGAGGGGCCTCCAGTTGTCGCGCAGAGAAGGTGCCGCCGTGTCTGTGGCGCAATGCCCTAAGCACGGAAAATACATTGCATGAACACGCGCGTTTTCTTGACGCGCGCATTTTTTTTTTCTGGGGTGAAGTGTTCTCCGAGGCCATTTGGGGTAGAATCACGACACAGGAGGCCTTGCGAGTTGAGTCCATAATTTTTAGTTGGCTCAAGGCTGTGAGAAATATTATCAGATGTGCTGTGCTTCGTTGTTCATGACTGTAATAAGATTACCCCCCTCTCTCACACACACAGTACAATATATCTATATTAGACTGCTGCAGAGAGAGGATTTCGCTCGAACGCCAAATAGTTAGCACAGATGACGCTAGATAGCGTACGGAATGGATGATATTCAATGTGACGTCAGCGGCGCAGAGCATGATGGGAAATGTGGCCAAATCCGCACGTGGTCCGGCTCAGTCCAGCAAACCACAACAAGCGTGAAGCGAAGCATATGCTGCGTGCATGAAAATGACCCGACGTTTAACATTTTTAATTGTATTATTGTAGATTTTCAAATGTAGGTCCTTTTGGTGAATTAATACGTTGTGTGCAGGTGTGTCTGTTGTGTGTATGCCATTGTTTATGTATTAATTGTGAGAGAACATTCAGACAGTTTCGTCGGTGGTTAAGATGGAGTGTTTTTTTCCAATCCGGGGTGAAATATGAATCGTACGTATTTTAAGGCAAGTACTGTGTTTATGACTAACGTTATATGACTTTTATGCTACTCTTTACATCCAGATGCTTTGCGACGCGCGTGGATGCTGTACGATCTCTAATAACATTCACAAAAAAATTAAATGCTGCTTATCAATCAGCGAATGCGTTCGCAGTATGCGTATATACTTTTCAGCATATCTTCTATAGCTCTCTGAATATACATACGAAAAGTGATAATGATACGTTACAGCCTTAAAAATATATAGTACACAATTTTGTACTTCGGAACATTTCTATAAATTATTATTTTCACGAGACAAAGTTTGACTTTAATTCACTTTTTTTTTAAAAAAAAAATATTTTTTTTCAATTCCCCTCCACCGGGAATCGAATTTTGGATCCTTCGATTGCAAGCCACTGTACTATCGGATAGGCCCGATTGATTCCATGAGATTATAAGTTTACAAACTCCTTAAGAAATAAGGTTGCCAACTAAAAGGAAATTTGGTTGCCAACTCATAGGAAATCAGGTTGCCAACTCATAATAAATAAGGTTGCCAACTCCAGAATCACCATCATCATCTCACTGATATGAATAATTTTGTTTACAATTTCTGATCAATTTTTCTCCTGTATTTTATTCTCTAGACTTCAGGCTTCGCAGATAACCTAGCTAGCCTAGAATATACGCTCCTGATAAATAAACATGAAGGTAAGATGGGCATTAAATTTGAACTTTGTCAAAAGAAATTTAGTCAAGTTTTCTCAGTGCTACTAGTTCAATAACTTTCTCGCGTATGAGTTTGGATATTCTTAGAAAGTAAATATACTGTTTCTAAATAACCTGTAAAGCTAAGGTACGTAGAACCGCAAGGCAATAGTTTACTGACTGGTAACATATACCAGTTTGCATCCCTCTCCCCAACAAAAAATTCTACCCCCTCCCCAGAAATGAAATCAAAAATACTCCTGAGTGGACATCTCCAAAAGCAAAGATACTTAATTCGTACAGTGCTGGGAGGTAAGAGGCACCGGAGCGTGGTGATGATCACAGCATCTTCCCAAAGGCCTACATTGTGATTATGTGGCCTTTTCTTCTCCGTCTCCCTATATCATCGTTTCTCAGTCTATGGGGCGCGACCCACTTCTGGGTTCCGAGGGGGCGTTTGGTGGGTCGCGAAGTAGGGCTCGAAAATGTATTTACTGTGTCTTAAAAACCTATCACATTTAAATTACTAAGATATATTTTTTAACAATTTAAATTCAACCCGTGTTGTACGTAGTCTAGACTCTACATTTCTTTTATCGCGCACTACTTCGGCATATTTCAATTTCGGCATGTGTGTTTAGTTAGACTAGAGTAAATTAGTATTCTAAATCACATATTTACTTTTATAGAATGAAGTATGTGTAATTTGTTTAAGCAATCGTAAAAGAGGGCTTCTTAAAGTACTCAATGTTAGCAAAAACATGATTTTAAACTGGGTGCCCACCTCTGTAAGTAATTTTGCCGGCGCCGATGCTTATGGGTCCCACGAAGTGTAATATCCTTCAAGGTGGGTCCCGGACTGAAAAAGGTAGAGAACCATTGTGCTATATGCTTGATGAAGTGTACAGGGGGGGGTAGCTGTACCTTTCACCTTACCTCCTCAGTCACAGAGTGACTAGGAGAAATTCGAAACTTTTTTTTTTTTTTTGAAATCTGAGCAATTCTTCGACACGAGATATTTTTAAAGTAATCGCCAGTCCCACCTTTAAATAGTTTGTTCCTCCTTTAACCCCCCCCCCAATCACGTCTTCTGCCACACCCTATTCGCACTCTAGAAGCTGAATTCGACTGTCTCTTCCACATGCAAGTAATACGTCTACCGAAATGTAAACAAAATCTGTCTCACGAGCAATGAAGGAAGGGGGCTCGTGTCCCCTCGGCCCCGCCCGAATTGTCGCCCGCCAGTCCCTTCCTTGCCTTTCTACAAACGGAAGCGGCGCACATGAACCAATCAATAAGCCTTTCCCCTCCCCAAACAACACGACGTGAAGGATTTTGGGAAATCCAGCAGTGCTTCCATCCCCTTCTAAAAGTCTCTAACTTATATGAAGCCCTAGAAGCAACGTATGGGTTTCAGAGGTACTCGAAGTTTCTTAAAGTCTTAAGGGGAGGAGATACAGTTACGCACCAATTGTAAATTTATTTCAATGTCGCCCGAATGGGCACTGCTACTAAAACAAACCCTGGGTGTATCCAAGAGTATGAATTTCTCTCCATGTTGCAAGTGGAAGCGTTTTCTTATGTTGTAAGATGTTTGAAAAATATGATTAATAAGAATTTTCGTAATCCCATGTATTCCTTATGGGGAATCAACTTCAACATCAAGTTACGGCTAATCAAATGGAAGTTTCGACTTTTCCGCTGGTGAAATTCATCTTCAAACTGCCCTCTTTCCGTTGACATCTTTTTCTATTCCATCGGAAGTTTTATATTCCCAAGAGAACGAATCAAATTATACTCCCATATAATCAATGCTTTTCTACTTGCCTCCTGGCAGTGTTGCCAAACCTGATGCGCATAAGAGAAGTAAATTTCACCTTAAATGGAGTTAAACTGACTTTCATGGAGCTAGATCTACGAAGACTGGATGAAGTGCCTCCTAGGGTAATGTTAGTTGTTAACTCTAAATTGATGACAATTTATTCTTAGTTTTCAACATCTAGATCCGGCGGCATCGCCATCTCAATAATCCACCGATGGTCGTATGGAATTAAAAGTAAAGGATTCCCTGAAAACAACAATATTATGTCAATTTCACGTCAAACACGGCACTATAAAGAAGTAGTTGGGGAGATAAGAGGGAGTGGGGCGACGCAGCCAATATAACAATATCACGTCAGTTGCAAAATGTATAACTATGACAAAAGTTTGTCTATGTTGGGCCGGAACCAGTGATGGCATCATAGTGGGGCACGGGGTGGGCATCCCAGTTCACAGCCGAACGAGTGCACGAAATAGCCAGATCTGGCTCCAAGAGAGATAAGTTGGCACACTGCCACGGGCGGAAGAGTTTGGGAAGAGTGCCCTGGAGACTGTATCGCATGCGCTTAAACCATTGTACAGTCAGCGGCAATAAAATTAGACAGCTAGATCCTGAAATACTCGCTTCCCTGCAAAGCGTTGTGTGGGTTGCATAACTCTACGGCAGTAAGTGGATTTTAATAGCTAATATTCAATAGTAACAATTACCAGCCCCGTAGTATGCCATGACCCTCTTCACTCAGCGAACTAAATGCAACATATCGATTGATGCACCAGAATGTATCGATTGATGCACTAAAGTGTGTTTTATGGCTTCTTCAAAGAATCAGATTCACATTTGATGCATTTGGGTGCAATTTTGTTTGACGTGAAAGAAACACCAAAGTCCATCATTTGATTCAGGTGTGGATTTATTTCAGTCGAGATGCACTTCTATGTATCAATTGATGCGTTTTGATGCACCAGAATGCATCTTTTTTGATGATACACTTAAACGTACATAAACTCTGTAGCTCAGACCAAACGTTTAAGTGCATCATCCAAAAAGATGCAGGAAGGTGCATCAAGGAACATCAACTACATAGGCGGAGTTCTGGAGGGGCCAGAGGGGACCTGCCCCCACCCCCCAACTTAAAAAGAGACTAAAAAAAAACATGTTTAGGTTCAGTTACTACATTTTTGTTACGAAGCCATACCGCAAATCTTGACGTTTGGCATGATGGCATGTGCGGTAATTGCGCCGCAATAGCGGGACTTAGAAGATTTGATTGATGTGTACAGTTTGAAGAAAGAAAAACGTAAAATGACTTTGTGTCGAGTCAACAGTTACTGCTGAGGCATCAAAAGAACTTTTCAATTTAATTTTTCTAAAATTTCTGAAGCTTACTTTTGTACCGTAACTTTTTTAAAGTAATACGAGTATTGTATCAATAAAAAATTAATAAAATGCAATAATCGTACTGTTTTACTGTTTTGCTTCTTTTAAAACTGACAACCAATGTACTAATTAATATTTGTTTACTTAAGCGAGGAAATTTAACATTTTCAAATCTAAAAGGCATAAAACTCAAGTGTTTTTAAGTTGTTGTTTTTTTTTTAATTTCCGGGGGAAGGCCTCCGGACCCCTTATAAGCTAGGGGATATTCAACAACCCTCAGGTACATCATATGCTTCTCCCAGAGTCTGCCCCCCCCCAAAACAAAAGCTCAAACTCCGCCCATGATGAACTGATGCATTGAAGTGCATCTCGACTGAAATAAATCCATACTTGAATCAAATGATGCACTTTGGTGTTTCTTTCACTACATACAAAAATGCACCCAAATGCATCAAAATCTGATTCTTTGAAGAAGCCATAAAACGCACTTTAGTGCATCAATCGATATTATGCATTTAGTTTTCTGTGTGTTCATTACAAGGCGACAGCGTTAGAACTACACCATCAAGAAGCCTCAATTTTGAGGTACTAGTAGGAAAAGTTGGTGGGAAAATATACCGTAAGTAACACTGTATTCTCGGAAAGTTGTAAAGCCACAAAGAGAAAGGCAAAATTTGAAGGCGTTTAAAGATTTTAGAAATAAAACCTTAATAGAAATTAACTTGCTGGGACTGGTTGTCTGGAGAAAGTAAGTAATCTATCTCAGGAGATGTTTTAAAATCAACAATACCTGCTTGATAAAATCTCGTGGACTATGAGATGTTGAAAATATCGGTTTGACGCGGCATAAACTACCTATTGGTACGTCAGCCTTCCTATAATGCTCAAACAAAATTCCAACTTGATGAGATCAAATATTCTGATTTGCCCTTCTTATTTGTCTGATGAAATGAACCAATAAGTGCCTCTTATGTATCTCTTTGGGTTAAAAGCACCATTTTCCGGATCGGTAGCCGAGCGCCGGGCTTTCGATCTCGCCACCGAAGTTCTTGGGTTCGAGTCCCGGTTAGGGCATGAGTGGTGTTTAAGAGTGTTCCTTCACCTAATCATCACTCATCCTTAGCACAGTGCGCTACGACGCCACAGGTTCCGGGTTAGATCCCCAAAACTAGAAGTGGGGGGGGGGACAGTTTACTTTTCCTTCTATAAGATTTAGCATGGTGCAGGGTCCCCCTCTAATCGCCCCCAGTAAGTACAAATAATTGCGTCACTGATACGGGTGCCAAGAAACATAAATTACCTAGTGATTCGAATCTCCAGCCTCTGAAGTAGAGTTCACTCTCCGGAAATAGCTGAGACGTTACTTTTAACAAAGTTTTCTTCCAATTCCTATTCAATGTGGGTAACCCCAAGAACGAGTAAGCAATATTGATTGAATTATCCAACGAACCTAAACACATCTCTGTTGTGAAGATAAGTGAAGGGCATTTACTTGGTCAAAGTTTGGTTTTAATGACAAAAAATAATAGCTTATTTTAAAAATACTTTAATGCTGTTAAAGAACATGTTTCTTCTAGGTATGTGCTTATTTAATACCTACATAATGCCATCAAAGCAATAATGATCTCCTAGCTTAAATTGCTAGATGATTTTGCAATATACTTATTAAGTTATTCAGCAGTAGCTTCAATTAATTCTTGTCAACAATAAATCCAACTCCTTTTAAAACCAAAGTGCATAAAGTGGACTTAAAAAATAAACTCACGCTTAGGATTTGGCTCTAATCAAGGAGGATTCCCCGGTTTGGCGCCCGAGGTAGTCACCCGGCCCTGCTTGTTAGATGTATGCAAAAATTATTATTATTCTTGTTCACTATTATTAGCGGAGCGAGGGAGAAAGTTTTTACTAAATATTTTGCAAATCGAGAATGATATTGAATATTGTAGATCGGTATTTCTGTGTTTTGAGTGATTTTGTCAGGTTATCGAATGTTGAATTATCTATACCCAATAACATCACTCTTCTTGTGATCGACGAAAAATTCACCGAGATATTTCGTTAATATTTTTTATATTTTTCATGAAATAAAATTCTCCCATAGCCTCATTTTCAGTAAAAGGTGGACATAACTTTGGTTGCCAATACATTTAGCATCATTATGTACGCAAAAACGGGAACAAGTATTTGAGAGGGTGAGAAAACACTTCTTCTGGACCCCGAAGCTCGAGTGCACACCCATAAAGTCAGACGACCAACCGCCACTAGATCAAACCATAAGAGAAGTGAAAATGCAGAAAAGGACAGTGTAGAAGTAAACGTCACTCTTGTAATTCATAGATTTAAGATGCCGTTGGGCTTTTGGTGTGTGTTTCTCTAAAAAGGCTTTTTGGAAAATTTCTCTCGTTTAAAAAAATCGCTATGATTCCAAATTCTTAAAAATGACATGTTTAAAATTCAATATGACGAAATCAAGTAAATCATCTTGTGATTTCCTTTCGTTGTTCACTGATATTTGCATTAATTTTTGCGACGCCGTGAGTCTTTTTTTCTTCTTGGATATCTAGACGTTAATGTTCACTTGAATTCTTCACAAGGAATTTTGCACAGATGTGATTTTAGCAAATTTGGAATATCGTACTTTTTTTTGAAAGATGAATTTTCGAAAACTTATCTTCCGAGACAGAACGAAGATTGTTGTCGCTTAGTCCATTGTTGCTTTTAGGGGTCGTTTAAATTTAGACGTTGAAGTAGTGATCGCCACTTACTCTGTTTTTTAGAGCAGTGGTTCCCAAAGTGTGCAGGGCGGCGTGGCTGACTTACAGGGTCGCCGAGAAATAGTCCAATATTTTCACTGAAATGGCACTTAGGCCTACTTGTTAGTCTACACGTGATTTTAAATATGATTGTTCCAAATATGTGCTTATTTAGTACATTTTACACATAAAATGTTTCTGAATTTGAAATACCGTATGCGCCAAAATATACAGTACTGAAATGAAAAGATGAACAAAAGTATAAGACATGTTACAATATAGTGACTGGTCTATATGCAACCCAAATAACAATCGTGCCTTTTGGGTTGCATAACTGTCAGGAAACCTAAGGTTAGGTTGGGGCATGTGGAGTGGACGATTGTCATTTGGGTTGCATATAGACCAGTCACCTTTTTCAAACTCGGTCCACCTTCACGACCGCTTCCGTATGAGCGGAAATAATGCTCAACTATGAATACTTTTACCTCCGTCGAGAGACAAATTTCCAACAACAACTTCCTTTTCACTACTGCGAACACGTGCAGCTGGAGCTATGCCCCGTCGACAAACGCAACCAGGTGTTCGAGATGCGCGAGTTTCAGTACTGTATATTTTGGCGCATACCGTATGTGTTTGTTTTTTAACTTAAGGCAAGCAACCTAACCACACTAAGTGAGCATTGCAAGTGTTAGATAGGCCTATATTCTGATTTAGGCGCTGCGGAAAGATCTTGAAACACTAAGGACGCTGTGAAACGAAAACGTTTGGGAACCCCTGTCTTAGCGATTTACGTTATTAACTTGGAAACCTTATTGAGAGGGTCATCGTTGAAGTTTTTCGAAAAACTCCTGTAAGAAACTTGCGTACTGGAAACTACAGGTAAAAGTTATGGAACTCTGTTCGTATGGAGCCCTTGCAAAGTTCTGTAAAGGGGAGGGGGGAGCAAAGTCAATATTGCCTCCACTAGCGACACTGTTATGTGCGCTCGCGAGCAAATAGTACTTAACGCCTAGTACTAGTACGCGCGGCATGTAGTACAAACTTAAAAATGTATTAACAGTTAACTATAAATACGCGATATTGCATGAGTGCGAAATCATGGGGGGACGGGGGATTTCCCCCCAACAATCTAGTCCTCAAAAATCTCCCCCACCAAAAATTTTCGGGGGGGATAGTTTTTGTTACAACAAACAAAAGATAAACAATTACTTTTAATTTCAAATATACTGTACTAAGAATAATATCGAATACATACACAAATTAGTGTAGTTGTGAGTGTTCAATGCTTTTTCTCACTCAAGAGATCATTAACAAATCTACATCAATATGCACAATAAAAGTAAAACAAGAATGCAAAACAATAATATCAATAATAATAATTGATTTATATTAACATAAAGCAAGAACTTAATAAAAACTTACACATAATAAAACCACTTCAACTATTTCATAATTTATTAACATTTTTAACCAGTTAGTAAAGTTTGCTACTTTATAATATTAATATCTGATACATTTTAACAAATGTATTTATTTTTGGGTAATTAATAATAATAATAATAATAATATATTTTTAATTTAGTCATTTAATTTAGTAATTTATTTTTACTTTTTAATAACATTATAAATATGTATATCGTATAATTTATATGTATGTTTGTGGGGAGGGGGTTTGTAGATTAAGATCCTTCTCCCCCCCACCAGTCTTAAATGATTTCGCACCCTGCCGGAAACACCCTGTGTCGCGATAGTGATGGATTTTCGGCAGTGATTGGTTTAAAAGCGAATCAGATAAGTGTTTGTCTAAGGGAGTTGTAAAGTAATTCGTGTACATCTTGCGTCCGTACATGCAAATGAAAATAAAATAAGCTCCGTCTGTGCGGAGAAAAGTGAAACACGCGAGAGCAGAGGGATACCAGCTTGTTGTTCTGTTCTCCAGCCCCGCGGCATAAATGTGACGTCATCGCCCCTTTCCTACCATCCACGTCTGCGTGACGCTGGGACTGCAGTGTGCTAGCTGCATTGCAGAGTCGGGTGGCGCGGTCCAAAGGCGGCTTCGGGTAAGGGGCGCGGGTCCCGATCCGTGGCAGTCCCGCTTGGGCGACGGGACACGCCGGTCCCTGCTTCCGAGGCCTCTCTCGGACAGGGTACCGGTCCGCCCTAGCGTTCGCCCCTTCAGGCACAAGGAACGCCGCTGAAACTTCTTGACAGGACGGGGAATGGATTGGAAACGGACCTCTGTTCATGCAAATCGTGGGTTTTTGTTCGTCTGACGGTGAGTTTTCCATGTTGTGTGTATGTGTAGTGTAGGGGTTAACGCACTGTGCTCGTGTCCTTCCTCTGTTTTGCTTCGAGGATCCACGTTGGTAATCCACATTACATCTGTTCAACAATCCTTCCGTTTCTTCGATGTCTGTGTCAGTTCAGCAGCAAAAGTAAACTTTATTTTCTATGACAGAAGCCCATGCAAAAACAGTGGGACGAGATATAATTTGGACATAAAGTGAACGTTACATTCAAAATATACGCAATCATTGTGAGAAATCCATACGAACAAACACAATTTTCGTTATTTTCCGTGGCGATGAGGATGAATGAAATCTATGCCTTGTCTGGGATTCGAATCTCGGACCTTAGAGGTTCTTAACGCTTCACGATAACCACTCCGCCACAGAGGCAGGCTGAAGCGTTGCAAGTGTTGCAGTGTATCCCCGATTAGCCTGTCATTTCATAAAGTGAACTTAAATCAAATTTTGAAATGCTTTTACCAAACTTCAGGTAAAAGAGGGAGTAGATTACAATTTCACATAGGTTGCACATTTATTTTCAAAAGTATTGTAGAATGAGTTTCTCCTTACGTTACAAGTACGAAAGTTTTCCACATTCAGTAAGATGAATGGAAGATCGATTGAATAGAATGAATAGTAAATATGAAATCGTAAATAGTGAATCGGTTATAAACGTTGGGTTTCAAATTCCGCAAAAAGAAGTTTCACGCTGCGGCATTGCTGAGAGAAGCACGTGTGTACAAGTAACTCTAAATCGGTTACTATTAATCTGGAAATACATAGATTACAAATTTATACCACGATTCCAATATATTTCTTCTGGGAAAGTTTGGTTCACTGTTGCACTGTGACGTAGATAGATTAATCTGGACAGAGTGTAAAGTGGAATCTTCTAGGTTACGAATTCTATTCGAATTTTCCTAAACAGAACTATTTAAAATTTTTATGTCAGTGTAGAACATCTTCGCTTGTAGCGGGGCTTCCAACAGGAGGAATTTTGACTGCTACTCCCGACTCTGTATTTCGTGGAGATAAATGTCTATACATCCTGGAGTTTTCGTTCCAAAAGTACAAACTGTCACTCTTCGACTCATAAGGGAGAGAGAACTGGAGACATATCATAGATATAAGATGCAGCAGTGTCATCTCGTGCTGAAAATATCAAAATTGATGCTAAATATAGTGTTCAACGTCACTGCCGGTACACGTGATAAGGATAGTAATATTCGTATGTGAATTGTATAATTATAAGCTAATCGTGTGTCGTGACGATGAAAATGACTGATGATGAAACAAGTGTTCGTACCTTATCAGCAGATCCCAGGACCAGCGGCTTTAGAAATATGGCGGGAAATGCATCATCATGTCTGAGTTACAGCTGTGAGAAAATGCTGCCGACAAGATCAGGGAGAATCACAGTATAACACACATAATTTGCAATACCTAACCCTAATAGAGACCTATACAAGTACTTACGAAGTGTGTGAATATCATGGTTGACACGTAGTGACCACACATCTACCCAAGGTTTGTACGAACACTGATAAGCTAGAGGTACTCGGTTCGATTCCCGGGTTGTTTTTCTTTGCTTTTCTTCACTTATTCGTCTGTGTCGTCACTCATATTCTCATATTGCAAAAAAACTGCTCTTACGTTCGAGTCTTAGTTAAGATATACTGTTATGCAGCTATTCTTATTGCTTTTTATGAACATCTGCGTACAGAGAGTTCGACCTTTGTACTACCCTGAGCTTCGTACATTCCTTTAATGTTTCATCTTTCTATCTGTTATGGTTTCTGAGAATGTAATGTTTTTTTTTAAAATTTTTGTAATATTCTACATGTAAATTTTGGTTTTCCCGCCAACTTGCTTTTCGCCGACGATCTTAAGCTTTTCCACGAAAAACTACCTCTGAAGAGGTAAATAACAAGTTAGATCTTAACCCAACAAAATGCAACGTAGTCATGTACTCAAAACGCAAAGCACCTTATGTTTTTCCATACCGCATTAAAAATATACAAATCACACTCAAAAATGAAATTAAAGACCCGGGAGTGACCTTCGACTCCAAGCTCAAATTTAATAAGCATATTGAAGTTGTTACGAACGACGCTTTCAGAAACTTAGGTTTTATAATCCGGTCAAGCCACGACTTCACGAAAATAGAACCAGTGAAAGTACTATACTATTCCCTCGTACGGTCAAAACTAGAATATGCGTCAGTAATCTGGAATCCCACTCAAGTAGACTTAATTCATAGACTAGAACGTATTCAGTCAAAGTTCCCTAGATACCTGAAATTCAAAACCTGTGGAGAATATCCAACATTCGATTCATACGATAATCTAATCTCAGAGAACAACTTCAGCAAACTAGCACTCCGGTGACAAGTAAATGACCTGCTCTTTTTATATAAAGTAATAAATGGTATAATAGACGATTCCAACTTGTTATCAGCCGTATCATTCAATGTTCCCGTTTCCAAAACGCGTCCCAAGGACAAAATCTTGGATTGCCGAGCGAGAACGTCAATTCTTTCTACCTCTCCGGTGTGGAGAGCGTACAACTCTCTCAACACAATTTCAAGTGTAAATAACACAATCGATAGTTTTCCAATGACGTTATACAATTTACATACTATTCCTGGAACACTGAAGTGAATTTATTGTAGTAATATTATGTAATTAGAGCACTATAATTTGGCTCGGCCTGTTGGACTCTATATCAATAAAGTAAATAAATATTACGGTTTCTAACATATTTTTAATAATATATATTATATTTCTGATATAATCGGAATGGTTATGAAAGTTAGATTCATTCTGCTTGCAGAAGAAATTTCCGTACACGTGATGCCGCTGGGAAAAAATTAGTGGAGAGGCAAGGGAGCCTTCACATTTTAGTATACAACTAAATGCACTGCTTTTATCCTTAGAAGTACATCTAGTTGGGAAGGAGGTTTTATCCTCTTCGCGGGGCCAACACTTCCGTCAGTGGCAAAACATTATCCATTTTATTGTCTCAATTAGCCTAATGAGAGCAAAATGGTGTTAAAGAATGAAAATACAATGCATCATTAACTCCAATCGCCACGCTTAACTGAAAGCACTAATATCCAATATAAAGCTGCCCAAAATAACAATGGACAATACATTCACAAGCTTACAAAGCCTGGGTTAGAAGATAGTGTGTTTTCTGCACACAAGATGTCACTACCGTACTGCGGGAAAACGAGAATGGTGCACTTGAACTCATAAACAAGCCACAGTTTGCAGCAGACTGTTATCGTGAATGCAATGAACTTCTATCCTGAAATATATACATCCTGCCAGGCAGCTGTTGAACCCTTTCTACAGGTGGTCTTTGAAGAAGAGTTCGTGCATCGGTAAAAATATAGTCGTCACGGAAGTTATGTACCATGCGGCGCTGCTGTCACTAACTTTTTCAAACTTTGAGCACGTCACGCTTTTCACAACAAGCGTTCACGGTGATTGGGAGTCACGTAACTGCTCAGAAAAGAAACGGGAGAGGCAAGTACTACTTTTGAAATCATTCTAGATCCAGACTTCTAAAGAATTGAATTTTGTAAAGTATTATTTCCCGAGAGAAATGAATATCGGTCGTATTTAAAGCATATTTCGTACGAAAGAGTGTTCAAGCTTCACTGCAAGGGTCTTTCTACGACCTTTTTCTAGTTGTTACAGATATATATGAGGCATTCCATTGTCACGGGTGAGACACTCGCGGACTACATTAAAGTGACAGGCACGTATCTAGAAATATGTTTCTGGGGGAGGGGGAGTCCGAATCAAGTGTCTCAGGAATAATAATAATGTTGAAAATAAAATAATTATATTAAATCAAATTAATACTAATTGCAATACATAAATTAGTATTTGATTGATTTGATGTTTTAAGTCCACTTTATGCACAGGAAGGCTAATCGGGACTGGACCTACAGTTTAAAGTGGGATCCGAACCACTATGTGCCTCCACCGGATATCGAACCCGGGACACCTTGATTACAAGGCGACGACGCTACCTTTGCACCATCGGGAAGGCACTATAAATTAGTATCATTTTATTATTACACGGATAGGTAAACAGACTGTATAAAGAATAGAGATATAACAGCGTATATTGATTACGTAGATTACCTGTAGTTAAGATCGGAATAACTTACATAAAAACAAGTGCCCTGGCAATGAAATTAATGTCAAATAGATGAATAATTGAATATTTAATGAATAACAAAATGGATGTTAGATGCAGTTGGAGAAAAGTAAAATTTCTGATTAATGTTTTATGCGTATTATTATAAGTAGTAATGTACATAAATCTTCTTTGTAATGTCATTCAAAGCTGTATGATCCCAATATAATCCTTGCCTTATAAAAGGTTCAGAGGAAATCAATAACCATCGATTATGCAATAAATGCTAATATTTTCATTACTTTATTTTAGTACTTGGTAAGTCTTTCGGGGGGCCGGACCTCCCCTTGATACGTCCTTCCTGTCTTTCAAAATCGTATGATTCCAATATAATCCTAGTCTTCCTGTAAGTTCAGAGGAAATTATACAACAAAGGCTAAATTAATATATACTTCATTATTTAATTTTAGTACTTGATAAATCTCGGGGGGGTGAGTCCGGACCCCCTAAATACGTCCTTGTAAAGTAACTATTCTACTGATAATTAAGCAACATTTTTTTTAACACTTTCTGTGCAATGAAATTTGAAACGTAACACTGTTGATTAAACATAACTACCCTTAAAATACTTTCCCAGATTTGTAGCTGCAAGTGAACAATTTTGTCATGAGTGGGACAGTCGAGACACTACCTCTTTACTTAATAATAAATGTATTTTAATTTCTGTGAATTGTCAAATGATGGACAATAAATTACAAAAAACGAAGAGAAAAGGTAATTGACCTTTGAATATTCTAGTGGAGTTGAAGGGGAACGTAACTTTTAAAGGAGAAATTAATTGTATTTTGGTGTCACTGGTGGGACACAATACAAAAGAAAAGTAAGTGAAAAAGTTAAAATAAACTAATAATATGTAAAATATCTTCTCTCTTCTAACTTGATTATGAATTTTTATCCAAATGACAAGTCTAGATTGTCCACTCACAAGATAGATTGTTCACTCACAAGATAGGATAAAGTTACAGTATTGCATTCAATTAAAGAAATTGAAATTCAGGAACATTTTGACATGGAATACCCCATATACCTAGGTATATGTAACACCTATTTGTATCGTTTGTAATGAACATCAAAGTGTGAAATCCGATCATTTTACTAAGCTGAACTTTGAGAACCCCATTTGGGTTGTATCTTCCCATCTCTGCTCAGTATATGAAATAATATATTAATAATTAGTTTATTTTTGTGATACGTAGACTTTCACTTTTCTACATATTACGGTTTCTAATATATGTAATCGAAATGAGAGGTTTCTTTTTTGTTAATTTATTCTGCTTGCAATCATCTTTAAAGTTTTTGTATCAGTGACCGCGACAAAAGATAATAAATGAGAGGCATGGAGTTGGGGATATTTTCTGAGAGGGCAGTCACATTGAGTATATACCTAAATACCATTCAGAAAATGCATATTTGGGCTAAAAGAACTTTCATTTTGCTAGTTTTCCTTCTAATGGGGGCGTTCACCTATCTGCCCACTATGGCGCCGTCGCTGTTCTGTAATTTGAGATGTGATACTCTCTCTGGCAACGAAAGAAAGGAATAAAGAACAAGGAAAGATCAAGGAAGTTAATTTGTAAAAAGACGAGAAGATGGCGCGGCAGTCAACCAAATATTTTCTCCTTAGATTGTTTGAGCTAGTCGATTAAAAGTTGGTTGTTATTTTTTAATGATAAAGTAGCAGATTTTCATAGTGTTTAACTATTGTCTCAAAGGAATAAAAGTAATTAAAATTGTAGTTTGTGTGTTTTGGCTTATACAGTTTCTTAAGATAAAGTTTACAAGTTCGTCTACAAATAGGTACACTTTCGAAAGTAAAGTAAGTAAGCAAGGCATATGGTGGTAATTTCCAAAATGTTCATTCTCTTTTATCATGATATATCCCAATTATATAATGCTAGTGTAAGATGTAAAAAAATAGACACGTCATGCAACCCATTGAAGCCAGACTGGCCGGCCCTCTGGCGGAGTGGTTAGCACATCGCGCTACGGCACCAGGTGTCCCGGGTTCGAATCCCGGCCTGGACATGGATGTTTGCGAGTGTCCGTTCATCAATTTCATATCATCATCACTCATCCCCATCTTCGCAAATTAACCCAAAAGTGGCACAAAAAGCGAAGTAAGATAAAGCAAATAAATAAATAAATCCAGACTGCTGCTTCTGGCTGTCAAAAAAGTGAAAGATGTGCTTCCTGCATATGCAACAAATCTATGTGTGTTGCATAGTGCTCAGGCGTTCTTCGCAGCGGACTTGCTTGCAGGGTTGTTAGAGGTCCAGGAACCCATATTTCTAATGGGTTCCGCAACAGGACTGGGACCTTTTTTTTCTCGCTCAATTTAAATTCGGTCCAAGTTGTGTATTGCTTCATTTCAATACGGAACTTGGACCCTATTTAAACTGATTCGGACAAAAAGGTTCCTGGACCGAATTGAAAAACTTTACAGATAAAAAGATACTTTAGGGTCCAGAACCCATTTACGTTTGCTGATATTCTCTCCTGGACCGGAATTGAATTTATTTAAAATTCATGGACGTTTAATAACTCTGCTTGCTTGTCTCGGCATGATATCCCGCAGTAGTAATGGCAGCACTATGTTCCTACGCGTCAGCAAAAATTTGATGCGCCTGGTGTTATGTTACATCCGGTGTAGCGGGGTACGAGCGATTTTATTGTTGAGTCAGCAGAACGTGACTGTTGACATTGAAGGCATTGGAAGCGGTGGGGGGAGGGGGGTCAATGGATTTGTCACGTTGTTTCTTGATGTATGCTAACCTAACACGTGTGTATGTTTCTGTGTGTGTGGAGGAAATGCGCGCGCAACCATTGCGTATGATTCAAAGACATGAAGAAATGATTTAAAGATGGCGCCGAAGGTTCTTTACCCCGAAAGCTTAGCGGCTAAGGTTATTGCTCTGTAAAACAAGAGGCATCGAGGGTTCGATTCCTGGTAGAGTCAATATTGATTGATTGATAGATTGAGTTAGTTTTTTAAGTCCGTTTTATGCACGGCAAAACTAATCAGGATTGGAGCTACAGTTGAAAAGTGGTGATTCGGACCACTATGTGCCTCCACCGAGTATCGAATCTGGGACCCCTTGATTACAAGTCGACGATGTCAATATTGAATGGTCTCGATTAGCCTGGGTGTAAATAAAGGCAACGAAATGGTTGAGTTCGAAAATCGAGTTGGGTTAGTGGTTAATGTTGTCATCTGGCAATGAAGAGGTCGCGGGTTCGATTCTCTAGGTAGTTAAATTAGGCCAATTGTTTAGTCCCGCCATTATAGGTCCCCGATTAGTCCATCTGTGCATAAATAGTGTTTGAATAAAATCAATATGGCGGCCTTTTGTTAGTGGTTAATGTTGTCGCCTGGTAATGAAGAGGTCGCGGGTTCGATTCTCTAGGTAGTTAAATTAAGCCAATTATTTTGCCCCGCCATTATAGGTCCCGATTAGTCCATCTGTGCATAAATAGTATTTGAATAAAATCAAAATGGCGGCCGCGTTTTGTGTTTAGCGGCGGCGGCGGCGACCGGGGCGCGGCGCGGCGCGGGGCGGCGCGGGGCGGCGCGGCGCGGGTGGTGTTTTTTATTCCGCGAGATGTTTTAACCAAGTGGTTGAGGGTTCGATTCCCAATGTTGGTGAAAATTGGATATTCAATTGTATTTGTTTAAAAGTTCCGATTAGCTTTTTTGTGCACAAAGAGAAAATGAACTAATTGGAAATAGGATGTTTATGCTGTAATGAAAAGGTCCCGGGTTCGATTCACAATGTCAAATTGGCTGATAATGATGTTGTTTTTTTTTTTTAAAAAAAAAAGAAGTGTGTTGAGTCCCCATTAGTATTTAGGCAGGAACAGATATTAAAAATCAAAACAAAATGCCTTTTGATTACAACGCAAAGACTTTACCGCTAATGTATAAAGATAAATTAGAATCTGTTGTTTTGCCGTGTGGGGCCCCAGTACCGATTAGCTTAAATGCATAAAGAGTAGGTAAAATAAGCAAGATGGCCGTCACTATTGTTTTGTGATCAAAGAGGAGTCACAGGTTCGATTCAATCAAAGGAGGCAAGATTCTATGTTTCAATTCCATGTAAAAGTCTAAAGTTATGTTTCGATTAACCTCAATGCATAAAGAGGAATTAAACAAAAACAAGTAAAATGGCGACAGATGTGATAAAAGAAAAATTGAATTAGTTTTTTATAGTGACAAGAAAAAATAGCGAATCATTGTTAGAAATAGAATGAAAATAAAGATACTTGCCTTTGCGTGTCCAGCGCTGTGCAGGAAAGCTCTCATGCTTTATCTCCGACAAGTCCACAATACACATTTTTTTTATTGTATAGTTAATTATTAATGTTGTTATTAACACAGATTCTTACCAGTGTGAAGAAAAGCTCTCATGCTTTATCTCCGACAAATTCACAATACACACTTTTTCATTATATAGTTAATTATTAATGTTGTTATTAACTCCGAGTTTTACCAGTGTGAAGAAAAGCTGTCATGCTTTATCTTCGACAAGTCCACAATACACACTTTTTCATTATATAGTTAATTATTAATGTTGTTATTAACGATTGTTACCAGTAAAAATATAAACCATGAGGATTTTTAAAAGGGTGATAAGTGAAAAAAGCCAAGACATATATTTTATCCCTGTTTATTACCAATATTTACAAAATTCAAAAGAGCCGCACACACACACACACACACACACATACATATGTAAAATGTTTATATTGTGTCACCAGTTTATCAGCATGTTATTTAACAAGTTTTTATTCTTCAAGTTTGTTTGTTCACTCACCCACATAAGGAATTGTGTCACTATCATATCCATTTTCTGCTGCAACCACTGAATTAAAATGTTTCACTATTTTTTCCACAAGCATGTTCTCGCAAAAGACAAACACTTCTTTGGAAAGTCTTTTTCCGTCGATGTTTTGTATAGACAAAGGCTCAGGTTTTGTACATCCATGTAGATGGGAAAGCACAAACTTCTCCTTATTACATGCATGGACAGGGGAAATATCTGTGCAACCGAAACATTGTTCGCGAAGGTCGAGAATGCAAGATTCCACACAGTTTCCAAAATATGATTTCAGATACGGCGACACTGTTTCACACATAACTTTCGCATGCTCGATGCACACAAATATCTTCATAAAGTTCCGCCACGAACTTTCTGCGATGAACACTATCTCCAGGGAACCGTAAGCTGGTTTCTTCCTTATAATGATCTGACGGCGATTGTACAGTGTGGTTATCAGCAATTCATGTTGCTCACTTAGTGGGTAGGAAACACGAGGCTGCTCACCTGGAATAGCGATGTAATTGTCGATTACTGGAAACAATTCCTGAAGAGCGTGCCACTCCTGCAACTGTAGTTCAACACCGGCCGCCCCGCTTCTGTGTAGCCTGACCACAGGTTGGAAATCCAGATGAGAGGAAAGTCCGATTGAGATAACTTTTGTTTTCGAAGCATTCAAATAGTAGACGTGATCGAATAATATCGACTGGCGTATAAGACTAGTTACTTGTTTTTGTTCTTCAGGTAAATGCTGATCGCTCTCTTTCTGAAGAACCCCTTTGAAATTAGTGTACGGTTGAAATCTTTTTTTCAGCGGCATCGAAATAGAGGATTCCATGACTAAGAACTGCGAGATACTGCATGTCGCAGCGTGCAGGTATACATTTGAAGAAATGCGTGGGTGTGTTTTTGAGACGCATGCGCGCGTAGCAAACCAAGCATGTGCTGGACAAAAAAGGTGGAGAGGGCGGGGCATTACAAAGATCAATGGTGAGAGAAAAATCAGCAGAATATCATAAACGTCATATTGAGGAAATATTGGATAACAAATATTAATTAATTTAATTAAAGCATCAACCGCATTGTCGATCTGAAATTAGGTTTATAGACAGGGGGCAAAATGGAAAATATCGACGATGTTCTAGTATTGGATTGTTTCTGTATTTCCATCGGTATAATCCTCCACCACATTTGAAGCATACTGTTTTATCCTCTTTTTGAATGTAAAATAATCCTGCTTCGGACAGAGCTTCTACAAACGGGAATTCTTTTGATTGCCAGTTTCTGAAAGAGGACAATCTAGCATTGAAAGATCCCATCTCTGGATATTGCGTCATTGTTCTGTAAAGACACAAAACAAGATAAATATTATAAGTAAGCTGTTGTAAACTGTAACGCTACAAAATTATTAATATACTATTAGGACTATATGTAACTTGTATAAAATTTCAAACAGTATTTACTGTCAATATTTTCTAGTATACGTACCGAATATTATAAATTTAATTTACGAGTCAGCAAATAAGTTGTTATAATATTGTCGTTTTTTATCGGTACTGGGAATAAAATTTGAAATTTATGCATGGGTTTACCAGAGGCTCTATGGAATAAATACAGAAAACAGTAATGCCCACAGTACACAGACCCGTAACTTTGTATCTGATGAGTGTTGTACGTATAGAATTTAGAGTTATTTTCCAAAAATCGCAAATGGTTATGCACATGTGGAGGTTTTCCGTAACTATCAAAAAATTCCCCCCGGGAGTTACTGTCTATGTAAATTGCTACCCAGTGCTTCCCGGGGCTATCTTTGGGATCTGTATTTACAATCAACGCTGCTGGTAGTTCCACATGTACAGGTAATTCATTAGCTGCGAAAACCCCAACATGATGATTGTCAAAGGCTCTATTTGATATTAACCCGTGAAGCAAATTTAAAGTCGACAGCATTGCTGGACACTAAATAGTAATATTGTGCAACTCACCTTTTTATACTTCAAAGTAGACGGTACACGTCACAGTAGATTCCAGAACCAATTTGATCTGGGCCACCAAGCTGTTTATCGTTGTTGAAACAATGGAGAGCTATCTAACACAACGCTGATGCTCGGAATATGTAGGCGGGGTTTACAAACGCGCATGCGTACAATGCTATCTGGCATTTGTTGTGCTGTTGTAAAATGAATTTTGTACTATAAGAAAATTGTCTGTATGTGTGTGTGTGTATATATATATATATACAGACACACACGCATATTTATTTATTGATGAAGTGTATATATATATATATATATAATACAATACAATATAATATATATATATATATATATGTAATTTGAAGATACAACATATCAGTAAAATCTAACAACTAGAAAAATATTCATAACATTCGACTTTTATATTATATGTAATTTAAAACATTCTTCACAGTTTGAGAAATGGAGTGCTTGTGGAAACACCCGTTCTCTGCAATATTGGCTGGTCCATCAGGATGTGGAAAGACATATTTTGTGAAGCATTTTCTCCAGTGTTTACCCCAAATGGTAAATGTAAAATTCAACAATATTTTGGTGTGCTACGGGGAATGGCAATCTGCATACAATGATTTCCCTGGTTTTGTACAATTTCGGGAAGGAATGCCTAATATTGACCAATTTGTGCCAAATTCTGGACCTCATCTTATTATTATCGATGATCAGATGAGGGAATGCGATCAAAGAGTCACAGATTTATTTACAAAAGGGTGTCATCATCGCGATATTAGTCTTTTCTTTATCACTCAAAATCTATTCCATCAGGGAAAAGGGAATAGGGATATATCTTTAAATAGTCATTATATTGTATGCTTCAAAAATCCAAGAGACAGAGCCCAAATTAATTATTTATCTAGACAAGTATACCCGGAGAATCCAAATTTTATAAAAGATGCATATTACAATGCCACCGCTGAACCCCATGGATATTTGCTGTTTGATCTGAAGCAGAACACTCCGGAAGAAGTACGTTTTCGGTCGCGGATATTTCCCGACGATGATATCAATTATGTATATATTCCTACAAAAAAAGCAAGCATAATCACTAGTCGTTTATTCTGTCATCATGGCTCCAAGAGTGAAACACGCTAAAGTGCTCCAAGTTTTGTCGGATGCTAAACCAGCTCTTCGCACAGCGATATTACAAGCTGCTGATTCTTCCTTAGTTAATTCAATCTGTGAGTGTTGTTACAATGTTCTAAAAGGGAATGTTCCTCTTTCAACACCTCAGAAAACAAGATTGAGCCGGTACAAGAAGGTGATACGTAATCTCTCTGCCAAAGGACACTCTACAAAGCAGAAGAAACAGATACTAGTGCAACACGGAGGATTTTTACCTGCGTTATTAGCCCCTTTAATAGGAGGTGTGTTATCAAGTTTATTTAAGTGAAAAAGAAATCTGAACATGGAGCATGCCAAAAAAATGGTTCTAATACCTCAAGAATTTATGGATAACATGAGACATCCTGTTATGTCTGCACCGTCTACATCCTTATCGCAATTGGATCAGGATATGCAAGTAATTTTGAATCTCAAAGGTCTTTCGGATGATGAAAAATGGAATCGTTACAGTATTGTGCTCCAAAAATTTCTGTCTATTACTCGAAAACAAAGAGAACCTGTGTCGCTACCGATTACAGAATCTACTGAGAAGTTGACTGATATGAAAGAAGAAATTCTAGCTGCTACACCTAGCATGTATCGTAGAAAAGCCGAACTGTTGTATGAACGTCTTTTACATAATAGTAATATTGATTGGGATAAATATGGGGCAGTTTTTATTAACAATAATAAAATTGAAGGCTCAAATATTGTCGATCTAGTATCGGATATAATTCGACCACGAAAAACAAGCAATCCTGTTGGGTGGCAACTATTCAATAGAGCTCTGGCGTTATCTAATATTCCTCAAGAATATATAGGTAACCCCCGGAGACAGGAGTTTATTCAACAGATTGTTTTTGGCAACCCCGGACGCCATGTTCCGCTGTCCGGAGCTAACCAAGAAGAGGCACAAGAATTAACAGAAGCAGAAGAAGAAGAAGAAGAAAAGGAACCAATTTCTTTTGTATCATCATTTCCAGGGCACAAACGTAAACGTACTGTTCCAGTTTGGTCAAGATACAAACCATGAGCGAAAAAATATTAGAGAATATCTGGTACAATCCATCTCATCCAGCATCCTATTCTACAGCTTCAACACTATGGAAAGCTGTAAAAAAATCCATACCATTGTCAACAATCAAACATTGGTTGACAAAGCAAACTGCATACACTTTGCATAGACCTGTAAAGCGTCGATTTCCGAGAAACTTTTATTTTGTGCATAATATCGATGACCAATGGCAGGCTGACTTGAATGACATGCAGAGTTTGCGGAATCACAACAAAGGGTACAGATATATACTCACAGTTATCGATATTTTTAGCAGGCATGCTTGGGCTGTCCCTGTAAAAAATAAAACTGGTGTATGTATAAAAAAGGCTTTCCAGCAAATTTTCAAACAAAGCAAAAGAAAACCTTTGAAATTACAAACTGACAAAGGCCGTGAGTTTACCAACAGTATTGTGCAGGAATATCTCAAAAAACAAAATGTAATTTATTTTACAACAAAGAATCCTGATATTAAAGCTAGTATTGTTGAAAGATTCAACAGAACTTTAAAGAAACGCATGTGGAAGTATTTTACTAAGCAAAGAACCAGCTGTTATGTTAATGTACTCCCAAAGCTTTTGAAAGCTTATAATCATAAAATTCACTCGAGTATTAAAATGGCACCAGCAGATGTTACTCCTGAGAAGGTTTTGAAAGTATGGCACAATATGTATGACAAAAAACTCAAATCTGATTCATCTCCACTATTGTCATTGAAGATGCCATTCAAAATAGGAGATACAGTGAGAATAACAAAAACCAAAAAACGCTTTGACAAAGGTTACATGGAAAATTGGACAAGAGAAATATTTGTGGTGGAACGTATTTTGAAAAGAAATCCTCAAGTGTATGAATTAAAAGATCTACAAGGACATAAAATCGATGGAACATTTTATACGGAAGAGTTGCAATTGGTCCGCTTACCGGATATGCATGAAATTGATAAAATCCTTGCGACCAAAGGTAAAGGAGCCAGTAAATAGTTGTTAGTTCATTGGAAAGGTTACTCCAGATTATTTGACAGTTGGATTAGCGCATCGTTTTTGGAGTCAAAAAAAGAGAGAGAGAGGCATAAATTTTTGTAGGTATTCTCATCAGTGGTACAAATAACCTTCATAACACATCATGAGAAAAGCAAACGCTTTCTACCTTACTTTGCCTAGTAACAGTTCCATGAAATATTTCCCAAGTAATACTCTAACTAATTACACCACAAAGCTTCAGAACCGTGTGGAGTTGGACACCAACAAATGGGAGATGGCATTGGTAGAAGTGCATTATCCTTATTCAATACTGAACATTACAAGATTTAACAACTATATTCAATATAAATCTTTGGATGATGTCAAATGGAACGAACTTCGAATATCCGAAGGCTATTACGCATCTATAAACAGCATTGTTGCAGAAATCAATAAATATTCTGAAACATTAAATTTTAGTCTCCGAAATCATCCTGCGTACAAACATGTGACTGTTGATATATCTACCAAGCAGAGAAACATAAATGTACGATTGTCACCTCAACTGGCACGGATATTAGGTTTTAAACCGACCGATGATCTATCAGAAGTAAAAATTGGACGCTCGCCTCCAAATGTTGTGAGAGAAATTCCTTCCCAGATGTATATTTACACAGATATTGCGGAATCACATATGGTGGGAGATGCTGTCGCCCCTCTATTACGTATTATAAACATTAATCCTATGGAACATACTTTTGGAAGTGATGGTGTGCAAATTTTCGATTCACCACATTACATCCCAGTGCAGAAACATAATTTCGAACAAATAGAAATTGACTTAAGGGATAGCACTGGTGCACACATCCCATTCTCCTTCGGACTAGTGTGTTTGAAACTTCATTTTAGACGTTGTGGTGAAAAGCTCTGATTATGAATGACCCATATTTTCAATACTACCATCAACAAGCTGGATCTGGTGTAGGTAACATATATTACGGTGCTGCCTATCAAAAAGGACATGGCATTGGAAGTTTTCTTGGAGGACTTTTTCGGTCAGCTTTGCCTCTTATCAAAAAAGGAGCGAAAGCTGTAGGGAAAGAAATGTTAAAAACAGGGGTAAATGTGTTAGGTGATGTTGTAGACAAAACACCCCTAAAACAGTCACTACAATCCAGAATTTCGGATGCCAGATCAAATCTTAAAAGAAAAGCTGAAACAAAGCTCAAGGAAATGATTGGTTCAGGTTACCAGGGGCATAAACATTTCAAAAGGAATCACTCTGCTTCGGGACAGCGAACTGGAAGGATCGCTCAGAGAAAGAAGAGATCCAGTGCCAATACAAACACCAAGAAAACAACCAAACGCAACCGTAAAAAAATTCAAATAACATCAGATATTTTTGATTAGATATGGCGCTAATTAGGGAGAAATCATGTGAGTGTTTTAAAAGTGAATTGGATATTTTCTCGGTAAAACCTACTCAGACAAGCATCTTAGAACACCACACCATCGGATACAAACCTGTTAGTTCCCTGGCAGATAATGCCCCCACCGAGTTTGTAATACCTGGACATGGTGATGATTATATGGATTTAGCACACACAATGTTGAATATAGATGCCAGAATTGTAAAAGCGAATGGTCAGTTATTGCTACCCACAGATAAAACAATTGGACCTGTCAATGATTTTCTCAATGCAATGTTCAGCGAAGTACAAATCTACTTAAATAACAAACTCATCTCGTTTCCATCTCACATGCACCCATACAGGTCTTATTTTGAAAAAGCACTGAACTATGACATATCTGCAAAATCATCTCATCTCCAAAGTGCATTGTGGTACAAGGATACAGCAGGCGCTTTTGATAACGTTTCGGAAGACAACAAAGGCTTTACAAAACGTAACCAACTAACAAAACAGAGTAAAACATTTGATATGTTTGGTTACTTGCATTCTGATATTTTCAATCAAGAGAAATTTTTGATCAATGGAGTGGAAATGCGAATAAAACTGATTCCTTCGAAAAACACTTTCTGCTTGATGGGATTAGATGACAGTGAAGGCAAAGTGGAAATTCTGGATGCTACACTATATGTGAGAAAAGTATCGGTCAGTTCATCCATCAAACTTAGTCACAATCGCATATTGCAAAAACATACAGCAAAATACCCTCTAACAAGAGTACAACTTAAAGCTGTAACTATTCCAAAAGATATTGTTTCAAAAACAATTGACAATGTGATACTTGGACGTCTTCCGAAACGATTAGTTGTGGGGTTTGTTACCAACGATGCATTCAACGGCACACTGTCTACAAACCCATTCAATTTTCAACATTTCAATTACAACTTCTTTACTTTATATGTTGATGGAGTCCAAATTCCCGGCAAACCACTTCAACCAGACTTTGAAAACAACAAGTACATAACAGCATATCACACATTATTCTCTGGAACAGGGATACACTATATGGATGAAGGAAACAATATATCGCGTGAGGAATACCCCCAGGGATACGCATTACTTGTTTTCGATATAACACCAGACGCAGCTGCAAGTGCCATATCCCACTGCAGTCTTCAACGGCAAGGGGCTGTTAGCTTGGAAGTCCACTTCAAATCGGCTTTGGAATCTACTGTGACTTGTGTTATCTACTCTGAATTTGACGCTCTCATGGAAATTAATAATCAAAGAGATATTCATCTGGATTAATTGTATAAAAAGGTGAGTTGCACAATATTACTATTTAGTGTCCAGCAATGCTGTCGACTTTAAATTTGCTTCACGGGTTAATATCAAATAGAGCCTTTGACAATCATCATGTTGGGGTTTTCGCAGCTAATGAATTACCTGTACATGTGGAACTACCAGCAGCGTTGATTGTAAATACAGATCCCAAAGATAGCCCCGGGAAGCACTGGGTAGCAATTTACATAGACAGTAACTCCCGGGGGGAATTTTTTGATAGTTACGGAAAACCTCCACATGTGCATAACCATTTGCGATTTTTGGAAAATAACTCTAAATTCTATACGTACAACACTCATCAGATACAAAGTTACGGGTCTGTGTACTGTGGGCATTACTGTTTTCTGTATTTATTCCATAGAGCCTCTGGTAAACCCATGCATAAATTTCAAATTTTATTCCCAGTACCGATAAAAAACGACAATATTATAACAACTTATTTGCTGACTCGTAAATTAAATTTATAATATTCGGTACGTATACTAGAAAATATTGACAGTAAATACTGTTTGAAATTTTATACAAGTTACATATAGTCCTAATAGTATATTAATAATTTTGTAGCGTTACAGTTTACAACAGCTTACTTATAATATTTATCTTGTTTTGTGTCTTTACAGAACAATGACGCAATATCCAGAGATGGGATCTTTCAATGCTAGATTGTCCTCTTTCAGAAACTGGCAATCAAAAGAATTCCCGTTTGTAGAAGCTCTGTCCGAAGCAGGATTATTTTACATTCAAAAAGAGGATAAAACAGTATGCTTCAAATGTGGTGGAGGATTATACCGATGGAAATACAGAAACAATCCAATACTAGAACATCGTCGATATTTTCCATTTTGCCCCCTGTCTATAAACCTAATTTCAGATCGACAATGCGGTTGATGCTTTAATTAAATTAATTAATATTTGTTATCCAATATTTCCTCAATATGACGTTTATGATATTCTGCTGATTTTTCTCTCACCATTGATCTTTGTAATGCCCCGCCCTCTCCACCTTTTTTGTCCAGCACATGCTTGGTTTGCTACGCGCGCATGCGTCTCAAAAACACACCCACGCATTTCTTCAAATGTATACCTGCACGCTGCGACATGCAGTATCTCGCAGTTCTTAGTCATGGAATCCTCTATTTCGATGCCGCTGAAAAAAAGATTTCAACCGTACACTAATTTCAAAGGGGTTCTTCAGAAAGAGAGCGATCAGCATTTACCTGAAGAACAAAAACAAGTAACTAGTCTTATACGCCAGTCGATATTATTCGATCACGTCTACTATTTGAATGCTTCGAAAACAAAAGTTATCTCAATCGGACTTTCCTCTCATCTGGATTTCCAACCTGTGGTCAGGCTACACAGAAGCGGGGCGGCCGGTGTTGAACTACAGTTGCAGGAGTGGCACGCTCTTCAGGAATTGTTTCCAGTAATCGACAATTACATCGCTATTCCAGGTGAGCAGCCTCGTGTTTCCTACCCACTAAGTGAGCAACATGAATTGCTGATAACCACACTGTACAATCGCCGTCAGATCATTATAAGGAAGAAACCAGCTTACGGTTCCCTGGAGATAGTGTTCATCGCAGAAAGTTCGTGGCGGAACTTTATGAAGATATTTGTGTGCATCGAGCATGCGAAAGTTATGTGTGAAACAGTGTCGCCGTATCTGAAATCATATTTTGGAAACTGTGTGGAATCTTGCATTCTCGACCTTCGCGAACAATGTTTCGGTTGCACAGATATTTCCCCTGTCCATGCATGTAATAAGGAGAAGTTTGTGCTTTCCCATCTACATGGATGTACAAAACCTGAGCCTTTGTCTATACAAAACATCGACGGAAAAAGACTTTCCAAAGAAGTGTTTGTCTTTTGCGAGAACATGCTTGTGGAAAAAATAGTGAAACATTTTAATTCAGTGGTTGCAGCAGAAAATGGATATGATAGTGACACAATTCCTTATGTGGGTGAGTGAACAAACAAACTTGAAGAATAAAAACTTGTTAAATAACATGCTGATAAACTGGTGACACAATATAAACATTTTACATATGTATGTGTGTGTGTGTGTGTGTGTGTGCGGCTCTTTTGAATTTTGTAAATATTGGTAATAAACAGGGATAAAATATATGTCTTGGCTTTTTTCACTTATCACCCTTTTAAAAATCCTCATGGTTTATATTTTTACTGGTAACAATCGTTAATAACAACATTAATAATTAACTATATAATGAAAAAGTGTGTATTGTGGACTTGTCGAAGATAAAGCATGACAGCTTTTCTTCACACTGGTAAAACTCGGAGTTAATAACAACATTAATAATTAACTATATAATGAAAAAGTGTGTATTGTGAATTTGTCGGAGATAAAGCATGAGAGCTTTTCTTCACACTGGTAAGAATCTGTGTTAATAACAACATTAATAATTAACTATACAATAAAAAAAATGTGTATTGTGGACTTGTCGGAGATAAAGCATGAGAGCTTTCCTGCACAGCGCTGGACACGCAAAGGCAAGTATCTTTATTTTCATTCTATTTCTAACAATGATTCGCTATTTTTTCTTGTCACTATAAAAAACTAATTCAATTTTTCTTTTATCACATCTGTCGCCATTTTACTTGTTTTTGTTTAATTCCTCTTTATGCATTGAGGTTAATCGAAACATAACTTTAGACTTTTACATGGAATTGAAACATAGAATCTTGCCTCCTTTGATTGAATCGAACCTGTGACTCCTCTTTGATCACAAAACAATAGTGACGGCCATCTTGCTTATTTTACCTACTCTTTATGCATTTAAGCTAATCGGTACTGGGGCCCCACACGGCAAAACAACAGATTCTAATTTATCTTTATACATTAGCGGTAAAGTCTTTGCGTTGTAATCAAAAGGCATTTTGTTTTGATTTTTAATATCTGTTCCTGCCTAAATACTAATGGGGACTCAACACACTTCTTTTTTTTTTAAAAAAAAAAACAACATCATTATCAGCCAATTTGACATTGTGAATCGAACCCGGGACCTTTTCATTACAGCATAAACATCCTATTTCCAATTAGTTCATTTTCTCTTTGTGCACAAAAAAGCTAATCGGAACTTTTAAACAAATACAATTGAATATCCAATTTTCACCAACATTGGGAATCGAACCCTCAACCACTTGGTTAAAACATCTCGCGGAATAAAAAACACCACCCGCGCCGCGCCGCCCCGCGCCGCGCCGCGCCCCGGTCGCCGCCGCCGCCGCTAAACACAAAACGCGGCCGCCATTTTGATTTTATTCAAATACTATTTATGCACAGATGGACTAATCGGGACCTATAATGGCGGGGCAAAATAATTGGCTTCATTTAACTACCTAGAGAATCGAACCCGCGACCTCTTCATTACCAGGCGACAACATTAACCACTAACAAAAGGCCGCCATATTGATTTTATTCAAACACTATTTATGCACAGATGGACTAATCGGGGACCTATAATGGCGGGACTAAACAATTGGCCTAATTTAACTACCTAGAGAATCGAACCCGCGACCTCTTCATTGCCAGATGACAACATTAACCACTAACCCAACTCGATTTTCGAACTCAACCATTTCGTTGCCTTTATTTACACCCAGGCTAATCGAGACCATTCAATATTGACATCGTCGACTTGTAATCAAGGGGTCCCAGATTCGATACTCGGTGGAGGCACATAGTGGTCCGAATCACCACTTTTCAACTGTAGCTCCAATCCTGATTAGTTTTGCCGTGCATAAAACGGACTTAAAAAACTAACTCAATCTATCAATCAATCAATATTGACTCTACCAGGAATCGAACCCTCGATGCCTCTTGTTTTACAGAGCAATAACCTTAGCCGCTAAGCTTTCGGGGTAAAGAACCTTCGGCGCCATCTTTAAATCATTTCTTCATGTCTTTGAATCATACGCAATGGTTGCGCGCGCATTTCCTCCACACACACAGAAACATACACACGTGTTAGGTTAGCATACATCAAGAAACAACGTGACAAATCCATTGACCCCCCTCCCCCCACCGCTTCCAATGCCTTCAATGTCAACAGTCACGTTCTGCTGACTCAACAATAAAATCGCTCGTACCCCGCTACACCGGATGTAACATAACACCAGGCGCATCAAATTTTTGCTGACGCGTAGGAACATAGTGCTGCCATTACTACTCCCGCTCTTGTTTAGAAGCCTCATGCTGCCGCAGTGGTGTATTTCATGGGGGACTGTCGGGTCTGAGCCGCTACGAATTGTCCCAGAACTTAAATTGTTTGCATCATTATGATTGTTTTCAAAAACACTGCGAGCTCCCGCATAGAGACCTATTTGTGTTAAATATTTCATTCCATCATATTTAGTCTCAAAAAAGAAACATATCAACTAATTACATTAATAGGACACTCATATTAATTTTTATGTAGCACAGTTTTAAATATTTCATTCGATTCGATTGTATTTTCAGTGACTTTACATAAGAAATACATATTTTGACGTTTTTGTAATTAAAGTACTATATTCCTGCCATAACCTTTGTCAGATGAGTCTAAGATTCATAAGTGTTATCGTTCGTTATGAAATATCTTACGTAGAAACTAGTACAAAATGAAACGTTCACACATTACCACGATTAGAAACCCTAGCAACTACGTCGTCACAAAGGCTGTCTATTATTCCACTACCGTGGTTTTCATAAAAATGATCAATGCGATTACCTTTTCTTGTTCAAAATGTTTGATATTGTCAAATATAAAATATTTTAATCGCTAGCCTACTTGTACTCATTCGGTGGTTTTGAGTTCATTTAGTTTTATCAAAGATTTAGAATATGAATGGAAATGTCCGATGAATATCCTTTTTGAAAATTATATATTTTACATCATATTTAACTACATATTCACAATATTTTGCAACATATAGAACAGCATTTAAAATCAGTAATGTAACAATATATTCTGGCAATTCAGCAACGTCATGACTTAAAATTTAGTAAAATAAGCAACTTTCCCTCAGTTTGAAGTTATCGTGTTTCTGTCTTCCACGTAATTATCAGTCTTTTATAATAACGAAAATTACTCTGAACTGAAATTATAGGTGTGAAGTACATAATTTTATCCTGGCATTGTTTTTGCAGGGGCAACGACCCCTCTTGCCCCCTCCTGGCTCAGTGCGGGTCAGGGCTCGATTCACGGAACGGTCACATTTCGCAATGATCCAGATCCCACTTTAAACTGTAGATCCAGTCCCGATTAGCCTACCTGAGCATAGAATGGCCTTCAGTTTCCGCGGGAAAAGCCCTTAAAACCCAGTCATACAGCCTCTATTGTTTATTGTCTTTATGGTCGCTAAAACTAAACAGCATGCTTTACGATCAAGGGTGTGGTGAGCACAAGTCTACTCAAAATTGAAAAGATTGTCTCAATATGTACACAGCCTGTAAGGAAAGTGAGAATCATAATATAGCTATAAACTCGTACAAAAGTTGAAGTTAACGACACGGGAAAGAGAAAAAAACAATAGCTGGAAAAAGCGCTAATAGTTTCGTATTTGTTCGTGAAAATAAAGGTACAGAAAGTTGCAGCTGTTATTTGGTAGAACAGTTTATCGAGCTTTACATCATCCAAACAATGAATCGGCGAGAACATTGGTCATGTTTTCTCTGATATACCCAACACATACTTATCGATAAGCATTTCAGAACGTTATAACTATTCTTTTCTTAATATTGTAAGTAATAATGTGTGTATACTTTAAGAAATGTTAATGTACAGCTATGTCTTTTTGTGTTTTAGCCTTTTAGGGCCTATATTAATATCACTAAGACACGTAAATAGTACTCCCTCTGTCCCATAATTATTGTCCGGTACACTTTTGTTTGTTGCCCCATAATAATTGTCCGATATTCAAACTGTGACATTGGTGTATAAGAAGAAGAAAATTAAACACGGGAATGAGTCATACAACGTTATTACTCAATGATCAGTAGAAATTGGCCGATCAAGTATCCAAAAGAACATAAATAAAAAGTTACCATTTTGGCATACCGGACTATAATTATGGGACAGAGGGAGTAATGGTAGACATAATGTTGTTTTCCATGCAGTTTTAAATTTGTCTTATTTTTTTTACAATTATAGATAATTACAGCCTTGTATTAAGAATTTACCTTGAACAATCAAATCCATTCATTCATTCCTTTATTTTGGACCTAACAGCTTTTAAGCCATTTTTGTCCATTATAGAGCTTTGAACAATTAATAAACAAATTTAAAATGTTGCCAAGTCATACCGCTATTTTGATGCATACACAGGCAAACAGAAAGGAAATTGTTGCAATAAGCCCATACTTTATGATGGAGATTCAAGGGCGCCAAAATTTATCGTTGTTGTTCAGTTGTTTTTTTTACAGTGTTGGAACGTAATTATTCTATCGCTCCAACATTCATAATTTATAACATTTGAACTTGAAAATTTAATGCACGTAAATGTATTTTCTTGAAACATGGGCAGATTATCAACAACTATCCGTCAGAAATATTGGCCTTGACACATCCCCTTAAAAAGGTCCCACAGGTCGTCCCCAGGTGTCTCCACCTGTGCACCTAAACAGCGTTGATGGATTTTCAGCTCTGATGCTATAAATAGTTTTAAGTACTGTTTACCTCGGTCACTTTTATGTCCGCGCATGAAAACGAACAAACGTTTCATTCCTCATGCAGTCACAGATGTCGTCTTGACCCCCTCCCCTTTTGGCCCCTTGTGTGGCAACAGCTTTTCTCGCACGGCGCAGAATCCCATATCGATCGTATCCCGCCGCGGAAAGTTCCAGGCTTTATATGGCATTATGGGAAGCACTGTTGCCAGATGCATGGAAATTTACAAGTTTTTTTCAATTGTACGTAAATATACGTCATATGCAACATACACTTGGCATTTAATTGGTATTTATTTTATTGACGTATAATAATTTCTTTGCTTCTTTATGAAGGACGTATTTAGGGGAGTCCAGGGATCCGGACCCCCCCCCCCTCCCAAAACACCAAGTACTAAAATAAAATAATGAAAATGTACTTTTTAGTACCGTATTTGTTGTACTATAATCGATGGTTATTTATTTCGGAAGGCAAGGATTATTATATTGGGATCATCATACTGCTTTGAAGGACAGTACAAAAAAAAATATTTATGCACATTACTACTTTTAATAATATGCATACAATATTATTCAGGAACTTTTCGTCAGCTGGATCTAACATATTATTTTATTATTCAATAAATATTCATTCTTTATCTATTTAACATTAATTTCCTTGTTTTTTATTCAAATTTTGGCGCTTAAGTACGCGCAAGCTAGATAATAAATACGAGGGCTATTCGGAAAGTAACTTCATTTCGGTATAAAAGAAACACAAGGATATTGTGAGAGTTTTTATTATATACAACTGAAAGAGATAACTCTAAGCTATTTTTCTACATAAGCGCCGTTTCTGTTGAGACACTTAAAATATCGGTGAACAAGGTTTACAATACCGATGTCAAAGAAATCTGCAGCCTGTGCATTCAGCCATGCAGTAACACTGTCCTTGAGCTCCCGGTCATTGTTGAAGCGCTGTGCTCCAAGCCGCATCTTTATTTGTGGAAAGAGGGGCCAAATCTGATTTGTAAGGAGGGTGGTCAAACAATTCCCACTGAAAATGTTGGAGAAGGTCCTTGGTTCGAGCAGCAGTATGCGGGTGAGCGTTATCATGCACGAGAACAATGCCAGAATCAACTTGCCACGTCACCTGTTTTGAATCGCTCGTCGCAATTTCTTCAAGGTTTCACAATACACTTGGGCGTTGTGCCTCGTTCCAGGAACTCCACCAACAGTATCCCTTTTCTGTCCCAAAACACAGTTGCCATGAGTTATTTCGTGGCTGAATGCACAGGCGGCAGATTTCTTTGACATGGGTATTGTAAACCTTGTTCGCCGATATGATAAGTATCTCAACAGAAACGGTGCTTATGTAGAAAAATAGCTTAGAGTTGTCTCCTTCAGTTGCATATAATAAAAACTCTCACAATGTCCTGGTGTTTCTTTTATACCCGAACGGAAGTTACTTTCCGAATGACCCTCGTATATGACGTTATATCTATATTATTGTAGCATCTTTTTACGAGTTCGTGTATTGATAAAAATGCAATATTAATAATTCTACATATTTTAATTAACATTTAACTTCATTATTTAAATATTATTAGTATTCAGACACTTGGTTAGGACCCCCCCCCCCCCAAATACATTTCTAAGCACGTGCCTGTTCTTTGTGAAAGTATTACCGAACCGACAGTTAGAGGTTGTTTTTTTATATATAAATATTGAGTACCATTATTTTTAATCATGACATTTAGTGCACATTTTTTCAGTTGATATTCTAACACGCGCAGCTTCAATAAGTTATCTTCACGTCTCGTTCAAGAAAAAGCTTTAAATGTTAGGGGGATTTTTTCATAAAGCTTGTTGTGTGGCGTTTCACCTACAACAGTAATGATTAGAATTTTGAAAACTGTGGAACCATTTGTTCTTTGGATGAAATGGTAGAATACTATAACCTTGTTCCTGTATTTTTCACTCAATGTTTTCGATCCAATGCATTTTTACTTTGATTATTCTTTTCGAATACTAACTAAATGAACTTTTTCTGTTCTTAACAATAAGGGTAACAAACTTTCCGCTTTCTTGCATGTTTAATTGAAAGATGTCAATTTCCAGGGGGGGGGGGTCCACCAACCCGTTCGACCCCTCCTCCCGACACCCATGGTCACATCTTTTGAAAAGAAAACTACGTATTTATTAAAACACTCAAAATGGTGACCAAGGCAGAATTTATTGTAAAATTAACACACCATAGACGTGACGTTTGAGCCTTACAGAAAGGTCTTCATCAAAATCTTTTGAATTTGGTTCAGAGTCTGAAGAAGACCTTGCTATTAGCTTGAAACGTCACATGTTTATTTGACAATAAATTCTGCCTTGGTCAGCAGTTTGAGTGTTTTATTAAACATTGAAACAAGGCTTAATAGTGTTAACGTATTTATAAACGTAATTTATATTTGTTGTAACAAGTATGTTAGTTAGCAAAGCGACAAGCTGCCCAGGGATTTGTAAAAAATAGCGTTTTGTAGTGGTCCAGTTAGAATTTTAACATGTAGGTATACATACAGGGGGATCCACAGTCACATCAATATGAAATTTTCAAGGAAAGGGGTAAACCTAATGAAACACTGTTGAATATTTTAATAAGATGATGATGTGTAATGCGTATCGATATTACCATTTGTTGCCCGTGAGACATACACGTAGCGTAATAAATAAGTTCATCACTATACTCCAACTCGGTGTACAAATCATAGATGTCGTTACCTTTGAATATTTTGCGAACATGCTGTATAATACATCAATATATTAGATATGCATAATACGTTTTCTGGCCACAACGTTAACGACGCCCGAATAGATGATTCAGTCAGCCTTCTTTTCTATGCATATATCGATATATAGGCCGTGTCTAGGGTGACCAGACGTCCTCTTTTGTCCGGACATGTCCTCCTTTTTAGGTGTCTGTCCGGCGTCCGGGTGGATTTTTTAGAAATTGGTAAATGTCCTCCTTTTTAGAAAGAATAGCTATAGCATCGACCATAGCACACGTGTTGCATCAAGAATGCTTCCACACATAACGATCATCATATCACTTGGGGTGCGTTTAGTATTCGAGCAATGCTCACCTAGCATCTGGGAGCTCAAGACGATCACTTTCCCGACTGAGTCATTAATAGGGTGCGGATTTATTGGCACTTAAAAAGGCACTATAAATTAAGAAATGACATTAAAATAGGCAATGAATGTGAACTTATTTCAATTTTCTTCTTACAATGCACAGACTGTATTGACTAGGGGTGTGCGGGATCCCGAGCAGTCAGGAAATAAAATTCCGAATGTTCACTTTAAAAAGTCGTTAATTTTCGACGTTTTCTGCATTGTGTCTGGAACTTATCGGAAATTGTTAGTTTTTATTCCAGAAATACAAAAGTAATCACTTAAAGTGAAAATGACGTGTAGAATTTGAAATTTCCAGAGCTTCGGGAAATTGTAAATTTTTCCTGTCCCGAATGTCGGGATTTAAAAAGACTAGCGATTTTTGAGCATGATTAATCAAAATAGGCATTTATATGCACTATAAAAATGCGTTTTAATACTAGAAACACCATGAAACGAACTTTGAACATTGAAGCCCATGTTTTACTAAAAAGGAATAAAAATGGCAAATAGACAAAATTCGACACCCTAGTCTTTACTATTATTCTAAGTTCAAACTCGATGTTTCGCTTTCTGAGACTGCTGGAACGCATGTAGTCTGTTAAGTTCCTTTTTTATTGATTGATTTGGTTTATTTTACTTCGCTTTTCTGCCACTTTTGGCTAATTGCGAAGATGGATATGAGCGTTGGTATGATGAACACCCATGCCCAGGCTGGGACTCGAATCGGTGACCGCTGGCGTTGTGACGCGGTGTGCCAACCACTCCGCCACGGGGATCGGCCAGTTCCTTTTCGAGTTATGCATACACGATACAGAAACGCGTAGTGAGAATTTTGATTATTAAGTATTATTTATTTTCATGAAATAACGAAGCGAAAGTGTAAATTCAACAATTATCTTGCAAGAAAATATCCAGCTTTTAAAGGATGGAGGAAGAAACGAAAATGAGGTAACGTGTAAGGTGGCTGTCACTTTCACCTACTGTTGAAAGAGTGATAGAAATGTTCATGGCATCAAAATATATTTCTCTACCCAATGTAAACAACTTAAAAATGTTAATTCTCTGTTTGGAAATAAGTTAAAGCTAATCTTACTTGTTACATTTGTATTCACTTGTGGGGATATTTCATTCTAACATCCAAGAATTAGAAAAGGAGAAAAAATATGTGCTTCAAATTGTAGATATTCTTTGTCATTTGTTAAATGACAGATTCGGAGATTGCTTTCTTTGCTTAAAGATAAGAGGAAGTTATTGAAAGAGATCACCTGAAAATTCTTTGTAAGCAAAGTGTTATTAATATTTTTATATATTGGTTAAATTATGAGTAATGGCAAATGTGTTGCCATTCTTTGCGGCGTCCTCTTTTTTATGACTTTGTCCTCCTTTTTCCCTCCTCTGTCCTCTTTTTTGAATGTGTGTGTCTGGTCACCCTAGCCGTGTCCGAAAGGTGCAAGACCATACTTCAAGCTAGCATGTTCCGAGTATGCTCTTGCAGTGCGGTCTTGAAGTCGTGGACTGGAAGTGAAAGTCTTTCGAATCGCACTGCAGCGCAAAATAGGCTACTATCAGTAGATAAAACTGAGGACGCGTTGTTTTCCTCGCGTTTTAAACACTTGTTTTCACCACACATATCACATAGAATTTTCAAATGTTCTTACACATACATTTCCACACATTAGAAGCACTTTAACCAACATCTTGCTGACCCATAACGTATATTTAACCCGTGTTGCTGGCTTTCTATCTCCACGATTTTAAACAAATTAACTACGAGTGTGGATATCAAGTGACCTAGTCACCAACAGTAGTAATGGCAGCACTATGTTCCTACCCGTCAGCAAAAATTTGATGCGCCTGGTGTTATGTTACATCCGGTGTAGCGGGGTACGAGCGATTTTATTGTTGAGTCAGCAGAACGTGACTGTTGACATTGAAGGCATTGGAAGCGGTGGGGGGAGGGGGGTCAATGGATTTGTCACGTTGTTTCTTGATGTATGCTAACCTAACACGTGTGTGTGTTTCTGTGTGTGTGGAGGAAATGCGCGCGCAACCATTGCGTATGATTCAAAGACATGAAGAAATGATTTAAAGATGGCGCCGAAGGTTCTTTACCCCGAAAGCTTAGCGGCTAAGGTTATTGCTCTGTAAAACAAGAGGCATCGAGGGTTCGATTCCTGGTAGAGTCAATATTGATTGATTGATAGATTGAGTTAGTTTTTTAAGTCCGTTTTATGCACGGCAAAACTAATCAGGATTGGAGCTACAGTTGAAAAGTGGTGATTCGGACCACTATGTGCCTCCACCGAGTATCGAATCTGGGACCCCTTGATTACAAGTCGACGATGTCAATATTGAATGGTCTCGATTAGCCTGGGTGTAAATAAAGGCAACGAAATGGTTGAGTTCGAAAATCGAGTTGGGTTAGTGGTTAATGTTGTCATCTGGCAATGAAGAGGTCGCGGGTTCGATTCTCTAGGTAGTTAAATTAGGCCAATTGTTTAGTCCCGCCATTATAGGTCCCCGATTAGTCCATCTGTGCATAAATAGTGTTTGAATAAAATCAATATGGCGGCCTTTTGTTAGTGGTTAATGTTGTCGCCTGGTAATGAAGAGGTCGCGGGTTCGATTCTCTAGGTAGTTAAATGAAGCCAATTATTTTGCCCCGCCATTATAGGTCCCGATTAGTCCATCTGTGCATAAATAGTATTTGAATAAAATCAAAATGGCGGCCGCGTTTTGTGTTTAGCGGCGGCGGCGGCGACCGGGGCGCGGCGCGGCGCGGGGCGGCGCGGCGCGGGTGGTGTTTTTTATTCCGCGAGATGTTTTAACCAAGTGGTTGAGGGTTCGATTCCCAATGTTGGTGAAAATTGGATATTCAATTGTATTTGTTTAAAAGTTCCGATTAGCTTTTTTGTGCACAAAGAGAAAATGAACTAATTGGAAATAGGATGTTTATGCTGTAATGAAAAGGTCCCGGGTTCGATTCACAATGTCAAATTGGCTGATAATGATGTTGTTTTTTTTTTTTTAAAAAAAAAAAGAAGTGTGTTGAGTCCCCATTAGTATTTAGGCAGGAACAGATATTAAAAATCAAAACAAAATGCCTTTTGATTACAACGCAAAGACTTTACCGCTAATGTATAAAGATAAATTAGAATCTGTTGTTTTGCCGTGTGGGGCCCCAGTACCGATTAGCTTAAATGCATAAAGAGTAGGTAAAATAAGCAAGATGGCCGTCACTATTGTTTTGTGATCAAAGAGGAGTCACAGGTTCGATTCAATCAAAGGAGGCAAGATTCTATGTTTCAATTCCATGTAAAAGTCTAAAGTTATGTTTCGATTAACCTCAATGCATAAAGAGGAATTAAACAAAAACAAGTAAAATGGCGACAGATGTGATAAAAGAAAAATTGAATTAGTTTTTTATAGTGACAAGAAAAAATAGCGAATCATTGTTAGAAATAGAATGAAAATAAAGATACTTGCCTTTGCGTGTCCAGCGCTGTGCAGGAAAGCTCTCATGCTTTATCTCCGACAAGTCCACAATACACATTTTTTTTATTGTATAGTTAATTATTAATGTTGTTATTAACACAGATTCTTACCAGTGTGAAGAAAAGCTCTCATGCTTTATCTCCGACAAATTCACAATACACACTTTTTCATTATATAGTTAATTATTAATGTTGTTATTAACTCCGAGTTTTACCAGTGTGAAGAAAAGCTGTCATGCTTTATCTTCGACAAGTCCACAATACACACTTTTTCATTATATAGTTAATTATTAATGTTGTTATTAACGATTGTTACCAGTAAAAATATAAACCATGAGGATTTTTAAAAGGGTGATAAGTGAAAAAAGCCAAGACATATATTTTATCCCTGTTTATTACCAATATTTACAAAATTCAAAAGAGCCGCACACACACACACACACACACACATACATATGTAAAATGTTTATATTGTGTCACCAGTTTATCAGCATGTTATTTAACAAGTTTTTATTCTTCAAGTTTGTTTGTTCACTCACCCACATAAGGAATTGTGTCACTATCATATCCATTTTCTGCTGCAACCACTGAATTAAAATGTTTCACTATTTTTTCCACAAGCATGTTCTCGCAAAAGACAAACACTTCTTTGGAAAGTCTTTTTCCGTCGATGTTTTGTATAGACAAAGGCTCAGGTTTTGTACATCCATGTAGATGGGAAAGCACAAACTTCTCCTTATTACATGCATGGACAGGGGAAATATCTGTGCAACCGAAACATTGTTCGCGAAGGTCGAGAATGCAAGATTCCACACAGTTTCCAAAATATGATTTCAGATACGGCGACACTGTTTCACACATAACTTTCGCATGCTCGATGCACACAAATATCTTCATAAAGTTCCGCCACGAACTTTCTGCGATGAACACTATCTCCAGGGAACCGTAAGCTGGTTTCTTCCTTATAATGATCTGACGGCGATTGTACAGTGTGGTTATCAGCAATTCATGTTGCTCACTTAGTGGGTAGGAAACACGAGGCTGCTCACCTGGAATAGCGATGTAATTGTCGATTACTGGAAACAATTCCTGAAGAGCGTGCCACTCCTGCAACTGTAGTTCAACACCGGCCGCCCCGCTTCTGTGTAGCCTGACCACAGGTTGGAAATCCAGATGAGAGGAAAGTCCGATTGAGATAACTTTTGTTTTCGAAGCATTCAAATAGTAGACGTGATCGAATAATATCGACTGGCGTATAAGACTAGTTACTTGTTTTTGTTCTTCAGGTAAATGCTGATCGCTCTCTTTCTGAAGAACCCCTTTGAAATTAGTGTACGGTTGAAATCTTTTTTTCAGCGGCATCGAAATAGAGGATTCCATGACTAAGAACTGCGAGATACTGCATGTCGCAGCGTGCAGGTATACATTTGAAGAAATGCGTGGGTGTGTTTTTGAGACGCATGCGCGCGTAGCAAACCAAGCATGTGCTGGACAAAAAAGGTGGAGAGGGCGGGGCATTACAAAGATCAATGGTGAGAGAAAAATCAGCAGAATATCATAAACGTCATATTGAGGAAATATTGGATAACAAATATTAATTAATTTAATTAAAGCATCAACCGCATTGTCGATCTGAAATTAGGTTTATAGACAGGGGGCAAAATGGAAAATATCGACGATGTTCTAGTATTGGATTGTTTCTGTATTTCCATCGGTATAATCCTCCACCACATTTGAAGCATACTGTTTTATCCTCTTTTTGAATGTAAAATAATCCTGCTTCGGACAGAGCTTCTACAAACGGGAATTCTTTTGATTGCCAGTTTCTGAAAGAGGACAATCTAGCATTGAAAGATCCCATCTCTGGATATTGCGTCATTGTTCTGTAAAGACACAAAACAAGATAAATATTATAAGTAAGCTGTTGTAAACTGTAACGCTACAAAATTATTAATATACTATTAGGACTATATGTAACTTGTATAAAATTTCAAACAGTATTTACTGTCAATATTTTCTAGTATACGTACCGAATATTATAAATTTAATTTACGAGTCAGCAAATAAGTTGTTATAATATTGTCGTTTTTTATCGGTACTGGGAATAAAATTTGAAATTTATGCATGGGTTTACCAGAGGCTCTATGGAATAAATACAGAAAACAGTAATGCCCACAGTACACAGACCCGTAACTTTGTATCTGATGAGTGTTGTACGTATAGAATTTAGAGTTATTTTCCAAAAATCGCAAATGGTTATGCACATGTGGAGGTTTTCCGTAACTATCAAAAAATTCCCCCCGGGAGTTACTGTCTATGTAAATTGCTACCCAGTGCTTCCCGGGGCTATCTTTGGGATCTGTATTTACAATCAACGCTGCTGGTAGTTCCACATGTACAGGTAATTCATTAGCTGCGAAAACCCCAACATGATGATTGTCAAAGGCTCTATTTGATATTAACCCGTGAAGCAAATTTAAAGTCGACAGCATTGCTGGACACTAAATAGTAATATTGTGCAACTCACCTTTTTATACTTCAAAGTAGACGGTACACGTCACAGTAGATTCCAGAACCAATTTGATCTGGGCCACCAAGCTGTTTATCGTTGTTGAAACAATGGAGAGCTATCTAACACAACGCTGATGCTCGGAATATGTAGGCGGGGTTTACAAACGCGCATGCGTACAATGCTATCTGGCATTTGTTGTGCTGTTGTAAAATGAATTTTGTACTATAAGAAAATTGTCTGTATGTGTGTGTGTGTATATATATATATATACAGACACACACGCATATTTATTTATTGATGAAGTGTATATATATATATATATATATATATAATACAATATAATATATATATATATATATATATGTAATTTGAAGATACAACATATCAGTAAAATCTAACAACTAGAAAAATATTCATAACATTCGACTTTTATATTATATGTAATTTAAAACATTCTTCACAGTTTGAGAAATGGAGTGCTTGTGGAAACACCCGTTCTCTGCAATATTGGCTGGTCCATCAGGATGTGGAAAGACATATTTTGTGAAGCATTTTCTCCAGTGTTTACCCCAAATGGTAAATGTAAAATTCAACAATATTTTGGTGTGCTACGGGGAATGGCAATCTGCATACAATGATTTCCCTGGTTTTGTACAATTTCGGGAAGGAATGCCTAATATTGACCAATTTGTGCCAAATTCTGGACCTCATCTTATTATTATCGATGATCAGATGAGGGAATGCGATCAAAGAGTCACAGATTTATTTACAAAAGGGTGTCATCATCGCGATATTAGTCTTTTCTTTATCACTCAAAATCTATTCCATCAGGGAAAAGGGAATAGGGATATATCTTTAAATAGTCATTATATTGTATGCTTCAAAAATCCAAGAGACAGAGCCCAAATTAATTATTTATCTAGACAAGTATACCCGGAGAATCCAAATTTTATAAAAGATGCATATTACAATGCCACCGCTGAACCCCATGGATATTTGCTGTTTGATCTGAAGCAGAACACTCCGGAAGAAGTACGTTTTCGGTCGCGGATATTTCCCGACGATGATATCAATTATGTATATATTCCTACAAAAAAAGCAAGCATAATCACTAGTCGTTTATTCTGTCATCATGGCTCCAAGAGTGAAACACGCTAAAGTGCTCCAAGTTTTGTCGGATGCTAAACCAGCTCTTCGCACAGCGATATTACAAGCTGCTGATTCTTCCTTAGTTAATTCAATCTGTGAGTGTTGTTACAATGTTCTAAAAGGGAATGTTCCTCTTTCAACACCTCAGAAAACAAGATTGAGCCGGTACAAGAAGGTGATACGTAATCTCTCTGCCAAAGGACACTCTACAAAGCAGAAGAAACAGATACTAGTGCAACACGGAGGATTTTTACCTGCGTTATTAGCCCCTTTAATAGGAGGTGTGTTATCAAGTTTATTTAAGTGAAAAAGAAATCTGAACATGGAGCATGCCAAAAAAATGGTTCTAATACCTCAAGAATTTATGGATAACATGAGACATCCTGTTATGTCTGCACCGTCTACATCCTTATCGCAATTGGATCAGGATATGCAAGTAATTTTGAATCTCAAAGGTCTTTCGGATGATGAAAAATGGAATCGTTACAGTATTGTGCTCCAAAAATTTCTGTCTATTACTCGAAAACAAAGAGAACCTGTGTCGCTACCGATTACAGAATCTACTGAGAAGTTGACTGATATGAAAGAAGAAATTCTAGCTGCTACACCCAGCATGTATCGTAGAAAAGCCGAACTGTTGTATGAACGTCTTTTACATAATAGTAATATTGATTGGGATAAATATGGGGCAGTTTTTATTAACAATAATAAAATTGAAGGCTCAAATATTGTCGATCTAGTATCGGATATAATTCGACCACGAAAAACAAGCAATCCTGTTGGGTGGCAACTATTCAATAGAGCTCTGGCGTTATCTAATATTCCTCAAGAATATATAGGTAACCCCCGGAGACAGGAGTTTATTCAACAGATTGTTTTTGGCAACCCCGGACGCCATGTTCCGCTGTCCGGAGCTAACCAAGAAGAGGCACAAGAATTAACAGAAGCAGAAGAAGAAGAAGAAGAAAAGGAACCAATTTCTTTTGTATCATCATTTCCAGGGCACAAACGTAAACGTACTGTTCCAGTTTGGTCAAGATACAAACCATGAGCGAAAAAATATTAGAGAATATCTGGTACAATCCATCTCATCCAGCATCCTATTCTACAGCTTCAACACTATGGAAAGCTGTAAAAAAATCCATACCATTGTCAACAATCAAACATTGGTTGACAAAGCAAACTGCATACACTTTGCATAGACCTGTAAAGCGTCGATTTCCGAGAAACTTTTATTTTGTGCATAATATCGATGACCAATGGCAGGCTGACTTGAATGACATGCAGAGTTTGCGGAATCACAACAAAGGGTACAGATATATACTCACAGTTATCGATATTTTTAGCAGGCATGCTTGGGCTGTCCCTGTAAAAAATAAAACTGGTGTATGTATAAAAAAGGCTTTCCAGCAAATTTTCAAACAAAGCAAAAGAAAACCTTTGAAATTACAAACTGACAAAGGCCGTGAGTTTACCAACAGTATTGTGCAGGAATATCTCAAAAAACAAAATGTAATTTATTTTACAACAAAGAATCCTGATATTAAAGCTAGTATTGTTGAAAGATTCAACAGAACTTTAAAGGAACGCATGTGGAAGTATTTTACTAAGCAAAGAACCAGCTGTTATGTTAATGTACTCCCAAAGCTTTTGAAAGCTTATAATCATAAAATTCACTCGAGTATTAAAATGGCACCAGCAGATGTTACTCCTGAGAAGGTTTTGAAAGTATGGCACAATATGTATGACAAAAAACTCAAATCTGATTCATCTCCACTATTGTCATTGAAGATGCCATTCAAAATAGGAGATACAGTGAGAATAACAAAAACCAAAAAACGCTTTGACAAAGGTTACATGGAAAATTGGACAAGAGAAATATTTGTGGTGGAACGTATTTTGAAAAGAAATCCTCAAGTGTATGAATTAAAAGATCTACAAGGACATAAAATCGATGGAACATTTTATACGGAAGAGTTGCAATTGGTCCGCTTACCGGATATGCATGAAATTGATAAAATCCTTGCGACCAAAGGTAAAGGAGCCAGTAAATAGTTGTTAGTTCATTGGAAAGGTTACTCCAGATTATTTGACAGTTGGATTAGCGCATCGTTTTTGGAGTCAAAAAAAGAGAGAGAGAGGCATAAATTTTTGTAGGTATTCTCATCAGTGGTACAAATAACCTTCATAACACATCATGAGAAAAGCAAACGCTTTCTACCTTACTTTGCCTAGTAACAGTTCCATGAAATATTTCCCAAGTAATACTCTAACTAATTACACCACAAAGCTTCAGAACCGTGTGGAGTTGGACACCAACAAATGGGAGATGGCATTGGTAGAAGTGCATTATCCTTATTCAATACTGAACATTACAAGATTTAACAACTATATTCAATATAAATCTTTGGATGATGTCAAATGGAACGAACTTCGAATATCCGAAGGCTATTACGCATCTATAAACAGCATTGTTGCAGAAATCAATAAATATTCTGAAACATTAAATTTTAGTCTCCGAAATCATCCTGCGTACAAACATGTGACTGTTGATATATCTACCAAGCAGAGAAACATAAATGTACGATTGTCACCTCAACTGGCACGGATATTAGGTTTTAAACCGACCGATGATCTATCAGAAGTAAAAATTGGACGCTCGCCTCCAAATGTTGTGAGAGAAATTCCTTCCCAGATGTATATTTACACAGATATTGCGGAATCACATATGGTGGGAGATGCTGTCGCCCCTCTATTACGTATTATAAACATTAATCCTATGGAACATACTTTTGGAAGTGATGGTGTGCAAATTTTCGATTCACCACATTACATCCCAGTGCAGAAACATAATTTCGAACAAATAGAAATTGACTTAAGGGATAGCACTGGTGCACACATCCCATTCTCCTTCGGACTAGTGTGTTTGAAACTTCATTTTAGACGTTGTGGTGAAAAGCTCTGATTATGAATGACCCATATTTTCAATACTACCATCAACAAGCTGGATCTGGTGTAGGTAACATATATTACGGTGCTGCCTATCAAAAAGGACATGGCATTGGAAGTTTTCTTGGAGGACTTTTTCGGTCAGCTTTGCCTCTTATCAAAAAAGGAGCGAAAGCTGTAGGGAAAGAAATGTTAAAAACAGGGGTAAATGTGTTAGGTGATGTTGTAGACAAAACACCCCTAAAACAGTCACTACAATCCAGAATTTCGGATGCCAGATCAAATCTTAAAAGAAAAGCTGAAACAAAGCTCAAGGAAATGATTGGTTCAGGTTACCAGGGGCATAAACATTTCAAAAGGAATCACTCTGCTTCGGGACAGCGAACTGGAAGGATCGCTCAGAGAAAGAAGAGATCCAGTGCCAATACAAACACCAAGAAAACAACCAAACGCAACCGTAAAAAAATTCAAATAACATCAGATATTTTTGATTAGATATGGCGCTAATTAGGGAGAAATCATGTGAGTGTTTTAAAAGTGAATTGGATATTTTCTCGGTAAAACCTACTCAGACAAGCATCTTAGAACACCACACCATCGGATACAAACCTGTTAGTTCCCTGGCAGATAATGCCCCCACCGAGTTTGTAATACCTGGACATGGTGATGATTATATGGATTTAGCACACACAATGTTGAATATAGATGCCAGAATTGTAAAAGCGAATGGTCAGTTATTGCTACCCACAGATAAAACAATTGGACCTGTCAATGATTTTCTCAATGCAATGTTCAGCGAAGTACAAATCTACTTAAATAACAAACTCATCTCGTTTCCATCTCACATGCACCCATACAGGTCTTATTTTGAAAAAGCACTGAACTATGACATATCTGCAAAATCATCTCATCTCCAAAGTGCATTGTGGTACAAGGATACAGCAGGCGCTTTTGATAACGTTTCGGAAGACAACAAAGGCTTTACAAAACGTAACCAACTAACAAAACAGAGTAAAACATTTGATATGTTTGGTTACTTGCATTCTGATATTTTCAATCAAGAGAAATTTTTGATCAATGGAGTGGAAATGCGAATAAAACTGATTCCTTCGAAAAACACTTTCTGCTTGATGGGATTAGATGACAGTGAAGGCAAAGTGGAAATTCTGGATGCTACACTATATGTGAGAAAAGTATCGGTCAGTTCATCCATCAAACTTAGTCACAATCGCATATTGCAAAAACATACAGCAAAATACCCTCTAACAAGAGTACAACTTAAAGCTGTAACTATTCCAAAAGATATTGTTTCAAAAACAATTGACAATGTGATACTTGGACGTCTTCCGAAACGATTAGTTGTGGGGTTTGTTACCAACGATGCATTCAACGGCACACTGTCTACAAACCCATTCAATTTTCAACATTTCAATTACAACTTCTTTACTTTATATGTTGATGGAGTCCAAATTCCCGGCAAACCACTTCAACCAGACTTTGAAAACAACAAGTACATAACAGCATATCACACATTATTCTCTGGAACAGGGATACACTATATGGATGAAGGAAACAATATATCGCGTGAGGAATACCCCCAGGGATACGCATTACTTGTTTTCGATATAACACCAGACGCAGCTGCAAGTGCCATATCCCACTGCAGTCTTCAACGGCAAGGGGCTGTTAGCTTGGAAGTCCACTTCAAATCGGCTTTGGAATCTACTGTGACTTGTGTTATCTACTCTGAATTTGACGCTCTCATGGAAATTAATAATCAAAGAGATATTCATCTGGATTAATTGTATAAAAAGGTGAGTTGCACAATATTACTATTTAGTGTCCAGCAATGCTGTCGACTTTAAATTTGCTTCACGGGTTAATATCAAATAGAGCCTTTGACAATCATCATGTTGGGGTTTTCGCAGCTAATGAATTACCTGTACATGTGGAACTACCAGCAGCGTTGATTGTAAATACAGATCCCAAAGATAGCCCCGGGAAGCACTGGGTAGCAATTTACATAGACAGTAACTCCCGGGGGGAATTTTTTGATAGTTACGGAAAACCTCCACATGTGCATAACCATTTGCGATTTTTGGAAAATAACTCTAAATTCTATACGTACAACACTCATCAGATACAAAGTTACGGGTCTGTGTACTGTGGGCATTACTGTTTTCTGTATTTATTCCATAGAGCCTCTGGTAAACCCATGCATAAATTTCAAATTTTATTCCCAGTACCGATAAAAAACGACAATATTATAACAACTTATTTGCTGACTCGTAAATTAAATTTATAATATTCGGTACGTATACTAGAAAATATTGACAGTAAATACTGTTTGAAATTTTATACAAGTTACATATAGTCCTAATAGTATATTAATAATTTTGTAGCGTTACAGTTTACAACAGCTTACTTATAATATTTATCTTGTTTTGTGTCTTTACAGAACAATGACGCAATATCCAGAGATGGGATCTTTCAATGCTAGATTGTCCTCTTTCAGAAACTGGCAATCAAAAGAATTCCCGTTTGTAGAAGCTCTGTCCGAAGCAGGATTATTTTACATTCAAAAAGAGGATAAAACAGTATGCTTCAAATGTGGTGGAGGATTATACCGATGGAAATACAGAAACAATCCAATACTAGAACATCGTCGATATTTTCCATTTTGCCCCCTGTCTATAAACCTAATTTCAGATCGACAATGCGGTTGATGCTTTAATTAAATTAATTAATATTTGTTATCCAATATTTCCTCAATATGACGTTTATGATATTCTGCTGATTTTTCTCTCACCATTGATCTTTGTAATGCTCCGCCCTCTCCACCTTTTTTGTCCAGCACATGCTTGGTTTGCTACGCGCGCATGCGTCTCAAAAACACACCCACGCATTTCTTCAAATGTATACCTGCACGCTGCGACATGCAGTATCTCGCAGTTCTTAGTCATGGAATCCTCTATTTCGATGCCGCTGAAAAAAAGATTTCAACCGTACACTAATTTCAAAGGGGTTCTTCAGAAAGAGAGCGATCAGCATTTACCTGAAGAACAAAAACAAGTAACTAGTCTTATACGCCAGTCGATATTATTCGATCACGTCTACTATTTGAATGCTTCGAAAACAAAAGTTATCTCAATCGGACTTTCCTCTCATCTGGATTTCCAACCTGTGGTCAGGCTACACAGAAGCGGGGCGGCCGGTGTTGAACTACAGTTGCAGGAGTGGCACGCTCTTCAGGAATTGTTTCCAGTAATCGACAATTACATCGCTATTCCAGGTGAGCAGCCTCGTGTTTCCTACCCACTAAGTGAGCAACATGAATTGCTGATAACCACACTGTACAATCGCCGTCAGATCATTATAAGGAAGAAACCAGCTTACGGTTCCCTGGAGATAGTGTTCATCGCAGAAAGTTCGTGGCGGAACTTTATGAAGATATTTGTGTGCATCGAGCATGCGAAAGTTATGTGTGAAACAGTGTCGCCGTATCTGAAATCATATTTTGGAAACTGTGTGGAATCTTGCATTCTCGACCTTCGCGAACAATGTTTCGGTTGCACAGATATTTCCCCTGTCCATGCATGTAATAAGGAGAAGTTTGTGCTTTCCCATCTACATGGATGTACAAAACCTGAGCCTTTGTCTATACAAAACATCGACGGAAAAAGACTTTCCAAAGAAGTGTTTGTCTTTTGCGAGAACATGCTTGTGGAAAAAATAGTGAAACATTTTAATTCAGTGGTTGCAGCAGAAAATGGATATGATAGTGACACAATTCCTTATGTGGGTGAGTGAACAAACAAACTTGAAGAATAAAAACTTGTTAAATAACATGCTGATAAACTGGTGACACAATATAAACATTTTACATATGTATGTGTGTGTGTGTGTGTGTGTGTGCGGCTCTTTTGAATTTTGTAAATATTGGTAATAAACAGGGATAAAATATATGTCTTGGCTTTTTTCACTTATCACCCTTTTAAAAATCCTCATGGTTTATATTTTTACTGGTAACAATCGTTAATAACAACATTAATAATTAACTATATAATGAAAAAGTGTGTATTGTGGACTTGTCGAAGATAAAGCATGACAGCTTTTCTTCACACTGGTAAAACTCGGAGTTAATAACAACATTAATAATTAACTATATAATGAAAAAGTGTGTATTGTGAATTTGTCGGAGATAAAGCATGAGAGCTTTTCTTCACACTGGTAAGAATCTGTGTTAATAACAACATTAATAATTAACTATACAATAAAAAAAATGTGTATTGTGGACTTGTCGGAGATAAAGCATGAGAGCTTTCCTGCACAGCGCTGGACACGCAAAGGCAAGTATCTTTATTTTCATTCTATTTCTAACAATGATTCGCTATTTTTTCTTGTCACTATAAAAAACTAATTCAATTTTTCTTTTATCACATCTGTCGCCATTTTACTTGTTTTTGTTTAATTCCTCTTTATGCATTGAGGTTAATCGAAACATAACTTTAGACTTTTACATGGAATTGAAACATAGAATCTTGCCTCCTTTGATTGAATCGAACCTGTGACTCCTCTTTGATCACAAAACAATAGTGACGGCCATCTTGCTTATTTTACCTACTCTTTATGCATTTAAGCTAATCGGTACTGGGGCCCCACACGGCAAAACAACAGATTCTAATTTATCTTTATACATTAGCGGTAAAGTCTTTGCGTTGTAATCAAAAGGCATTTTGTTTTGATTTTTAATATCTGTTCCTGCCTAAATACTAATGGGGACTCAACACACTTCTTTTTTTTTTTAAAAAAAAAAACAACATCATTATCAGCCAATTTGACATTGTGAATCGAACCCGGGACCTTTTCATTACAGCATAAACATCCTATTTCCAATTAGTTCATTTTCTCTTTGTGCACAAAAAAGCTAATCGGAACTTTTAAACAAATACAATTGAATATCCAATTTTCACCAACATTGGGAATCGAACCCTCAACCACTTGGTTAAAACATCTCGCGGAATAAAAAACACCACCCGCGCCGCGCCGCCCCGCGCCGCGCCGCGCCCCGGTCGCCGCCGCCGCCGCTAAACACAAAACGCGGCCGCCATTTTGATTTTATTCAAATACTATTTATGCACAGATGGACTAATCGGGACCTATAATGGCGGGGCAAAATAATTGGCTTCATTTAACTACCTAGAGAATCGAACCCGCGACCTCTTCATTACCAGGCGACAACATTAACCACTAACAAAAGGCCGCCATATTGATTTTATTCAAACACTATTTATGCACAGATGGACTAATCGGGGACCTATAATGGCGGGACTAAACAATTGGCCTAATTTAACTACCTAGAGAATCGAACCCGCGACCTCTTCATTGCCAGATGACAACATTAACCACTAACCCAACTCGATTTTCGAACTCAACCATTTCGTTGCCTTTATTTACACCCAGGCTAATCGAGACCATTCAATATTGACATCGTCGACTTGTAATCAAGGGGTCCCAGATTCGATACTCGGTGGAGGCACATAGTGGTCCGAATCACCACTTTTCAACTGTAGCTCCAATCCTGATTAGTTTTGCCGTGCATAAAACGGACTTAAAAAACTAACTCAATCTATCAATCAATCAATATTGACTCTACCAGGAATCGAACCCTCGATGCCTCTTGTTTTACAGAGCAATAACCTTAGCCGCTAAGCTTTCGGGGTAAAGAACCTTCGGCGCCATCTTTAAATCATTTCTTCATGTCTTTGAATCATACGCAATGGTTGCGCGCGCATTTCCTCCACACACACAGAAACATACACACGTGTTAGGTTAGCATACATCAAGAAACAACGTGACAAATCCATTGACCCCCCTCCCCCCACCGCTTCCAATGCCTTCAATGTCAACAGTCACGTTCTGCTGACTCAACAATAAAATCGCTCGTACCCCGCTACACCGGATGTAACATAACACCAGGCGCATCAAATTTTTGCTGACGCGTAGGAACATAGTGCTGCCATTACTACTCCAACCATTTGTGCTGCGAGCTGCGTACCTGTGTGCTTCTGTTCTTGGCGCTTTCGAACTGTACTAGGTGACGCCACTTCTGTCAAGACCATATTCAACTATCTACTTTGTACCTTTCGGACAAAGTCGTAGTTAATCATAAGCGACCGTTACAATATTTTAGATATCGACATTTTTTGAAGGGTCGGGATATGGCAACACTGATAGAAAGGGGCTATGTTTTAGAGCCGCGCTGGGCTCGCTCTATGACGCACGGTACCTAATTTGTGCATTTATCGGAAGGTGGAAAAGGGGGAAATAAGATTATGTGGAAGAACATTGTCTATTTACGCCAATGAAATATGATGCATATGAAATGATAGTAACTTCCAATAGCTGAATAATGTATGAATTCAAATAGAGGATAAAATCCTAGACTTTAAAATAGAGGGCCTTCGACAACAAAAGCAAAACTGTCCCAACACTAAACTTAGCAACAATGCCACAGTGTTACTACTGCCCATGGACACTTCTGTTTTTCAATACTTCCGAAGAGTGGTTTCTTTTAACGAGTCAAAGGCGGATGCTATTTAAAGGTCTTTGCGTTTCATGTACACAGCACCCGTAAATTCACCATAAATTGCTATAAATGCCTAAAAGGTCTGTAGCCCGACACACAACCTATATCTCTCTACCGTGCGATGCGCGACACAACTCAAGAAGCAGTGTTACTAATGGAGCAGATAGAAAAATCGCTGCAGTGCGCTAATAAAAAATAAATAAATGTACAACTGTTAAGTACAAGAAAATTAGAGAATTAAGCTCTATCTAAGGTTGAGTTTTAAACGTCATGCATTATACCAGGACTAGGATTAATATGTACTAACATGTGGCTTTGTATGTACATACATATGAACTAAAAATTCGCAAAATATGGATTAATACATACGTAAAATTACCCAAAATGCTGCAAAGAAGACTTCTTCATAGTGATTCCTTATTTGAGTGATTTCAAACAAAATAAACAATTTATTATTTTCCATTGCATTTCCCTTTTGTTTCTTGAGGGAAGCATACTCACCTTCCTCTCACCGTCCAACATCCATAGAATTATAGTTTATGTTTTGGGATTGTATTAAATCTACTGTATGCACAGAAAGGCAAATCGGGACTGGACCTACAGTTTAAAGAAGGATCCAATTTATGTTTTGAAACTGTTGGTGCCAGTTAATTAACTATGTGAAGGTATGAGACACACGTAGTCTATAATAATAATAATTCCTTTATTTAGCGGGCGAGGTTCAGCCGTAGGCTGCTCTACCACCTAACCCCACATACGTATATTCCAGTGTTTGAAAGTGCCGAGTTACTTGTAACACAGTCACAAGTTATTTTCATAATTTAATTTTAGTTCTTTGTGAGTCTTGGGTCACCGTTATTTTAAAAAGACATGAAGACTAACATTTTATTTCCGTGTTGGGAAATTATAATTTTGTTCATTACTGTTGAAACACACAGAAAAGTGACTTAATTTTGTTACTATCAGGAAAAGATAATATAATAATAATCCGTTGCGCAACAGCCCTGAAGGGCCTAGGCGTACCTACCGGTAACTGAGTTAAAGTGTGTGCAATTGGTTTAAGCAAGCGTAAAAGAGGGCTTCTTAAGGTACTCGATGTTAGCAAAAATGAGATTATAAACTGGGTGCACTCCCCTACAAGTAATTCTGCTGGCATCCTTCAAGGTGGGCCCCGGTCTAGAAAAGTTAATATGTAATATAAAAGACTAATTTACTCTAGTCTAACATCTAACACACATGCTGAAATTGAAACCAATTTTTTCTTTATACTCACAAAACTAATGTCTTAAAGATATCCAAACCTTGTTAAGTCTGAATCTAAAAATTTTAGTTTTAATGCCAGAATCACAGCTGATATCACACAGTTGTTCTCTTAGTTTTAATCTTATTGTGTTATTCAATAAATATTAAATTCTTTATTTATTTGACATTAGGGGCACTTGTTTTAATGCAAATTGTACCGATTTTAACAACATGTAAGCTAGATAATTAATACCTGCTGTTATATCTCTGTTCTTACACAGTCTTTTTACCTATTCATGTAATGTAAACAATATTATTTTGTGTATCTGAAGTAGTGTTTATTTACTTTAATGTAATTATTTTAATTAAAACATTATTATTATCCGAAGTAGATACGTGCCTGTGGTGACGATTACTTTTTGATCAGCGTAGCTCATGTAACACTTAAATACGTGCAGACAGTATTCGAACTGAATAGGGAATCGCAAAATCTCACCCACTTGAGCTGACATGTTTTTCCTTACTTGTTTGTGCCGTAGTGCAACCGAAATGAGTAAAAGTTATCCAGCCTGACTGCATTCCTTCCTGTAGGGGCTCGTTTACCACTCCCCCAGAAGGAAGCAAAACGATTGGTGGTTTCTTTACATGCTAGAGTGACTCTTATCACGTAGCTTCTTGCGTCATGCTGAACGGACAAGATTTCCTGCTGACTAGATAACAGTCCTGTTGTTGCCTTTGATCGCTTCAGTTAATACGTTCAGTTTCAGCTCTTTCCAGTAACCACTCTTCACCTTACGCGCTCACGTAAGTAATGCATAAAAAAAAGTATTCTTCGTATTAAACATTACCTGCACAGTGCACAAGGTTAAAATGCAAAAAATGTTTTTATACGTATTTCTAATTCTCCGTATTACCTCGACCATGTAGTGCATTCAACCCCGGGATGGTCACAGTTGATAATCATTTGAAGGCATGTTTGAAAGAGGAGGAAGATTTCTAAACATGCGTTTGGAAGCTAAAGTTTTCAGTGTATTAATACTATAATTATCAAATTGCAAATACCAAAGAATGCCACAGGTATACTTGGGACATCTATTTTGTGTATTTTAGTGACATCACTCACAATGGCTGTAACGTATCTTTTAATGTAGCAATCGGGGTTTTCGAACATTAAAAAAATTGATTTTTTGTCAATTGAATATTAAGAGCCTCCCCGATGGCGCAGTGGTAGCGTCGTCACCTTTCACGCAAGGGGTATCGGATTCGATTCCCGGTGCAGGCACCTAGTGGTTTGGATCCCACTTTGGTCCACTCCCGATTAGCCTTATTGTGTATAAAGTGGACTCAAACCATAACTCAATCAATCAATTGAATATTGCATTAATATTATCCATATTTGCTTATTACTGTCGCATTTAACCTAGGTTGTGTAATGTTTGCTCTCCAGTGGTTAAGTAATTGAGGGTTCATCCGGTGGAAACTGTAGGTCCAGACCCGATTAACCTAACTGCTTAAAGTGGATTAAAAAAACCTGTACTTTTAGGAATGTTACTTTATTTTACTTGCTGCTTGGGTTCGATCTTTTGAATTAATTGTTTGATAATGAACCGGGTGTGCGTCTTGATTTAAGGTATACATTCGCGAGATCACAAGTTTTATACGAGACGTCAAACAACATAAGTTTTTTAAAAGATCATAACGAACAGTGGTGCTGGATATTCACTCGCCTCGTGAAGAGAGTTGAAAAGTGTCTCCAAGGATATAATAATTATAAAACGGGTTTATTTGTATTATAATATTTATTATTAATAACCATGAACATGATAACAATGGTTATTATAAATTTCCTCCATCATCGCCACTGGTTGGGGGAAACTGAACCTTTACCATAGGTGAATTTAGGGGGTGGGGTTATCGTACCCCTTGAAGTGCAAATTCATAATAAAATTTGTATTAACAGTAATAAATTTATCTTTTGACTTCTAAAATTAATAATTAACGTTCAATAATGATAGTGGAATGCTTTTCCCACTCTACCCCCTACCAAGAACGTTGAAAATCCGCTATTATTAGTTGTTCTGGAGCGATTTTACAATACCGGGAATTTCTCCATTTTGTTTGAAATTCGGCATACTCACTAAATTAGGGCTCCTAATCACGAATCTGAAGTTAAAATTTGGCGCTCACGTGTCAAACTTGCAAAATAAGAGGGTCAGTCATCGCAACCGACAATGCACAATTGCTCGTTATTTATCGCAAGATTTTGTTTCGAATACTTAAAGAACGATATATATATATATATATATATATATATATATATATATATATATATATTCCTGATATTACTACAACCCTAAAATTTAACTATGTTTCCTAACCTAGCCTAATCTAACCACGCGCCAATGGTCCGTGGGACTAGCCATAATTCAGGAATTTCTATAAGTATCCGAAATTTCAAACAAATTGGAGAAATTCCCTGTATTGTTAAATTATACCGTTGTTCTGATTTTTTAAGCAAATCTCCTGATTTTTCAGGGGACGATCTCCCGATTTTTAAAAATATGACCTGGCAACGCGGACCTCTGCTGATGTCTCAACTTGTTTCTGACGTCACGTCACAAGAAATTAAGCATGCAAATCTAAGTAATTACAGGCGACAAGTTAAACACGGAACTTGCATTGCGTAATACTTGAAGGACTTGAATAGTAGATTAACTGAACATGAAGGAACATGGAAAATTTTGATGACTAATGTAAACTATTTCAATTAGCTATAGACCAATTTATAATTAGGCTATGTACGTATTTTGTTAGTGTTATGGATTCGCAGTGAAATGTTCGGAGGTGTTTTTCAGATATTATTAAGGCGTAGAGAAGTTTAATTTATACACTTACGGAGTAACTGAAAATATCTGAAGTTAATTCTAGAGAAGGAAAGATGAAATATTCAACTGACATGCAATTCGTATCGTATTATGTAAAGTTAGAACTGAAGATCGAAAGAAGGGGGGAGAGAGAAAAAAGAAAAGAGAGCGAGAGAGAGGAAAAATAGATGAAAGGAGAGAAAACATAAGGAAAAAGGGTACTAGTTAGATATAGCAGAAACACATTTAACTCGTTTATTTTTAAATAAAATTAATTTCTACTTACCTCATATGCATAGCGGAACATTTTTCAACTTGGGATTACTTTTTTTTCAATGAAAAAAGCGTTATTTTCAACATAAGTATTTATTGGTCGTTGCTAATTGGCGGCCAAATTTTGACTCACGTTGTCTATCGTCAGCTGATATGCAGTGTTTCCAAACTTATGCACCGATAAAAGCCGCACAAACTATTCACAAAAGGTTTTTAAGCGAAAATTGATCCACAAACCATTCATGGAAGATTAGGTTCAGTTAGGTTAGGCAAACTATTAAATTGGAAAAAAATTCCCGCTCACACGTCATCTTGTAAAACTACCGCGTGGTTGCTACACTGACAGGGGGTTACATAATGGAACACGTGGAACATTTGATTCAGGTAGTCGACGGTAATGGTGACACGAGCTATCGTTCAATGGAGATACATGAATGTCGAAAGATACCTTATTTACAGGCCGATTAACTTGCACAGTTCGAAAAAACACTTTTCCCAGCTTCAGAAAGTCCACAAGAACTAAATTCCGTAAGTACTTTCTCATCTTTTCTCCTGTAAATTTCAAGAAATGTGTTTCCGCTATATCTCATCGTTACTGGAAAAAGATAGAACTTCTTTTCTTTCCATGTCTCTTTCATGTCTCATGTTTCTTTCTCTTTCCTTTCTTTCTTCGTTTCTCTCTATCCCCCTCTTTTTTCTCTCTTCCTTTCTTTTATTCTCTCTTCTATTTCTCCTCTCTCTCTCTCTTTCTCCTCTCATGGTGGAATTGAAGGTGATTTTTTTTTTTAAAAAAAATCTGTATCGCATTGTTTACGAACAAAATTTTAGGTAAGACTCTACGTCATTTTCCTAAGGAATACGTGTCATATATCTTTGGAAAAGTTATTGTATTAGGAATTCAATAATGTAAATCCCAAAGCGAGGAAAAATTACCTGGAGGAGGAAATCTATAAAAACCGCTGTCCTCGTGCATGGTTCGTGGGGCTATCGTGCATGGTTTGTGGGGCTATCGTGAACAGAACTGTTCTTCATGCACCATACACATGCACTGCAAACGCAAAGAAGCAATCACCACGCAAACGACGAAAGCGCACGCATTCACAACGCGGACACAAAGACGAACCTGCAGTGTTGTTAACTCCCATCGGTTACCACCAAAAGGCAATAAGGACGTAAAGTAGTCTAGCCAAATTTTAACTATGCTTGCCTAACCTAACCTTGCTGGAAATGGTTCGTGGGGCTATCCGTAAATGGTTTTTGGGGCTATCAGTGTGATTTTTTGGGGCTATCCGTCAATAGTTTTTGGTGCTATTCAGGTATTTTTGGGTTACGAAGGATGGGAACACTGCATACCCACATGATTCACGATGCGTCAAGCTGTGTCCACCATATTGTATCTTACGGAAGCGAAAAAAGGAAGAACAATAAATACTCGTAATGTGAAAAATTGACATTATTTTCATGAGAGAAGCAAAATCCCACCTTAAAGAATGTTTGGCAATGCATAATAGGCAAGTACCAATGTCAATCAAGACAAAATGAACGAGTGAAAGGTGTTTTCCCCATACCAAACAGGTAATCCTTTTTTATATATAAAATGTATGAAATTAATCTCAAGCGAGGTATAATGGATATATTATATGCACAGAAAATTGCATTATCTTTAAGAAAATCATTGGTTCAATAAAAAGGAAAAAAAATTAATTCCATATTGTTTTTCTTGCAGGTTCCTCTTTAAGTTACCAAGATGACTACCTATTTCGAATACCCCACACCAGAACTCCAGGCAGAATTGAAATCCATCGCCAATGCAATTGTGGCATCTGGAAAGGGCATTTTAGCTGCTGATGAGTCCACCTCCACCATGGGCAAACGACTGGCTGACATTGGAGTGGAAAACACAGAAGAGTACAGGCGAAAGTACAGACAAGTAAGTTTTTTAAGTTTTTCAATGTTCAGTGAAGAGTGACAGTTTCGTACCAGGTATGCAGTTATTTCAATATTGTTGGAATGGGCACTGCTACTGAAAAAAGTAAAACATAGGACAAGAGTGTATGAATTTCTCTCCATATTGCAAGTGGAAGCTGTTTTTTAAGGTGATTATTAAGCTAATACGATCTGTAAAAAATATGATTAATAAAACATGCATGTATTCCTTATTAACACACGACTTTTCCTAACACAAGCAAAATTTTCAATCTGACCTGTTTCCACTGATGTTTTTCTACATCAGAAGTTCGATATTCCGAAGAGAACAAGTATAACAATACTTCCATAGAAAGTGCAATATTAAATTTTCTCCCCCTTCAACTTTCCAGCACACAGACATCTTTCCCCAGTTTGCCAAAGGGAAAGGTCTGTGAAGGAGGAGCAGTTTTCGGGTTCGGGTTACAATCAATCTATGTATTGCTGCCAACAATGCGTTACCACCAAGTTTGATAAGTTCAATTATCACCTCATCCTCGCCTGGAACTCTATTATTACTCATTTTCTTCATTACAAATTCAACTTCTTCAATACTAGGTACTTGTACCTCATGACCATCCCTATTTTGTATATTCCTATTATACTGCTCTTCTTCTTCTTGGTCTTCCACTTTACTCAAAATCTCTCTAAAGTGCTCTGCCCATCTATTGAGTATCTGATTCTCTTCTACAATTACTTTCCCATTCTTATCCTTACATACTTCTATTCTTGGCTCAAATCCTATTCTCATTCTATTTATAGCTCTATAGAATTTTCTTATTTTACTTTGCTGATTTAGTTCTTCTATTTCTTGCATCTTCTTTTTATACATCATTTTCTTCTTTTCCTTACATACCCTATGTCCTTTCCTTCTTAGTTCTTCATACCTCTCAGTATTACTTCGAGTTTCCCTCTGTAGCATTCTCTCTCTAGCTTTATTCTTCTCATCTATAACCTGTATGCACTCTTCATCAAACCACTCATTCCTTTTAGTTTTCTCTTCTCCAAAAGTTTCTTGTGCTGCCTCCTTTATCACTCCTTCTATTATTTCCCATTCTTCCTCCACCACTCGAAGTCTGTTATTCTCTTTCTCCTTCAGTTTACTCTGTACCTTACTTACATATTCACTAATAACTTCTTCGTCTTTCATTTTTTTCATATTCCACTTCTTTCTCTTGGCCATCTCGTTTCTTTGCACCGCTATCAATTTTTCCCTCATTACTAATTTTACCAGGTAGTGGTCGCTATCACAATTGGGCCCTCTGCAGCTTCTCACGTCAATAACTGATGAGGCATGACGTGCATTAACCAGTATATGATCAATCTGGCTTATTGTTCCGTTAGGTGCCTTCCATGTTCCTAAGTGAATTCTTTTATGTTCGAAACAGGTACTTGTTATGATCATGTTGTTCCTGACAGCAAACTGGCAAAGAAGGTTCCCATTCTCATTGTTTTCTGCATGGAGAGTACGCCGCCCTGAAACCCCTTGTTGATTCTTGTCCTTTCCTATCTGAGCATTAAAGTCGCCCAATACGGTTACCATATCATACTTTTGGATCTTTCCACATGCTTGTTCCAGATTGTCATAGAACTCTTCTTTCTCGTTCTCATCTTTCTCTTCTGTAAGCGCATGTGCATTTATAATTGTTATGTTTCTAAATCTTCCTCTCAACCGTATTCTACACATCCTTTCATTAATTGCTTCAAATTCCATAAGACTTTTTCTCATCTTTTTGGTTATTATAAAGCCTACACCGAATTGTCCGGTCCTCCTCTCTGGTCCACAATAAAATAATGTGTACCCTGGCTTATCAATTCTTCCTTGTCCCTGCCATCTAATTTCCTGAAGTGCAACCAGATCATACTTAAATTTTAATATCTCATTTGACACTTCATTAATTTTCCCAGGTCTTAACAAAGTCCTGACATTCCATGTTGCAAGTGATAAATCATTAGTCCGTAAATATCGCCAGGTTCGAATTCCATTACATCCATCCATCATCCGAGGCTGTTGCATTGGTTTCACAACGGTTTTATTTTTTTGCAGGGCGGGGTTGTCGGCCCCATGCCCAACCCCCAACCTGGAGGACCAGGATTTGTATAGGGTTTTCTCCCCTAGGTAGGTTGGCATTAGCGTGCCTTCGGAGTCCTTCCTGCCCCTCGGTTTTCTGTCAGGGTTTCCTTCCCTTAGCCTTTGGGGATCCCTTCCCTTACTGCAAGGCAGCAGTTAGCTGAGCTTATTTAGTGGCGGCTTTCCTCGCCACATCGCAGGATTTTCTTCGGAGACTTGCAGCATTTACCGAGATGCAGTTGCCACTCCACATCTCACTGCCTCCTCCAATCCTGCTGCTGCTTGTCCGCGACTGTTTCCAGCTAGCCAACATATCTGCTGGCCATTCCCCTATCCGCAACCTGGGGATGCGCCTGGTGGCATGCAGCTCTGCCACTGGGAAGGTAACCCAGCCCAGGTATTAAAATAAATATATCATTAAAAAGCTGTGATTGAAGACTACTACCCCATTTATAAATTCTATTCCATAAAGTTGGTAGAGGAAAATTGGTGTTTTCAAATTGTTTGTTAATAATGCTAACAACAAATATATTCTTTTGACATTCCAGAATGTCATACTTTCATATGTATATAAAGGAAAAAAAAATGGACAGAACTGAAATATTGTGTATTTTTTTAAAAAAAAATATGCAGAAATTGCTGTCACGTAGAGGTGGTAACACAGGTGTACCGCTCGTCCTCTAGAGGTTAATAAACATTTATGACATATATGTCCAAGTTATGTATAATCTATCTTATATACTTAGAGATATTATCAGTAGTTTTATATAGTTCCACTTATCTCCGATTACGCACGTTAGGTTATGTCACCTTGACAGTTCTGTCACCCCCTCTCCCCCTGCTTCACACACACACAAATTAGTTTGTGTATTACTACCGAATAGAAAAGGTTAAAACTGCTTGATACGTAGACAATAGTGAGCAATAATTTGCCACCCAAGTAGGTGTAATTTTTGTCATCTTAAACTTATCTTTATTTGTTGCATATTGCTTGTTTCCAAGAAATGTTCACTCCAGATTCCTCAATAATGCCTGCATTTCATAATTGCCTTTTAACCATCCACAGCTTCTGTTTACATCTGACAAGGTCGTAGGGCAAAACATCTCTGGAGTGATCTTATTCCACGAAACCCTCTACCAGAAAGCAGATGACGGAACTCCTTTTGTGAAGCTCATTGAAGAACGAGGAATCATTCCAGGAATCAAGGTGGACAAGGGCGTTGTTCCATTGTTTGGTTCAGAGGATGAATGCACAACACAAGGTTAGTGCAATTTCTGATTTTTGGAATCCTGTTTTTCGTAATTTGAGTGTGGGAAGTTGAGTTTTCCTGATTTTGCTTTAAATATGAATAAGTCAACATTGCATTGTTTTATTGCTATGGTAGAACAAATCTCTTCAGTAAAGTCTAGCAGTGTACAGGATGTAAATTTAACTCTTAAATACCAATTTATGTCTCTGTAACTACAAATGCTAGAGTTACAAATTATAGCTCATTTGTTTATTCAGTACAGTCTAAGCTACAACCTATTGTTGAAAAATTAAATTTTCATTTACCAAATAGAAGATGATAGTAAAGAAATTTCTTCGTTTTTTATAAAATTTGAACTTCGTCAGGTCTCCCAAGTAAGTAATGCCAGGCTGTGTGTGTTCAAAACAATATCTGCATGTGAGTTCCATACTCGTGGCAAGAATTGTACATTTGATACTGATACTTTCAGAGAAAGATAATAATTTCTGATGTAAAAGCAGTGAGTTTTTCGTGGGGAGAAGGGGAATTCAGAATCAAATTAAGTTTTACATCACCTGAGTCACACTATACTCTAAGAGAAAAAAACAAGTATGTGTGTGTGTCACGTCCTGGCATGTAAGGGTTAGTATATGAAGGATATCCATAAAATAAGTTCTTTGCAAATATTGACACTGCAACATATTGGTCATGATAACGCACATGGCAGGCAGAGTATGTTGATTCCTTGGCAAACCACAGATCCCATTGAAACACACAAACAGCATTTATTCATCATAGTGTTTTTCTAATATTTATGAAAATCCATGTCCACCTCTGATTAAATGCGCTCATTTCTTGATTGCAAGAAACAGGAAACTGAGGTGTGTGGAAAACATCTGATGAGTGGAGCTCGGACTTGTATGTAATTACATATTCTATTCCTTTCTAGACACACACCTTGAACAGGAAAATTTCAATGAATTATGTAACGGACATGATTTTACATAAGTTTTATAATTAATGTACTCATGTTTTCCACGAAGCTGTTTTACATTATTTTCTATTAATTTCGGTAGCCACTGCCACCACCCTCATTGGAATTTGTTGTGTTGTTGCTTGGCACGTTTCTGCAACAACACAACTAATTCCAACGAGGATGGTGGCAGTGGCTAACGAATTAATAGAAAACAATGTAAAACAGCTTCGCGGAAAACATGAGTTCCTTAATTATCTATTACCGCATCTCTCATTACCATAGTATGAATAAGTTTTATGTTACATATTTTTAAAGGTTTGGCAGGATTTTACATATTTGCTAATTTACTTCACATAAAACAACATATTTTGGTAATTTTTCCTATCTTGATCCTTTTTCCTATGTTTTCGATCTGAAACATGAAGAAAATTTGAAGCTCATGTGGTGTCACATGATGGGGGGGGAGGGAACTGTTATTTATCGAAAGATGCTGGAGTTTTCTCTCCCTCCTGGTTATCCCTTTTATGTTTACGCAAAGTACCTAGAAACTTGGCATCGGTGGACAAGAAAGCTACTTTCCTGTACGTAGTGAGTTACACAATATGTTCCCTTGTACAGTCACTGACACTGCGGGCTTGTAATGAATACATTGACTTTCAATGGAATAGTTACAAGCCGGCAGTGTCCGTGACTGTACAAAAGGTACCAAAGTAGCTATGTATTTTCATTCAATTGTTCTTTCTGTAGATGATGCTTTTTAAAAATTTGTTTTGAAAGTTACAAATTAGCTCTTACATATTTATATATTGTACAATAATTTGAGACGTGAAAAGTAATTAATAGTTGATTAAATTTGTTTCTTAAATGAAATATGTACACATCGCTGTGCTTTTTTGAATTTATTAATTTGATAACAAATTTAATTTGAACAACTTATGTCCTTAAAATTATGCTGAAATAAATATCTAGCAGAATTCTTGAAATTGCTTGGATACTAGATTATTATTATTACATATTCTGTGATACTACATATTTAGCTACATATTCTTTGATACTACATATTTAGGTTATATTTTATCAATTATTTTTACATATTTTGTTCTTTGAGATTACATAAAAATCCATGGTCTAATGGTGAGTTATTAAATAATACGGTGGTACTATTAAATGAAGAATGCAGAAATATGCATGATCCACATACCAATCAGTAGTCTGGTGCATATAGTTGAGAATAGTAGTGGCAAAGGGGGGGGGCAAGGACAGTTTACTTTCTCTTCATATATGAAGCTTCACATTAAGAGTCCATTGTGAGTGGGTAATAAGTTGCAAAATGTGAGGCGAGAGCAACTTTCCCCCTATTTGCTGCCACTGGTTGAGAAGATTAGAGAATGCGAGTAATAGTGTGGTTTCACTTGTTAGTGAACTGTGAAATTGACACACTTATTTTTGTTTCTCTAAATCTCAGATCACTAATGTGGACGAAACTAAACTATTAGTACTGTTATAAAATAAAAGTGAACTATGTGCACCTGTTGCAAGAAATAGATAAAGGATATTTTACCAATGTCACCTTACATGGATTTTCATGCACCCCAACGTCCATATCATCCAGATTTGGCACCTTTGTTTCCATATGATAGAAAATTTGCTTTAATTTCTTCTAAGGTGCCTGCAGGCTTTTACATAAAATGCATAGGGGAACACATTCCAACAATGTAAGAAACTTGAGAAGCAGTATATAAACAAACAGTGAAGGTTTAAGCTGCTTAACAAGTAAATAAAACATTCTTTTTGACCGCCCTTGTACATATTCAATCATATTTGAAATTAAACAAGCTCCTGCAGTGAATAATTCATGCTTCCTCGGAGTATAATTTCTCATCCTTAAATTTCAGGGTTGGATGATTTGGCACAGAGATGTGCACAGTACAAGAAGGATGGATGCCACTTTGCCAAGTGGCGCTGCGTCTTGAAGATCAAGAAGAACACGCCATCCTACCAAGCAATTTTGGAGAATGCCAACGTCCTAGCTCGCTATGCTTCCATCTGCCAAGCGAACCGCATTGTACCAATAGTAGAACCAGAGGTATGCAAGTGATTATTGCTTCTGTTTTGTCATAGAAAAGGGGCCCCCACGTTGCCGAATGGTTAGAACTCTTGCCGTTGGTGCAAGTGGTCCTGGGTTTGATTCCTTGTGGGAGCTCCCAAAATTTCGGTGTTGATCCAACATCGTGAGGACAATTGGGGAGCTACTTGAAAAGAAGTGGCAGGCCTTGGCCTTTAGGGGGCTGTTGAGGATCGAGTTTATTATATATGAGGCTCAGTCAATAAATAACGAGGCATAGGATATTACACCAAAACTATGGTAGTTAGAAATGGGTCGATGGGCCTGAAATGGAGGTGCAGGCGTGACAAAACTGATTCGTTTGCGTTTTCCCGCTAGATTGCATTACATGTCTGGCAAGGTATGCCCAAAGGCTGCTAACCTAGCAGCGGCAGTGTCCAGTCATCAGGGGAAGCACACAGATTCCCCTCCACCAAAAAATTCAAGACCCTCCACACTAGTGCCGGCAAGGTCATGCTTTCATTCTTCTTCGATCGCAAGAGACCGCTGCTCGTAGACTTCTTGGAGCATGGAGCTACGGTCAATACCCAGCAGTATTGTGAAATGTTAACGAAGCTCAGGAAGGTAATCAAATCGAAACGTCCCGATCACCTTTATCGTGGTGTCGTCCCATTGCATGACAATGCTAAACCCCACACAGCCAACGCAACAAAGTAATGTCTGAAAAAATTCAAGTGGAAAGTTCCGAGCCACCCCCCTATAGTCCAGATCTGTCCCTGTGTAACTTCCACATCTTCGGCGAGCTCAAAAAAGCACTGCGGGGACAACGGTCTCAATCGGACGATGACGTCAAGGAGTAAGTGCGCAATTGGTTCCAACAGCAGCCAAAGTAGTTCTACGAGCATGCCATTTTGTGACTGGTGTTACAATGGGCTAAATGCCTAAACAGTGGCGGACAATACTTCTGAGGTTCGTTACATAAGTACTGTGAAATATCCTCTGCCTCATTATTTATTGACTGAGCCTAATAGAAGAGAGCTTGTATTCCATGTGTTCCGTCACTGACCGTGCTTTTGTACGAGTGAGTATATGAAAACTAGGCAAGGGACAGATTAATCTGTACTCTATAGGTAGGGGTATGCATATTTCGTTTTTGACAAAACAACAAAATATCAAAAAACCCATTGTAGTGTTAATTTTTCCTGTTTTTCAAAGGTGTGTGATGCATTTTGCTACCATGTTTTGTCACGATATAATGGGAAATGAACTGCAAAATGCGAAATAAACTCTTAAAACACGACATTTAGGGTTTATTTACCGATGCGACACTGGAATGGGGGACTGAAGTTAAACAAAGAATGGAAGGTGTTAGAAAGAGTGGAAAGGACAAGAGAGAAAGAGGAGAGAAGAATGAAGCAAATAGAGCGTGAGATAGTCCAACCACATTCTCTTTCAGGTTAAACTACAGTTGACAAGGGAAAGCCACCTGCTAGATTGTTCCAGAACTACTTTCTAATAGTCTGGAGGGGAGTATTTTTGTGTGTATATATATCGTCCTGTTGTGTACCTTGTTACATTTGTGCTTGGTACAGAGTCTGAAGAAGACCTTGCTAGAAGGTTGAAACATTAAGTTTAGTTTGTTTTATGATAAAATAAATTTCTGCCTTGGTCAGCATATTGAGTTTTTCATATCATGGAAACAAGGCTTAATGGTGTTATAGATGGAGGGATTACGTTGAGATGGACCTAAAGGAAATTGTAGGGATGGAAAAGAGTGGATAAATCTTGCTCAGGATAGGAACAGATGGAAGGCCTGTATTGCTTCAGCCATAAACCCTCAGGTTTAAGAAGGCTAGAGAGTCAGTTGCATGAATACAAATATTAGGGCAGGCCTAGAATTTAGCTTACTATCGAAACCCACTGAAATGCACACGCATCATGAATCTAACTCCAGACCCTTTCATTACAAGGCTACAGATTTGAATATGTTTTCATAATTAGTCTCAGATTTCAAGAAAACTAAATGTTTATTTGTAAATGTGATAATTTTTTTTGTATACATGAATCAATTTCTTTGATTTTTCCATATGATTTCTTCAGGATATAAACAGCTTAATGCAGATGTATATGATGTATTGTAGCTTTTCTACTCTTGTTGATAATCGTTGCTATAGTGATTTTGATGAATTGCCAAAACTGATGAAAGTAAATCCCAAAAATCAGCCCAGGTTGATTTTATAATTCTGAACTACTTATGCGCATGCATTTTTTTCATCATTCAATGTCCATCATGTATGTATGCACATACTGAAGTCATGCTAATTATTTACCACATGTTGCATGGCATCTTATGACCATGGATGGTTGATCAGTGTAGTTTTGAAGATACCATTTCTCTGAAAATTGTACTTGGTGCAACTTTAAACTGTGCTAATTACTTTTCATGAATCTTCGAACTAATTTCCACAACGATTTCGAGAATTCTGAAAGACTTGATAATGCTTCTATAAAACTTGTGAAAATTTTTTCACGATAGGAACTGTTGCTCAAAGATTCAGCACAGCACCCCTGTTGAAACAAATTTGGCGAACCACTAAACATGGTAACCAGCTTATAATGCATTCATTGGTTTGTGTATTGTGAAGGTTATCAGCACTATCCCCTGCCCAGCTCATTCCTAAAATATGCATGTTGCAAACATGAGAATATGGACAATATTGCACTACTACTACTAAAAAAAAAGGCAATCACCACTCCTTAGACCAAAATGACAATCCACAAGGCAACACTTGTCACTTAAAAATAAACCTAAAGAAATAAGTCCATCCTTTCATACTGAAGTCATACAAGAAGCTGCACATGTTGCTTGACACTCAATACTGTGCATTGTCATGTCAATCTGGTGGTTGCGTATGGATGCCCTTTTTTATAGGTCTGAAAGCTCCCCTATTGTCATATCCCCCCACTTTTGTGTGTCACGAGTCACATATGTTAAGAATAGCTGTCTTGGTGGGTGAGTGTATTTATTTCTTTGAGAAAATTTCAGATATAGGGTCCATGTATAGGATGTGGCCGCTGAAAATGTGAGTCCTGGCCTGAGCATGGATGTTTCTTTGCAATTGTCACTTCATCTATCATCCTCATTGTTGTGATTACCCCCCCCCCCCCCCCAGGCAGAGTGGTTAGCACATAACGCTATGATGCTAGGGGTCCTGGGTTCAAATCCTGGCCTGGGTATGGATGTTTGTGAGTGTCCATTCATCAATTTCATCATATCACTCGTCCCCATCTTCGCAAATTAGCGAAAACTGGCAGTGAAGTAAAATAAAGCAAATCAATCAATCAGTCATTGTTGTGATTAGTCAAAAGTGGCAGAAAAGCAACACAAAATCAGAAAAATTACCATTTTATAAAATATCAAACTGTGTTGGTGCAAATTTATATGAAGACATCCGTAACACTGTATTTAGGCATTTCTCAGTTAGAAATAAATGTTACTGTATTCCTTGTAGGTTCTTCCAGATGGCGAACACGACCTAGATAGAGCACAGAAGGTGACTGAGACTGTTTTGGCTGCGGTCTACAAGGCCCTGAACGACCATCATGTTTACCTTGAGGGAACGTTGCTGAAGCCTAACATGGTGACTGCCGGCCAGTCTAACACCACCAAGTACGCTCCTGAGGACATCGCCAAGGCAACTGTCACGGCCCTACAGAGGACTGTGCCGGCTGCTGTACCAGGTGAGAGACGGACCTAGTGTTGTAATTAGTGGTGTAAATGAATAAACATCAAATTCTCATTGGAATGCAGGTTTTTTAAGTCGGGAACTGAAATTAAAGTCTTGATGCTTTGCGCAAATATGTTGTCAGTTCATAGATATGCATTTTTTATTTTACAAACACTTCAAAACATTCTTGTTAAAATACTCTTATTTGCAAGAAGAATGCTCAGGTAATTGGGAATATTCATCCTTGAACTATATATAAACAACCAAAGAATCCTCCTTACTGGACTGTATTGACCCCCCTCAAAAACTGATTTTGAAAATATCAAAATTTTTACCAATATGCAATCATTGTATTATCTTAGACAATGTAAACTTCGACCTCCTGGGCTCCAGACCAATATTATGGAATTGCAAAGGTGCAATATCATCTGTCAACCAGTCACTTTGTCTGTTAAACATTAAACATCATTCCCTAAAAGCAAAACATTTATTGACTACATATTAACAACTAACCCATAAAAAATGCTAAATTATGAACAATTCCCAGTTATATAGAGACTTCTCTGTTCTATTCTATGAAAACTCATCAATATAACATCGTATTTAATGATATAGTTATTCGGAGATAGTTCACATTTCATTTTTCTGTGCACTTTTTCACAATCTCTTTCACCACCAGACAGGTGGCGAAATCGATCGCGAACAAAAAGTGCGTGGAAAAATGAAACTTGAACTCATTAGAATGCATAAATATAAGCCAAAAATAATCTTGTTCAGAGATTTTAAATAGCTTGACATTCAAACCCTGGATGTTGAAGCAGGAAATATGCCATAACTCATCACTTCTTTTCAAACAGAAAGTGGTATTTTCTAAATTTCCTCATCACACACATTTCCAACAAGCAACCAGCTGTAAAAAGTAAGTTCTGAGACACACCTCCCAGCTGTCCTGCAGGAATGTAGTATTTAGGCAGTAAGTTCATGCTCAAAGCAATCTATACATGATTCTTTTGAGGAATCTGCACATGCAGGAAGTAAGAGAAAGTTTTCATTTGCGAGACTACTATTAAACTATAGATAGGAGCCAAAATTGCTATAGAACAAACTTAAAATATTCAGTATTAGGAAAATATATATGATAGAAATAATAGGAATTTCCACCTAACAACTAAATTTACATTTATAAAACCTATCAGACATAAAACCTAAATTAAGAAATGTACAATCTACTCCATAATGTCCATAGATCTAACAATAGTTTCAATTTTTCTTTACAAGGCATGCATAGTTCCAAACCACAATCAATAAAATAAAACTCAATGCAACTGGAGTACATGAAATACAGGGTGATCCGTTCGAGAAAAGTAAACAGTTACATACAAGAGGTAATGTATGTATCTCCGAGCAGCTTGTTGTAATATAAGCGGAAAGGATGTAAGTTTCGAATGAGGGGAGGTTTAGAGACTTCAGCCACATGGCAGTGCTAATGTGCATGGTAACAAAAGAGGTGGTCACGTCATAACAGCACACACAGTATGTCGTATAGTATGTTGCATTTTCGAGTATTACATGCATGCTACTGCCACCACACAGCTGAAGACTGTAAACATCCACTCACTCGAAACTTACATCCTTTCAGCTTATTACAACAAACTGCTCAGATATCTACATTAACCTCTTGTAGATAACGGTTTATTTTTCTGACATCTCAAACAGATCACCCTGTATCTATTAATATGTTGAAATATATTTGTACCTACAACTGAGGACATAAACACATCCCTGTACACTGGCGTATTTCCAAGCATGTGGAAATTCACTCATGTACTGCCCTCTTGACTAAAATCGCCAACCTAGTAAACACAGAATATTTTCAACCAATTAGCATTCTCCCCACTTCGTCAAAAGTTTTCGAACACATTATGAATGAGTAAATTTTTCACTGCATACAATTGAAGAAATTGTTAACACCTGACAGTCCTGTTTCCACCCGCAACATAGCACAAGCACAGCACTGATAATGTGGGGGGGATGTTAGGTCAATGATGAATAAGACTTACCTTGCAATCAGCGGCGGCTTCTCCTTAGGTGGCAAAGTTGCACAACGACCACATATTTCGGGACTTGCACAGATAAATATTAAACTTACTTGTAGTGAATAATAGTTACATGATTTAATCATTACGGCTAGGAAGTTGACAACAAATCATCTCTGTGTGGTCTAAGGTGCTGTGCTTTGGGACGGCATGGGTTCAGTCTCTGGGTTGTAGGCCTGTGTATAGGACTGGTGGCAACCCACAATCGTGAGGAAATTGGGGAGCATAACCCGGTCATAAAAATCTCCTATAATGGCTGGGGGTTCAACATGATGACCCCACGTCACCCCATTACGGGTTGAAGATCTCCACACCTCTGGGTAGGATTGAGAAAGGGAGTCTGGCACCCTGGGCCTAGGCCCTTCGAGGGCTGTCGAGCCAATGCTATACCTGATATCAGTGAGTTTCCCTTCAATTAGAACTAGAAAACAATATTTTTATTTTACATTTTTGGCCTCTTTTTGGCTTTTAGGAAATTTTTCAGTATTTTTTGCCATTTTTCATTGATTTTTTCTTAGTTTTTGAGGTTTTTTGCCTCCCTTGTCGTGGATTTTAAATAATTTGCTAGCATAAATTACATATTTAAATTTCCTGCCATGGTGCTTGAGGCAAGTTTGCCATTAATCTAAAATACGGTCAATGGAAATGTACAAATGTATTGAAATGTTTTGGCAATTCATTAAATAATTTATTTTCCCTCCAGCAAACTTAAAATACTTTGTACGAAGCCTACTTTGAGGTTCCCTTGGTGGTCTCTATTATCGCTTTAATCTGTGGTTTGAAAGTAAAATTAGTCACAATATTTAAAAAAACCTAATCTGATGTACGTGAAACAACCATATCAGGGTTGCTACGCGACTGGAAAACCTGGAAAACAGGGAAAAGTCGGGGAATTTGGTTGGTCAGGGAATAGTCAGGGAATTTTGCATATTTTCTGGAATTTACGCGCATTTTGGAGTTGCAGGAGAACCAGTTACAAAATGAACGAACGGTTCATTTCCACTTCCGAATTCAGTTTTTGTGATACCAGTTCTCCCAAAAGATTCAGTTCAGAAACTTGTTCCTCTCGTCATTATGACTTTGAGTCTGGTACGTACAAAATTATGGTTCCTTTGCATTTCGATTCTATATTTATTCACTCTCGGATCTAGGTTCTTGGATCCGTTCATTTTGCAAATCGTTCTTGTGAACCTGTTCAAGACCGGAATTTGGAGAGGCCTGAGATTTTTCCTTAGAGAAGAAGCTATTCAAGATGAAACCTATGCACCAGCCATCCTCAGAATTTCTTGCGGAGAAAATGTTGCTTTAGCTTTGTGTGTGGTGATTACATTTCCTTTCTGCAAGAACACACCCGTTCGGAACCCGTTCTCTTTTGATACGTGAAGCGGAGCAGGTTGGTGTTCGGACAGTTCATTGGTTTTGGATCTACAATAACTTTATACGCCTTGAACCAAAGACAATGTAATACTTTCTGCCTTGAAGAGCAGAATTTCACGTAAACTGGTTGTGGTTGACGTCACTCTGGACGGGTGCGGATGCCTAGTAAAAACAAAGGGACTCACTACTTCGTTCTCCCCGTGAACCCGTTCTGTGAATTTGAGTACTGTTTGACCAGCGATCCGAGAGCTCCAGTTGGCAAAGTGCCAAGAAAAAGGGGAAGTTGGCGATAGGAAGGCAGGCGCGAGAACGCCGCTCGCGGTTGCACGTTGAACAGTGTTACCAATCTGCGAGGATGCTTATCCACCAGAACATAAGTAACGAAAACCGAGGGACATGCACAACCATTTCCTTTGTCAATTTTAGGTTCACTGTTGGTATTGAAGAGTTGAATCTCGATTAGTGTTATTGTGCTGTGCTATTTTTTATATATAATATAAAGACCTTGGGAGTAAAACGTCGCAGTGAATGAATGGATGTCTAAACACTGCAGGCAAAAGTGACAACATCGCTTTACGGAAAAACAGGTGGTGGCCATGGACGTCCGCAGGATTTTTTCCAGGGAGGGGCAAGGAAGGTTTTTTCAAAGGGGGGCAAACAAGGCACATTTTCTCCAAAAATAGTGCTGTTCCCTAAAAACGCATTGCTTAAATTTGAATTTATGGTGATCATGCAATAGTTAACACATATTATTGTGGCTAAAATGAAATTATATGTTCGAAATACATAATTTTTGGATGACTTTCATTTTTCAGGGGCGGCGTCCCCCCTTGCCCCCCCCCCCCCCCTTCCGGATGCCCATAGTGTTGGCTCGAAACCAGATACGGGTCCAGTCGGCTTCCTCTGGGGTTGGGTCAAAGATGCCGAACTGGCGCTACGTTCAAGACTTCAGCTTTTGCAAATACGCCTCTCCACGGCCAAAGCACTTCCAATATCTTGTGTCAATATTCTCCGGTTGGCAACATTGCTCTCTCTCCCCACGTGACACTCGCGCTGCTCGCGTTTCAGAGAAGCGGTTCCGCAAACTCCCCCAATTTACGACTGGACTCTTCTACTTCGGGCATGCGCAGAAAACTCGAGAGAGCTCTTGGATCTCTGGTCAAACAGTACTTCATTTGCGACTCATTCAGAAGCAACCTGATCAACTAGTTCATTTACTCGTTGTCGTAGTTTTTCCATTACAGAGATGTGTTACACCCTAGAAATTAGTGATTTTATGCAGTATCGTGACGTCATTATTCGAATATGCACGTGTTTTGTACATGTAGAATGAATTTATTTTTTAAAAACTGGTGCGAAATAGAGGAATTAAACGTACGCTGGTCACACATCTTTGTTAGGTTAGGAATGTTGGTTTGATGCCGATAGTAATTTTAGGTATTTTTTGCGTGTAGAATGAAATTATGCTGAAAAGTGGTGAAAATGGGCCCAAGTTCCTTTTGTTTTATTACGATTTCATCATACTACAAATGCAAATTTTACATGGTTCGATTTCGATTTAGTATGTCTGTTAACACATACTGCAGAGTTCTAGCGATTACTTAAGATTTTGTCAATATATGCTTTTGTGGTTAGGTTAGGAAGGTCAGGTTTGGTTGTCTTAGAATTAAAATAAAGACCCTGAATGTACTCTACTAAGGTTCCGATTTATTTCTACATTCATTGCAAATAGTTTATAATACTTACTGTGGTAAAAATTTACTATCCTTCGGACACCTCTATTTTTTTGGTTTCGTCAATTTTTGACATTGATACTTACGTATCTGCTTCGCGGAACATTCCTGAAGGTGTATTAACGTTGTTTTGATGAAATTAATTGCAATTTTTCACATTACCAGAACGTCTTTCTGGTAGGTGTTTTCCCTTGCCTGAGACACAATATCGCGAGTACACCTTCCTACATAATTGCGCGTCCGGCTTCTCTTTTGCCAAATTTTTGACATTCAAACTTACGTATCTGCTTCGCGGAACATTCCTGAACGTGTATTGACGTTGGTTTGATGAAACTAAGAGCAATTTTTCACCTTACGACTACTTCTTCCTCCTACCTTTCCGTTTGCCTCACACACAACATGGCGCGCACACCTTCGTAAATAATAACGCATAGGAATGACGCATCGGCCTTGTTTTTTCTCGATTTTCAATGGTTATGCAGTGTTTCAACCTTCGGAACCCAAGAAATGCCCGTCAACAAACTTAATCAGATCTATTTCTTTTTAACTTTATTTTTCGCGTTCTGACACCAAATTTTAACTATGTATCCCAACCTAACTCAACTAACCTATCCACGCACCAATGGTTCGTGGGGCTAGCGCCAATGGTTTGTGGGGCTAGCACCAATGGTTTGTGGGGCTAGCGCCAATGGTTCGTGGGGCTAGCGCCAATGGTTCGTGGGGCTTTCTTTTTCACTATTGAAACCTTTGCGTGGCCTACTAACCTATCCATGCGCCAATGGTTCATGGGGCTAGCGCCAATGGTTCGTGGGGCTTTCTTTTTCACTATTGAAACCTTTGCGTTGCCTACTAACCTATCCACGCGCCAATGGTTCGTGGGGCTAGCGCCAATGGTTCGTGGGGCTTTCTTTTTCACTATTGAAACCTTTGCGTGGCCTACTAACCTATCCACGCGCCAATGGTTCGTGGGGCTAGCGCCAATGGTTTGTGGGGCTAGCGCCAATGGTTCGTGGGGCTATCTTTTTCACTATTGAAACCTTTGCGTGGCCTACTAACCTATCCACGCGCCAATGGTTCGTGGGGCTAGCGCCAATGGTTCGTGGGGCTAACTTTTTCACTATTGAAACCTTTGCGTGGCCTACTAACCTATCCACGCGCCAATGGTTTGTGGGGCTAGCGCCAATGGTTTGTGGGGCTAGCGCCAATGGTTTGTGGGGCTAGCGCCAATGGTTTGTGGGGCTAGCGCCAATGGTTTGTGGGGCTAGCGCCAATGGTTTGTGGGGCTAGCGCCAATGGTTTGTGGGGCTAGCGCCAATGGTTTGTGGGGCTAGCGCCAATGGTTTGTGGGGCTAGCGCCAATGGTTTGTGGGGCTAGCGCCAATGGTTTGTGGGGCTAGCGCCAATGGTTTGTGGGGCTAGCGCCAATGGTTTGTGGGGCTAGCGCCAATGGTTTGTGGGGCTAGCGCCAATGGTTTGTGGGGCTAGCGCCAATGGTTTGTGGGGCTAGCGCCAATGGTTTGTGGGGCTAGCGCCAATGGTTTGTGGGGCTAGCGCCAATGGTTTGTGGGGCTAGCGCCAATGGTTTGTGGGGCTAGCGCCAATGGTTCGTGGGGCTATCTTTTTCACTATTGAAACCTTTGCGTGGCCTACTAACCTATCCACGTGCCAATGGTTTGTCCACACCCGGCACAAACTTTACAACACACCCACCACACGTCATTCTCCAAACCCTCGATCCACAGTTCCAACTCTCGTCGCAAACGCAGGGAGTTCGAAACACTGGATACCAACAAAACACAATCACGACACGTCATGATAGTCATGACGGTGTACGAAGGTGATGGTGTACGAAGGTGTACGAACGTGATGGTGTCGGAAGATGTACGCGCCAAACGCTATCTCCGTCGGAGAATTAATTTTCAACGAAGAACATGAATTTCAGCTCTGAAACATTCCCAAATCACACAAAACACCTTCCCGATGTTCGACAATGCTACAGGAACTTATTACGGTAAGTAGTTTCTTCTCTACAAATAAATAAATGTGTCCGAAGGATAGTAAATTAGTACGCTTGTCAACCGGAGAATACCTTGTCCGTGGAAAGTGTGTATGATTGCGTAGGGCGTTTTGAAGTTTTCTTTTCAACATAAATAACTTATTTCGAATCCGAACAGTGCTCATTATTTTAAGGAAAGTTCAAATTTTGTGTCACAATGATTGCCAAAATTCTATGATAATTAGTCTTCCTGCTAGGAAAATTTGAAAAAATCATAAAACATTTGGAACTGTTACCTTTTAATAGACAGATGTCTATGTTTTCCCGTAATATAAAATTGGTTCCAGCATGTGGAAAACTCAAGTAATGGAGATCTTTGATTCCAAAGTATGGCCCACGTATATATTTTTTTTTTTTTGGTGTTTGGTGGGTCACCAGCCCCATTCACATTCTGAATTTCCGAAATATGTACTATTTACAATAAATTAAATAATATAATCATTAAACTTATTGCATATTTTCTAAAGGTACATGACCTAATTTTCTGTTGTTTCATATTTGTATTGATATAATTGAGGTTGTGTTGTATACAGGTTACATTGTACAACTTTGATATATGCCACATTTTTTTATTGATATTTTTACACCACTTTAATTGTAATGACTTAGTGAAAATGCAGAAGTACAATAGTTTTTTATTTTTTCATTGAATAGCATTGTATTAATCACTTGGTAAATTTTCACTAATAATTGTGTATATTCATATTCATAATAATTAACGTGCCTGCATATTTTATTGAAAAACATGAGGTTCAGAAGCAAAAATCATGACGACAAACATGTCTGGAAAAATTTCATTTCTGGTCTGGAAAACCTGGAAAAGTCAGGGAATTTCATAATCAAAAAATCGTAGCTACCCTGCATATTTTCAGATTCTGGTCGACTACTGTATCATGGAAGGTCCACTCTCAAAGAAGATGAATGACATACAGAAAAAACCTTGTGTATTTTATGTAACCTTGGAGTAAAAATAAAGAAAACTCCATTAGCACTTAATTGCTTTTATCCCTTTGCATCAGTAGTTTAAACCACCAAACAACTGGTTTTATTGAATTATTCACTACTGTCTTGTAATTTATGTAAAAATCCAGCTTTCATTTTTAGAGCAAAAAAATATTTTTAGGTAATTTTTTAAGAATTTGAAGATCATTCCTCAGGTCATTTTTTGACATTTTTTAGGTCCTCAACTTCCAAGCCCTAGTAATCATAAAGCAAAATATTTCCTGAGTATTGTCTTGAAAATTTACTCTTTTGAGAATGCTGAAATCAATGAATTTATTACAGGAATCACCTTCTTGTCTGGTGGCCAGTCCGAAGAGGAGGCCTCCGTGCATCTGGATGCCATCAACAAGTTCCCTGGCAAGAAGCCCTGGGCACTCACCTTCAGCTATGGTCGTGCCTTGCAGGTGAGTTTCATATATCATCAATTCTTTTATATGTTCTAATGGGTCACAGTTTGAATGGTCTTGAATTTTCCGGCCCTCTTTCAAAGTCTATTTGCTATGGGTGACACAAATACCGTATTTACTCATGTATAATGCACACTTTTTTCAAAAATTTTGGCCCGCAAAAACTGGTGCGTATTGTACATGGATTAAATCGGACAGCCAACATGAAACCATACAGGATCATTCCATGATTTTCTTGACACTTGCATTGATTTTTCATGTTTACGGAACCCTATATATATATATATGTTATATATCATTGGAAAACTTAAATCCTGCAGTTTCTGAATATGGCAACAGTATTCCATTGAAGATAGTGACACTAATGTGAAATGCGGTTGAAATAAGCTCATCACAAAATCAAGGAACATTCTGATTTGTATGGTACTTTGGATGAAAGAAAAGATAAGGAAATAGAAAACAATAATTAAAAATCATTACTGGCCAAATAATATTATATATATATGAAGTGCATAAATGCCTTAATGGAAGAAAGCTTGTGCTAACTGCTAGTTTGAGGGTCCTGAATGTGCCTCCTATAAATGTTACGTTAATCACAAAAAAAAAGTATTTATTTTGGAGTTTCTTTGAGAAAAAGTAAAAAGGAAATTAGCAAAACCATGTATAAAAGTTTGAAAGCCATTTCAACACCAAGAAAAGCAGTGCCATTCTGATGAATTTCGAGCATGCACCTCCAGTCACATGGGATGCGTATCAATGGTATTTGCTGGGTGAGAAATAATAGAAAATAGCTTCCTGGGCACTGCAAATCCATAACGTAATTGTTATCTCTTTTCTTTACAGAATAAATAAGTTAAAGAGCGAAAGCATTCGAAAGATAAAAACACAGTGCAGGGAGAGGGAGGAGGTGGCGTGGGTTTGGGACTTATTGTTTACACAAGAGAATATTCTCGTCTTGGTCCACATAGCAACAGGTGACTCATTGAATAGGTATGATGTCATTCACTCTTGATCGGCATAACAACAGCTTTACAACCTACAACTAAGAAAGCCATTTCTTGAAACTGGATTGTACTGTGCATTATACAGGGTGGGGCAAAAAAAAATGTTACCACCGAAAGGGAAACTTACACATTTAACATACCCCTTCAACCTGTGAACCACAAATGTGAATACATTTGAGCATTCTGTCAACCATTGAGTTCATGACCCTTGAACACATGTCTTATAGTATGGAGCATATCGCTGTCGAAATTCTTTGTTTAAGACTGTATATCGTGGAAAGGCCTTTTCTGAATTCGCCTTCCTTCTGCTGGTAGTGCGCACAGCGTTTACACCCAGATGTTTTGTCCAGGCCCACTTCGCAGGGCTCCTCAAGAACATGCCTCCTCCGGTACACAGGCAGTTAGTGATTGACAGGTCGTAAAACTTTTGTCATTTCTTTCCTCATACATGTCTTTGTTGCGTAAACACTCTCCTTTACCATCCCCCATAACCAGAAATCGCACTGGCTGAGGTCTGGTGATATTGCTGCCCGTGGTAGTGGACCATGCCGACCAATCAATCGTTGCCCGAATGTCCTGTCGAGGTAACCACGAACATCCACGTGATAGCATCTTGTTGAAAGTAGCCACATGCAAGAATGGCTAATGGAAGGTTGTTTACCACGTAATGAGTTAACATAGCCAAATAGGAGGCGCCAGTGACCGTTGCAGTGTTAAAAAAAATAGGGGCCCACTATTCCCAACTTTGAAACACCACACCATACATTTATCTTCGGGGAGTCCCGTATGTGTTCCCTCACTACATGTGGATGTTCAGTAGCCCAAGTCACACAGTTGTTTGTTAACGCGACCACTCACATGAAATGTTGCCTCGTCGGAGAAGAAAAACAGCACAGATGGATCGATTCTTGTGATTTCCACTAACAGTTCTGCCATTTTTACACGAGCGATTTTATCGGTGTCAGTAAGTGCTTGCACAATTTGGATGTGATATGGTTTTAATCCCAAATCATGGTGCATGATTCGTCGAAGAGATCGTTGAGATATTCCTGTTTCACATTTTAACAGAGAAAGTGACTTTTTTGGGCTATTCAACGTGGCTTCTTGCACCTTTGACGTGCTCACTTCTCACACTTCTGGGTCGTCCACTGTTCCCTTTGTAATTATTTGCCACCGAACCAGTTTGTTCAGGTTTTTCATACACTTGCCGAATGGTTAATCTACTTGGGGGGGGGTCTTTGGTATACCACATTCTAAACTTGTTTCTCACTACTATGGGTGATTGATACACTTCCATCCATGCTGCGATCTTCCTTCGTTGCTCCATACCTAATCGTGTGGCCATATTTTATCTGAAAAGAAACAGGAAAACACCATATGAATGGAAACAGGAAACATTATTTTGCACCACCCTGTATACGAGATATAGTTGTTTGTCACTTTCCTTATCAAAACCAGGGTACGCATTATACATGCACGTGCATTATACATGTGTAAATACGGTAATTACAGTTAATCCTAAGAGCTGAATGCTCATGAGTTATGAGTTGTTGTTTTTTTAATCCAATTTATGCACGGATAGGCTAATCAGGGCTGGAACTACAGTTTGAAGTGGGATCAAAACCACTGTGGCCCTACACTGGGTATAAAACCTTAAGTCTCTTGATTACAAGATGGCACTGTGGCATGTTCATGAATTGTTCATATATATTTATACTCTTTCTTTCATTTTCACAAAAGATCAGATTTTTGTTCAGCCATAAAAAAAGGTGCTGGTTCAACAGAGTTATAAATATATAAGAATAATCTCATTACAGCTGCTGGATTTTTGCCTATTCCTTAAACCCAGGAAATTTTTTCCCACCAGAAATTGCCTCTGTGCCATGCTGGATCTATTATCTGTATGAAATTTGAAAATATGTAATGTCTGAAACTAAGAATGCTAGAGTTACAAATCATACTTAATTTGTTCGACATAGATCAAGCTGTAAGCTCATAAATAGAACTCGATTCCCTGGTGAGTATAAATAGGATAGGATGTGCCATTTTTCAAAGGTACCTAAACAATTCCTTGAAGAGAAAACAGTTTTAAAAAAGTTGTTTGCGTTGGTCTTCTACATGCCGTGAAAGTGGACGTTATAAGCTTGTATTCATAAGCATCAAGTTGATTCTTTTAAAATTATTTCAAGCAAATGCATCTGCTGTCTGAAAATTTGCATTGTGGCTACATGCTTTTACATTTTTTTTCCAGGCTTCTGTATTGAGAGCTTGGGGAGGTAAGGATGAAAATGTCAAGGCTGGACAAGATGAACTTATCAAGAGAGCAAAGGTAAGGTTGGGTTAATGAATTTCAGGCAGGTATTAGCTTGTTGCCTGCAGGGCTAGTCATAACTTGCAATTTATTACCCTAGTTAAAGCATGGCATGATTTAATTTTTCAGTCAGTGTTTTTGCACATGCCTAAAGGCCCTTGGTTGTTTAAACATTTCATTCATAATTAACAATAAACAAAATAATAATTCTTTCCTATTTAATTTTCTGCAAACAAAATGTAGCATATTTTTTTACTCAAATTGGCTATTATTTGTGCCTTGTTACTTAGACACAGTTGACACACTTCTATCTTTCTTATAACTTGCTTCAGTTCTCAATTAACTTACCTGCATAGGAAATGTACTTTAAATAATTTCACTATAATATTCATAATAACACATTTCTTGATGAAATTAATACTGGTAGTAAAACATTAATTTACACTGGTTTATTACTTACTCAATTACAGTATGAAAGTAATCACTCTTAAGCACCAATTATAATTATTCATTCTATTGATAGTGAACAAATATACCTTTGCTGAGTTCTGCTTCAGCAAAGGTATATTTTTGCACATATAACCTGTACTAAATGCAATATTCCACATTCAGGCAAATAACAAGAGAAACAAAATGGAGAATTGAATTGTATCCATGGATACGAAAATTGCACAATAATTCAAAATTCTGCTTCATGTCAGTTACGTACAATAATTGTTGCTTCACTTAATTTTTTTTCCTTATTTTAGTTTAATTTTCATTTGGGAAGTGGAAGGAGGAAAACAAAGGGGGGGTTAATGGATGATGAGAATAAAAGAATTCTATCTATCATTGTAAAATTTAAGTCAGTCAAATCAGGATGCAAACATAAAACTACACACAGCATGAAAATTAAAGATCACAATGTACTATTGTTTTCGTGGGCATTTTTAACTTTGTGCAACAAAAGTTATTTTGACACATTCAAATTAACATTAAAACCATGTGTATTAACTATTTAATATCATAAACATTGCAATATTACAAGTGCTGATGTTTCATAGACTTACTGTTCATATTATCACTCCGGTAAATGGATGTAGAAATGGTTTATTTACAAGTCAAGATCGCAACATGCAGGGACACAAGATAAAAGTACTGTAAAGAAGTGGAACCCCAATTTTACATTTGCCTAATTTTTAGGCCTCATGGTTACAATAAAGTAAAATGTTATAAAATTTTCTCAGAATATATGTTCTTTAGACATAGTCCCCTAAAAACATGTACAAACAGAAGATCTGGAAACTACAATTAGCAAGGTTTGGTCTTTTGCCGCAGTATGTAGTTGGACTCCCCTTATAGTATAGTGGCTATCACTGTCACCTTATAAACAGTTCTCAAGGTCAATTCCCTGCTGGAAGCACACTGCAGCATCCTTTGTATCCCACTTTATGCTCAGACAGGGGGGTGGGTGCAGTTAAAGTTGAAACAAACAGTAGTATGGAGCTTTCAATGCCATTTTGTCTGATACAAACAAACAAAAAGTACATGAAGTGCCATCACGTGTAATCAGAAGGAATGTGCAATTTATATTAGTGAATAAAATGTCATACAGCACAAGAATAGTGCAAGTACTGCACACATTTATTCAAGAATATTGGTGCAAATTGATAAGTTGAGTGAAAATGGCTTTTTTGATTTGAAACCACCTTGGTGTACACTGAAATCATTGGAACGTTGAATTGGTACTAGCATGTGGTTTCACCTCCATTTCCATTTGAAATGATATTGTATCTAAAAATGGGGTGTAAGGGGTGACCTTGCACTTAGTACACCCAACTGTCAACCTCACTTCCATGTAGTACACCCTGGATTGAATTTTGCAGACAAACAAGGCTCTGGCCCTATGGCCAGTATAATTCTGTGTGTTGTCCTGTTTTTTGTCCTTATGTGTGCTGAGTGCCCGTTTACAGCCTCAGCTTTTAACGGAAGTCAGAATATTTTAAGTTTTTAGTTATGCAATGTTAAAGTTGTTATTTGTAATGATATGGGGCTGGACCCCGTATAATGTGACAAGTGCAAAATAGCCTAAGTGCTGACGCACCCAAAATTTTAAAACCAAATTGAAATGTATCTAAAAATCTGGTATCAGGCACATTTGTGATACTGCAAAAAAATGTTATTTCCGGATTGATTCTGATCCGTTAATTTATTCAACCCTGATATAAACTGTTTTTGCCAAGAGAATAGTTTCATGTAATGTGAAGGACATTTAAAGTCTCAATTTCCTTGTATGTGGTACTTGCACTAAAAGTGTAATAACAAAAGCATGATTGTTGCAAATATAAATGTGTGATTTTTGTATGTTTTAATTTGCACGGCTTCTGATGTTTTTGAATTTCAGGCCAATGGCTTAGCTTGCCAGGGCAAATATGCCCCTGGAAGCATCAAGAGTCTAGCAGCTGATAAATCGAACTTTGTGAAAGTTCATGCTTACTAGAAACCTCTGTGCATGGCTTATTTACCCTCCAGTAAATGGTTTGTTTAGTTTTAGTTCTGCTACTCTCCTTATCATTTACATAACAGTAATGGTAATAATTAGCATGTCAAGTAAAAGTGCAATTGTTCTCGGTGCGTAAAGTTTGCAACAAAAGACTATGTGTGAATGGACATGTGCCCACCATTTGAGACATTATGCTCATAAAACTACACCTCATGTTTTTGGTTCGGTGCTACTTTTAACTGTTTTCTGCAGTAATTTATATTGCCAATGCATAAACAAAGCAATGGTAGCATAGTCCCCCCCCTCCTTCCCCAGGCTATGTCTCCTTGTTGTTCTCCTGGAAGAGATGAGGTGAGAGGGGAATAGAAGACAAGAAAGAAGTTTATTTCTGTCTTGGGCTGTATGCTTTGCTTCATACCTGTGATGAGCCATTAAATGTTTTGTTCCATCTAATACAGAGTGACAAATTCCCCAGGGAATAGAAAATTATGGGGGGTGTGCAGCACGGGATTTTTTTTTTTGTTTTGCACAGAATCTGAATGGCAAATGAAAAATATCCGTACAATATTGGTAATGGGTAATATTTGCCATTTTTGAATGAAATATGAAAATTTTTGAGACAGGAAATGTTCGGAATTCCCTGATAGTCAAAATCATAAATTCATTTTTTTTTTTTCTGGAATAGAAACTGACATGTTCAAGAAAATTCCAGACTAGTTGGATATAATTTCCTGAAAACAGGTTTAAGAGATTTTGCTGCTTGATCATCCCTGTACTGATATTTGGGGCCCTTCATACCATTAATAAATTGTGTCAAAATAGTAATAAAGCATGTCTGTATTTTAACTGCAGAAAGCAGATGTAAAGAATCAGGGTGGCTACTCGCTGGGAATTTACGTGAATTATAGGCTCCGGGAATTATGTGTGAATTCTATGGGATTTTTTTTTGGTTAAAAATTGCAACTTTTATTAATCCAATCGCATTGAATTTATACATATTTATTAATGATCTGAGGCAAGTTTTTCAGTTTTTTTTTTTATTGAGGAAGGAAAATAAAAGAAAGCTGTGTGAAAAATAAAACACAATTATCTCAATTCGTTTGCTTTGTTAGTGTCCTTTGCAGAACAATCTATCTGACAGACAAGAGATTATTATACAGTGGACTCTTTTTAATTCGAACTCTAAGGGGCTACAAAAAAAATTCGAATTAACCAGAATATAATAAAAAAACACACCAATGAAATAACACATTGTATTAAACATAAAACTACATTGATACGCAAACAGTACACCTTACCTTACAACTGCTATGTTTTATCCATATCTCCATCCAGGAACAGTACACTTATTGGAATATTCACATCACATTATTGTTTGAATGACTTTAAAACACACACTTTCTCTTTCGCACGCACTTCAATTTTCTTATCTAATGTTACTACTGTACACACACACCAAGTTTCGACATTGTGACTCCACTAAAACTCGCAGACAAATGACCCATTCTGTCCGGCTATCTTCTCCCATCTCAACTTGTTTCTGAGAGGGTGAAGGTCACATTCCTACAAACAAAAGCTCTGGGGATTCCCGCTGCCTTCTCTTATCTGCCATCGGCACATCTGTTAACCATAAAAACAACCTTTTCAAGAAAAGGGGGGCAAGTCATCTGTTGGAATTTCTTATGTAGCAACCACTTTGGTCTTTCTTGGAAAGATTTATGTTAAATTATTGGAAACCTGACTTCGAATTATCCAAATTTAACCTTCAAAATTCGAATTAAGTAGTCATTTTTAACATTGTTTTAGATAGGGGTTTAAAGGAGAATGTGCTTTTGTTCGAATTATCCAAGAGCGAATTAAAGAGCGCACTGTATCTTGAAGTTGATAGTTAAATTTGAGTTTGAAATTCGTACACAGTTGACAATTTTTCATTGATTAATGTATCCCGTAACATTTGTGAGTTGTTTGTAATGTACATTTAGAGTCTGAGCATGTAAAATGGCAAATGTAAACTACGCACCTTAAATTAAATATTTTAAATATATATATATCATTTAATTGAATTGAATGTTAATATATTTGTGTGTGTGTGTTGGGGGGGGGGGGGGGGGGTGAGAGGAGGTAATACGTAAGGCTGAAATAGAGAAAACATTTTTGTACCCTTGAATTTTTGTAAAGGTCACTTTGAAAACCAGGAATGGAATTGAATTTTATCATGGTTCTTGTGTAGTCACCCTGAGAATGCACGTTTCATGTATGATAAATGTAACCCTATCACATTGGACAATCATTAAGGGTGTATGTGTATGATGTGTACCACCAGGCCCGTAGCCAGGATTTTTTTGAGGGAGGGGCCAGACCCGAACATGTTTATATATGTGTATAAGGTAGGTCACCCAAAGTTTGCCACTTCAAAAAACTTTTCAAGAGACGTATAAACATTTTATGGGAATAAAAAATAGCATAACAATGCTAATGTCTTAGAGCATCTAAAAATATATTGCAAGAAACATGCTTCCCTTTCTCGTACAAAAATGGCAAAAGGAGTGGAGGGCTGTACGTTTTGGGTGCCAAAACTGGGAGCAAGAACAATCTATCTGCTTGCTTGACATGCTATGTAATTTTCCTAGTATAGTGTGTGCTTAATTTATACTTTGTGATTTAGCATATGCAAGTATTTTTTTGTAGATTATTTTATGCAGGTTAGATCTGTAAGTCAAATGCCTACCCTACTGCACTACAGCTTGCAATGACAGGCTTCTTCACTAGTTTAAAAATTGCAATTAATACAATAACCTTGCTTTTCTTAAAATTATTGCATATCTGCTAGTTTGTCACATCAGTTTTCTCCGTATTCATATGATTTAAAAAGTTTTAACCTGCAAGATATCCTCAACACATACATGTCAATTTATTTCAACAAGGAGCAAGATAAATTGAAAATTAAGATTTGCAAGGAATTTGGGGTGATCAATGTGAATTAGATTTTTATAATTCTCATTGGTTGACAAGAAATGGTGCCATTTGCATAGAAAAACAAGATCCTGAGTGTCATGGAATGCTGCACAGAAGCTTTAAGTAGCCGAAAAAAGTTAGTATTATGGAATTTTCAGACCAAAGGGACAAGTATCACATGACCAGGACTTCATCAGTGACGACAGAATTTCTATTCATCCTTGGGGGAAGGATACACCATGGAAAGGGGATAGGGTGGAAAATTAATGTTACCACATAATTATATATTACACATATATATTTAATTTCAGTCACAGTAAATTGTTAATTATTGGAAGGGTGTTTCGGGAACATAACTTCAAAACGAAAGAAGTGTTTTTTGAGTGGTAACACTATTATGGGGGAAATATGCTTAGATTGCCCCCATGGCAAAAAAATACATTACTTACCCTTCCCTGAAAAAATCCTGCAGAGGAACCGAGACACACAGTAGCAAATCAATATACTGGAAATAAGTGCTCACTTATCTTTCTGTGAAGCTGACTTTTATGGTGTTCTATTAATTAGGATGGCCGGAAAATGTCACCAACCAACCAGTGGTGGTGATTGGGGTGGCAGTTCCCCCCTCCCCCCCCCACACTACAGCCTCTCTATGCTAATGTTTGCCTTCCAAGAGAAGGTAAACTGTCCTTGCCTCCCACCTTTTTAACCATCAATTGACACCACTGCAAGCAACAGTTCAACAAGTTCCAAGATGATGGTGGCATATTAATATATTATTATTATATATAATATATATTAATTTTATTCATTACTGTTCATAAATATACAGTAGTTTGCTCATATATGCTAGATAGTGCTGACATCAGACATTTTGCTTTTGAATTACATTAACTTCGGCATGTAAATGTTATGCTTTGACACAAATATTGAAGACTGGTTTTGAACCCAGCTCTCTAATCTTTATGGCTGCTAGGCTCCCCCCTCCCCCCCCCACCCCAAGGCATGTCCCATAGTCATGTCTGGCATCCAGGAGGAATTTGAAAGTAATCGTAAATGTCCTAGATTTTGAGCATCATGTAACATGGAAGAAAATTAATCTTTCATTTGGAGAAACAGAAAATTACAAATGGAAATCAGAAAATATGTCTCCTGATAAAAGTGCATTTGAAAACACAGTTGGTTGTTTAGGAACACACACAGATGTACTATGTAGAAATGTGAGTGAAAATGCAGGACTCAAACTAAGGTTTCTGGCATACTAGTATTGCTCTACCAACTGACTCCTACTGAGTTAGCCCTGGTTTCCCCACGCATTTTGCTGTTTTACAGTTGTGAAAATAGTTTGTGATACTGCAATGGAGTCTTTGGCTTTGATGTTGCTGGGACAATGTATCCAAGGCAACAGACCCCCATTGTGGTACCTCAGAGACCATTTCACAGAAATAAAATGGTGAAGCAAAGAATCAAGGTTATTAGAATTATATAAGGTTGGGTCATAAGCTTGTTTACTCAAAATGCATGTGATCTGATGACGAATCATGGGATCAAGTGAATCTAACCCCTGAAAGTTCACATAAAAGTGTTGCATTATCCACATATATAAAAAAGAGCACAACGTGAAAACTTGAAATGGAGCACAGAAATGCTTATATCTTGATGTGACAGTTCATTTGTGTTTCGTAATTACTAAAAATCTTCAGAGGTTTTCACTTCAAGGGGCTTGAAATTGCTGATTTTCAGATTTAAATGGAAGCTATCTAATGTGCAATCAGAGGCCATGCTTCAGCATTTCAGATCTGCAGAATGAATTTTTTGTGCCAGTCTCTTACACAAATAGTGATAAACATTAAACAAAATAACGTGCAAAGGCCAGTTTTTAAACTGAAAAGCAATTATAAGTTGTTAAAGCAGTATATTTTGATTCCTAGTTCAAACTTCAAAACAGTATAAAGTATATGTATATTCGATTCATAACTCATATATATCTTGTATTGGCAAATTAGTCCAGTGGTATCGTTTTTGCTTCACAATCTGATGGTTGTAAAATTGAATCCAGTAGCGAATTTTTTTTTCTTATTTGTATTTTTCTGATTCTGATTATCTTCGTCACTTTAATTGTATCGCATAACATGATATTTTCATGAAACATTGTATGATTCACTTAATTTGCAAATATGTGTTTATTTTAGTGAAAACTGGTAGAAATAATTACGTGATAATTTATGAATAATTTGTATCATGATTAGCAAGTACATCCATTTTAAAATGATCATTACTTATTTATTGAATCATAAAATAAATAACATTACGTAATTGTGAAATTAAAACCTCATCATATCTAAAAAAAAAAAACAGTGATGGTTTAGAAGTCAATCTTTGAACATTACTAATGTTTTTACTTATTTTCTGTTGTCATAAAAGAGCGTTAATTTCTTTCCTTTGACGTAGAAGACTTTCAAAATTGTGATTCATGTGAATTAGGAAAGTTTGTGATTTTTTAGTATTAAAGCAGCATATTCCATGTCAACGATTCATAAGCTGTTTTTGTACATGAGAAAAGTTGTATTGTGCTTATAAATATACTAAGCTGTTTAGTTAATATGGTTACGTTATAATACTACTAGTTTCTGCCGTTGAGGTCCAAAGATACAAACAACAAACATTTTGTACAGTAATGTTCCAAAGGATTAGTCTCCTTTGTGACCAGTGAATTCGTGCTTGCAAGCGTAAAGATGGTAGCAACATAAATAATAATATTCAATAACACATGGCACGACAGCCCTCGAAGGGCCTTAGCCTATCTCTCGACTGCCAGTCTCCCTCCTACAATCCTACCTAGAGGTGTGGAGATCTTCAACCAGTAATGGGATGACGTGGGGTCAGCACGTCGAACCCTCAGCCGTCATAGGAGATTTCCCAGACTGGGTTACGCTACTCACTCATAGCTTCCCAATTTCCTCACGATGGTGGGTTGCCACTGGTCCTATACACAGGTCAAGAAACTGGAGACTGAACCCAGGCGGACTCAAATCCATGCCATCCAGCAGTCGGAGTCCAAAGTACAGCGCCTTAGAGGAGGACCTAGCAATATAAAACATGCAAAAATGCGTATAGTTTATATTTCAATGCAGAAGACTGTGCGGGGTCCACTAGCATACACAGGATTTTTTCGGAAGGGCTGGAATTGTAAAGATGTAATTCTAGGAGGCAGGATACAACATGAAAATAGTTCATTTTAAAAGTTGTTCCAAGACAATAATGGTTGGTTATCTGGTGTCATTTTAAGGGGACTGCATTTATCACTTTGTTTTTCTTTAATTTTACACAGTTGTTTAATTACATACACAATATATGACACCCCTTGAAGGAATGGTTAGCACATCACGCTACGATGCCAGGGTTCCTGAGCATGGTTGTTTGAGTGTCCATTCATCAATTTAATCATATCACGACTCATCTCAATCTTCGCAATAAGCAAAAGTGGCAGTAAAGCGAAGTAAAATAAACTAAATCAATCAATCAAAATTTCGAAGGGGGACTATAGCCCCATCAGTTCCCCTCTTCGTACACCAGTGGCGGAATCTAAAAGTCTTGGAGCCTAAGATGATTTTAAAATTGATTGCAGGGTCAAGAAACACCTTCTGTAAATAAGACTTGTTCACCTTCCATTATGACCATAATTATGTGTCCACAGGAAATGCGAACAGCATTGACTCCACGTAGCTACGAATTACTGATATTAATTATTTGAATTATCAGTCCTTTGATTTTCTTGGGGGGGAATATATAGAGAGATAAATATATATATATATACAGTCTCAAAATCTCTCGAAAGGTTTGGTTTCATTTTCATCTCAAGTTCTAAAATATAATCGCAACTAGTTTCAAAATTCGAGATGAGACTGAGAGATAATACAGAAATTTCTCTAGTCTCCTCATCTCCAATTTCAACAAACTCTCAATCTGCTAATAAGCACCCTTTGACAAAATTAATAAGGTTAAGTTATGGGGAAGGGGGGGAATGGGTGATAATATAATTTAGAGAAGCACTTAAGGCTAAGCTGGGCCATTGGTTGACGTCAACAAAGTCATTTTATTAGTGTTCTTTTGGCGTTTTGTATGATGAGTCTATTCACAAAATATTAACAAGATCATTGTGCATTAACTAAATTTTGAATACAACATATAAATGAACCTAGTCACTTCCAAATTCATTCTGTAATTTTTTAATAACTTCTTCCCCTATTAAGCTCTCCTTTTCTTCGATAGTTTAATCGGTATTTGACCTACAGCTTAAATTAGGATATAAACCTTTGAATTGAATTCAGGTCACCTTGATTCAAAGGTGGTAACACACATAAGCCATCGAAACTTTTCATTAGAATACAAGACATCCATTCGGATTAACATCTTAAAAGCAACAACTGTATATTAGCTTCCGAGTAAGTCATGTACAAGAATAAATTCAGTTATTGTGGATTATCATTTTGAGTACCTATACCTCTTGAATGCACAACTGCTTAAATGTATCAGATTAACAAATAATATTACACCAAAATAAGAACTTTCGTTTCGTATAAGCCTTAAATTATTTAATTTAGTAACATTTCAATGTTACACATACAGTAATCTTCATCAAGAGCTAAGAATACATTGATATCTAATATGTTACAAGATATACATCTGCAAAAATTTGAGTAACAGTTTGGACAGGGGAAGAACACAATTTTTTTTTTTAAAAGTATGCATATTCTTACCCAACCCAAAATAGGAACAGTTTTTTCAAACAATTTTGAACGTCTACCATTCTCCCTAAATCAATTTGTAATGTTAATTCCATGCTGAATATGTAAAAATGCAACAGGTCTGGTGAAAATATTAGTTCTTTCTATTAACATTAAGTACGTGAATGAACTCTTTGCTACTTGTCTGTTTCTCACGTTGTTTCGAGTATCTGTGCTCGTTGTTCTTTATACGTGCATATTGCAACACTGTTCTTTCACATCTTGTAGGTATGTTCACAGACATGTAGAAATGCATGCCTCAATGCAAAAGTGTGGTCCTACATTTCGCATCAGATAATTGTCTGATGTTAGAAACAACAAAAGTGTGGATTTTTTATGAAGTAGAGTGCACAACGGATCAGGAATTGTGCATTTCTCTTGTCTGTGGTTGATTAATCCATACATGCTGTGAAATACGAAACTTTCCCACAAAATGCATCACTACAAATATCCACAACTTTCAGATCAAATACCAAGCAAATTAATCATGTGAAGGAGCATTTGTCATATTTCAACTTCAATTTCAATGTTCGTTATGAGCAGTTAACACAGAATGAACTTTTTCATTCATGAATCTTCGTTTAAGCAAAGCATTACACACTTCTCATATGTGAGATTTGAAGATTTGTTCCCACGATACGTCACAAGCAAGAAAAGTAAACAATTGAAGTACTCCTTAGCTACCGACCGGGGTTGCAAAGAATCATATAAAACCAGGGTTGGTTTGGTAACTCGGTTGGTAGAGCAATGGCATGATGTGCCAGAAACCATGGTTAGTCCTTGTTGACCCAGAATTTTTCATTTACATTTGTATACTCTTGTCTGTTATCTCTGGAGCAAGCAAGAGCATAGCAGCAGAGAAGGGGGGGAATCAAGTGGACAGAGCAAAGCAGTACACACTGCTGGTAACTGCAGTTGCTTCCCCCCCCATGCAATTCCATTCCCTCGTAACGTGTTCATCGGTGGAGCCATCTCACGTCACTACTTGCACTGAGACTTGTTTTTGTTTGCTTGCTCCAGACATAAATGGGACAGAGTATAAGTGTAGTAGTCTTTTGTACTCAATAATTTATTTTAAAAATGCATACTTTTTTTTTAAACTGTAAATATCACATCATTTGGCCACATTTCCAAGGAATGTTGTTTGCTGGTTCTCCTAAATTTTGACTGCCGTACAGTTTGGAACAGTGGTCCTTTTTGATTATTAACTATTGTTAACCCTAATAATATGTGCTCTAAATAGCATTATTTATACATAATTATGGTATACAGAGAACTTGTTTATGAAGATGGTGCATAAATCACAAAATTTAAACTTTATTCTGTCTTCCAAGAACTCTATAACACAATGAAATTAATCTATTTCAGGCTAATGGTGAAGCAGCTGTTGGGAAATATGTTGCTGGAACTTGCGTGGGTGCAGCTGCTGCTGCTGATTTATTCGTGAAGGACCATAAATATTAAATAATTATTAAAATGAAAAACAAGTTACATTTATCATGAAACCCGCTTGTTTTTGGAATTATCACAGTACAGCCTCGAAACATTCACACTGCGTTTGATGTATGCATTATTATTATTATTCAACAGAACAAACCTTTTTGATGTGAATTTGCAACAGCAATTGTTACTATGAGGCTACAATTTAGCTCTCAGACTAGGCGACTTTAGAATGTAAGTAAAAATAAGTGTCCATTTATAGTGTTGTTGTTAGTCCTAAACTAACAACTGAGATTTGCTGTTGTGATCTCAAATAGCAAATGAATATAATAGATATCAATGGTGTATTCAATTTCTTCATGTTGTTACTTCGTTCTATGAAGGAATGGAAAGCAGAAATGCAGGACTTAATCAAAGTTATGTGTAAATACTTCTTAAAAATAGTGTTTTCTGTGTAACTGTGTTGCTTACTGGTAAAACTATTACTGTACATTGGAATCTATGTGTAATGTCACCATGTAAAAGCTGTGGAGGAAGATTAAAACCATCAATAAAACACCATGGTGATGTTTTATTTTTAAAATGTTTTGCCGAAGAAATTGAGGATGATCAAATGAAAATGAACAGGAGCCACAGGATGAAATCAACAAGGTTTATTTCAAATGTAATCTCCAAAGTTACACAAGCACTTGTCCCACTGTTTCACCAAGCGGTGAACACCCTGCTCGTAGAACTCCTTTGGCCGAGAACGGAACCAGTTGCAAACATTGTCCATGACATAATTATCAGAGTGCAAGCGCCGACCCTTCAATGCCTTTTTCAACGGATCAAAGATATGGAAGTCACATGGTGATAGATCAGAGCTATACAGTGGGTGTTCCAACACTGTCCACCCAAACGTCACCAACGTGTTCCTTGTAACAACTGACGTATTTGGCCACATGTCATGCAGCAAAACCACTCGGTGGACAACAGGCCAGGCAATTTGGCCTTGATTGCTGCGTACAAATGGTGGAGGGTACTCACAGAGCAGTTCTCCATAGACTGCCTTCATTCACCACTGCACTTCGCGAACTCAAACTCCGCCTGCCACTAAAAAAACTAATAACACCACGCAGGTGAAGCGCTGGCTGGCTGGCTGTCTGCCTTATCAAAGTAGTTTCTAAAACCAGTGGTTTGTAAAGGAGAATGAATTCGCTATTAAAATTGTGAACAAATATGGTGTATGCTTTTAGAAGAAACATGAGTTCAGCCAGTGCTGTTGCCAAACTAACTGCTAGCAGAAGGAAAATACAGAGAATTTGCTGTGTCCAATATTAAACTTTTTTTTATGATGCGTACAAAGTGCATATGAGTAGTGATATAATATAGTGAATATTTCCACCCATGATTATAATATATCACTGCAGAATGTAAGAACTCAAAACTGACTCGCTCACGATGTTGGAGAATGCCCACGACAATGAAGGGTCATTGTGTATATTGAGACGAATTTAACGGGGTGGCAATAAAACAGACTGAAGGAAAATGAAAGGGTTATCATGAGAGTGTTGATGTGTGTTTCTTCAAGAAACTATAACTCCAGCTGTAGGCGACTGAAATTTATGGAATTTAGTCAGGTTCAAAATGTCCCACGCCGGACCCTGTGGCCAAGTGGTTAGCACAGCACGCTGAGATGCTAAGGGTCCTGGGTTCAAATCCCGCTCGGGCTTGGTTGTTTGTGAATGTCCATTCATCAATTTCATATTTTCATCACTCATCCCCATCTTCGCAAATTAGCCAAGAGGTACAAAACGCGAAGTAAAATAAAGTAAATCAATCAATCAAAATGTCCCATCTTATGTTGAACCTTACAGTGACAAGTTTTATGAAAACTTCTAGTTTCCCAACTGTACAGCATTGCACTCCTGCCATAGGCTGTTTGCCACGGCCACGCAGCCCTGCCCGATACCACTTCTAAAACCGTACGCCGTATAGTAGTGATTATTAGCTGATAATCGAACATTTAAAACCAATTAATTTCAATGATCATGTTTTCTGTGTACAATTGACACTACTTTGAAATTGTCTGTTTAAAAATAAGATTGTAAAGTTGGGGCTCATAATCTATTAAATCGCAAATGTTAAAATGTAAACAGTGTACCTTTGTCAGCATGACAAACCCCCAGTTATTGTAGGTTTCTATGACTGGGTTACACTACTCATTCGTAGTTCCCCTAATTTCCTCACGATGGTGGGTGGCCACAGGTTCCATACACAAGACGAAATCTCAGGAGAACAGTTGTTACACTTCCCCCAGGAGAGACTAACCTCCACGTGTCCTGTAGCCAGAGCCCAAAGCATGACACCCCACGGACACTGTGCGGGACATTCACATGTTAAGATTTTCGACCTATGATAAAGATCTCTCGGATTCGCTTTTCAGTGGCAGCATGTAGGCATTGGTAGTTTTTCTTTGCATAAGGCATAGCTTACACCTCATGCAATCATTTCACAAAGTTTTTTTTTTTTTTTTTTCCCAAATAGATCCAGTACCGATTAGCCTTTCATGTTTAAAATTACCACCGGAGTGCTAGGGTCACTTCCAATATGGCCATTGCATGTAGAATACACCCTTTGTTTACATTCAGTTAGTATAGTATGTAGCAATGTGAATCACTAATTTGTGCTAAACTTTTTCTTCGACATTCTGGAAAAGGGTATTGTTTGGGATTATATTTTATGTTGCTCAAACTTTTTTTGTTCAATGTCTTCACTTTTTATAACAGTCATGCCCCCTGCTAAATCCACCAATGCCTATATGCTGCCACTGAAAATCAAATCTCCTGAGATTTTGTCTTGTGTCTGCCACCCACCATCATGAGGAAATTGGGGGAACTACAAATGAGTAGCGTAACCCAGTTATGGGTTATATAAGGCCATGGATGTTCCCAAGGTAAAATATTCCGGAGGTAAAATAGTCCCCCATTCGGATCTCCGGGTGGGGACTACTTTGGGAGGTCCCTGGACTAAGGATAAGATCTACATTAGGAATAAGGATATTAAATTAGGCACCTGGAATGTTCTGATCCTTTACCGGCCTGGGGCATTTCAGTGTACAGTTAATGAGATAGTTAAGTATAAATTAGATGTAGTAGCTGTCCAGGAAGTTAGGTGGCCAGGAGAAGGGAATTGTAAAACTAAAAATTATACTTTTTTCTATGGTGGTACTGAAAATCATAATTTTGGAACAGGCTTTTTCATAAATAATAGAATTATCTCGGCTCTTAAAACAGTAGAATTTATCAATGATAGGATATCACAAACAGATCTTTGATAAATTTTCCCAGTATATGAAAATTCTGTTAGGTGACTGTAATGCACAGATTGGCAAAGAGACATTTAAACCCACGATTGGTAAAGAAAGTCTTCATGAATTAAGTAATGATAATGGTATAAGATTGATTACTTTTGCAACCTCAAAGAATTTAATTGTGAAAAGTACCACTTTTAAACATAAAGATATCCATAAATATACCTGGTCTTCTCCAGATGGTAAAACTCATAATCAGATAGATCATATTCTCATTGATAAGAGAAGACATACTAGTATAATTGACGTTCGTACACATAGAGGTGCTGACTGTGCCAGTGACCATTATTTAGTAATTGCTAAATTAAGAGAAAGACTGTGATAAATCATAAGCAACAAAATCTAAAAGTTATAAAATTTGATACAGGAAAGTGTGCTGATGAAAGAATTAAGAAAGATTACCAAATTAAACTGTCAAATAGATTTGATGTTTTGCAGGATTTAAATGATGATGAAAATATAAATGAAACAGACGTAAATAAGAATTGGGAGCACATACGTAATGCAATAGAATCAGCAGCTAAAGAAAGTATAGGACCATAAGCCATGGTTTGATAATGAATGTCATAATCTAATAGAAATAAGAAATCAGGCTAGACTTAGGTGGTTAAATAACTCTGATGATACAAATCTAAACAATTATAATAGAATAAAGCGAGAAGTTAACCGCACATTTAGAAGTAAAAAAAGAGATTACTTGAAAAGCAAAATTAACGAAATTGAAACAAACAGCAAAAATAAAAATATCAGAGATTTATATAAAGGTGTAAATGAGTTTAGAAAGGGGTGGCAACCTAAAGTAAACTCAATAAAAGATAAAGACGGTGATTTTCTAGCTGACCCAAGTGATATTCTAAATAGATGGAAGAACTACTTTAATGACCTTTTAAATGTCCATGTAGGAGATAAATCAGAAGTAAATGAAGTACACACGGCAGAACCTTTAGTTCCAGAACCTAACTTGACTGAAGTTAAAGATGCTATTAAAAGGCTAAATAATAACAAAGCACCTGGCATTGATTTAATACCAGCTGAGTTAATTAAATATGGTGGAAATTCATTAATATGTCAAATTCATAAATTAATTTGTTTAATATGGAATAAAGAAGAAATCCCTCAACAGTGGAAAGAATCCATAATTGTTCCTGTGTTTAAAAAAGGTGATAAAATGAACTGCAGTAATTACCGTGGAATTTCTCTACTCTCAACAACATACAAAATATTGTCTAACATTCTTTTAACAAGATTAACCCCATATGCTAATGAAATTATAGGTGATTTTCAATGTGGATTTAAACGTAACAGATCAACTACAGATCAAATTTTTCACATCAGACAGGCACTTGAAAAAAAGTGGGAATATAATCAAAATGTCCATCAGCTATTCATTGATTTCAAAAAAGCATATGATTCGGTCAAAAGAGATAAATTATATAATATATTAGTAGAGTTTGGAATACCTAAGAAGCTTGTTAGTATGATAAAAATATGCACCAGTGAAACAAAGTAAAATTCGTGGGGGTAATAATATGTCTGACAAATTTACAATTCATGATGGGTTAAAACAAGGAGATGCATTATCTCCATTGCTCTTTAATTTTGCCTTAGAATATGCTGTTAGAAAGGTAAAAGAAACTAAAGAAGGACTAAAATTAAATGGTGTGACTCAGTTGTTAGCATATGCAGATGATGTAGACTTACTGGGGGATGATGTGAATACAATTAAGAATAATGCTAAAATATTTTTCAAAACTGCTAAAGAGATAGGTTTGGAAGTTAACAAAGAGAAAACTAAATATATGCTTACAGGCCGAAACCAAGTGTTAGGTAATAATCAAAATCTAATTATTGATAACAACTCGTTTGAACCAGTTTCCAAATTCAAATACTTAGGAGTAATATTAACAAATGAAAATTATATTAAAGAGGAAATAAAAAGTAGGCTTAATTCAGGAAATGCATGTTACTTCTCTCTTCATAAACTTTTGTCTTCTTGTTTAATATCTAAGAAACTAAAAGTTAAAATATACAAAACAGTAATTTTGCCTGTAGTATTATATGGGTGTGAAACTTGGTCCCTTACATTGAAAGAGGAACATAAATTGAGAGTATTTGAAAATAAGATCCTTAGGAAAATATTTGGACCTAAAAGGGATGAGGAGACAAGTGAGTGGAGAAGGTTACATAATTTAGAACTACATAATTTGTACACATGTCCAGATATTATTAGAATAATTAAATCAAGAAGACTTAGGTGGGCAGGCCATGTGGCACGAATGGGAGAGGAAAGAGGAGTTTACAGAATTCTTGTTGGGAAACCAGATGGTAAGAGACCTGTAGGAAGGCCAAGACGAAGATGGAGGGACAACGTTGAGATGGACCTAAAGGAAATCGGTAGGGATGGGAAAGAGTATATAGATCTTGCTCAAGATAGGGACAGATGGAAGGCCTATGTTGCTGTAGCCATGAACCTTCAGGTTTAAGAAGGCTAGAGAGTTAACCCAGTTATGGAAACCTACAATAACTGGAGGTTCGTCATGCTGACCACACATCATCCTGTAACTGGTTGGTACCTTGGCAGGTGGGTGTGAGGCTGGCAGTCGGTAGGTAGGCTCTGGCCCTCAAGGCCTGTTGCACCTCGGGTTATGAATAGTGTTAATACACACCAGCAGAAGCAGTGGTGGCGATACCAGTCCTGGGTCAGAAAAAATACCAAATGAACATTTATATACACTATATTTACACCGTTGTTGACGTAATTTTTTTTCTTCAGTGGACTGCAGGTGTCCACTACATCGGTCTACAGTTTTTAGTAGTTCAGTGTTCTGCACACGCACTGCAGGTGAAAAATTAGTTTCTTCTTATGAAACCAACTAATCTTATGCACCTTTTCACCGTAGCTTCATGCTTCATGATGAGTGTTGAGAGACAGGTCTGTCGTGGACATCTAGGTCAGTGATACTTCTACACCTCACTGCAGAGCTGCTGATTTTATACTTGTGAATGATGGCTGTTATTTCGTTAAGGTCATTACATTACACTTATTCAAATTTATGATCATTCCTGTCTGCTTGCACCAGTTTACAAAACAGTTTGTCTTCCTGTACCATGTAACAGTCATTCATTGAGCTGATTGGATAGTTTTGTAATCTGCATACATTAGTATATTGATCTTTGTAGGCAATTTGGAATGTTGTTGACAAACTCTCGAGTATCATAATTTTCCCTGCAGTTTTTAGTAGGTTGTTTTTTCAGGATGGCTACCAGTCAAGAAAAAGTAAAGAAATCAACAAGTAGGTCAAGAAGTCAATAGAAAATCAAGAAATTATACGAGGCATATTTTTAAAGTAAGTTCAGTTTTCGCTGAGGACCTGCATCTATGGGCTTGCCACAGACGGCAGTACGAGGGTCACTATTTATATTTTGAGCCTTGGCAACACTGATTGAAGTTAGGCGCGATTTTGACGTTTGCACGGAATCGTCTGGCATTATTGACCATAACGTACTTCAAATGTTTTGTCAATAGCTTCATTTGTGTTGTTTATGTTGCCTTGGAGATTGCGCGACAACAATAAAATGGAATTAACTCGTGAACATTTTCGGGCGATGATTTTTTACAATTTTCGACGTGGTTTATCAAGACAAGAGTGCATCGATCAACTTACTTCCACATTTGGCGATGAAGCCCCATCCTTTGCCACTGTGAAATGCTGGTATAATGAATTTAATCGTGGCCGCCATTCGCTCACAGACGAGATTCGCGAAGGTCGTCCAAAATCAGTTGTTCAAGAAAACATTGATGCTGTGCAAAACTTAATACTGCAAGATCGTCATGTGACATACTGTGAGATTGAGGCAACCATAGGCATTAGTTCCACCAGCATATATAAAATATTACATGATCATTTAGCTGTGAGAAAGGATCCCACACAATTTGACAAAAACTCAAAAAGACGCTCGCGTCAATTGTGCAAACAAATGCTCAATAAATACAATCGTGGTGCTTCAAAAGACGTATATAAGATTGTAACAGGTGACGAATCATGGATATATGCATATGAGCCGGAACGTAAACTGCAGTCAACTGTATGGGTGTTTCAAGATGAACCCAATCCAACAAAAGTTGTTCGCGGTCGAAGCACATCGAAACAAATGGTCGCCTGTTTTTTTGGAAAAACTGGTCATGTGGCAACTGTACCTTTAGAGGAACGTAGAACGGTCTACTCTGAATGGTACACAACAATTTGTTTGCCAGAGGTCTTCGGTCAAATACAGAAAACAAACAAACGCCGTCGGATCATTCTTCATCAAGACAATGCCAGCTGTCACACATCTCGTCTAACAACAGACTTTATGAACAGTCAAAAAATCGAATTGATGGATCATCCGCCGTACAGTCCTGATTTGGCACCCAATGACTTCTTCTTGTTCCAGAATGTCAAGAATAAATTGCGTGGACAACGATTTTCGTCGGCGGAAAACGCCGTTGATGCGTTCAAAAACCATATTATGGAGGTGTCTCAAGAAGATTGGAAAAACTGCTTTGACAAATGGTTCAAACGAATGCAAAAGTGTATTGACCATAAAGGAGAATACTTCGAAAAACAATAAAGCAGTTTTCAATGCCAAATTCCTGTTTTTTCATTGTTAGGCTCAAAATATAAATAGTGACCCTTGTATTCAGGTGTGGTTACAATTCCTCAGATGGTTGAAAGTCCCGTGGAGTGTGAACTACGCGCTGTCATTCATTTTCTAAGTGCAAGAGACGAGAAAGCAGCTGAAATCCACCGGCAGGTTGCATGAAGTATTTAAAGATGGCCGTACAAACGTGCATGATGCGGGACGAAGTGGGCGACTGTCTGTCATTAACGATGACCTGGTGCAGCAAGTTGATGAAACAGTGCGCGAAAACAGACACTTTACGATTTCATTTTTACCTAGAGTTTCCAGAAGTGTCACGCAGCGTTCTGTATGAAATTGGGATAGTACGCTTAAATTACCGGAAATTGAGCTCACGGTGGGTACCAAAAATGCTGTTATCATATCAGATGGCATTCAGAAGCTGGTCTTACGATAAGATAAGTGCCTTAATGTAGGTGGAAAATGTGTTGAAAAGTAGATGTAGACCCAGGCTTTCATGTAAAAATAAAATTATTACATGTGTCCTTGTTTTTATGTAATATCAAAGCTAAACTTACTTTAAAAATATGCCTCATACTTGTGCTCAAGAATTTTTGCTATCAGGATGACTTGATTTATTTTATTTAACTTTTCTGCCCCTTTGGCTAATTGTGAAGATGGGAACGAATGGTGGTAAGATCAGATGGATGAAGGGACAAACACAAACATAGGGAGGACAAGAGCCCCACATAAGATTATACCGGCCGAGAGTCTAGATGCCGGAGCCTAACTAGTGGGCCAAATGTAGTCGAAGATGCATTAATACATAAACCAAGTCTAATTCTCTTGTTAAATAGAGCTTCAGTACTCATCTTAACTGCCATTTTGGTAGGTTTTTTCATGAAATATATATTTTTAATTGCTAATTTCCAACTTTACCCAAGTAGGGGTTAAGAAAAACTCAAACATGTCAAGAATTTTGCATTCATTTTGGTAGACACATTGTCTATGCATAAAGAAATCTAATGAGTATTCAGCACCATCTTTGATATGCAAGAAAAATCGAATAAATGGAATAACAATAATATGGTTACATTTTACCTACATGCTGATAAATACTATAAAAATTGTCAGAATGAAGTGTTTTTGTACCTGCTCGCTAAAACGTGGGTCTCGAGAGGTTACCTTACATTTTGCTTGTTATAAAGGGAGACTCATTTTACAAATATTGTATGCATTGTTTGTATTTGTATAGTTATTTTATTGGCCAGAATCGTTTGTTTGACACTAAAAATAGGAACTCCTTGAATAACGAACATTTTTTTCCAATTACACTACCAAATGTTCCATATTAGTATTATAGAGAAAAATTTTGAATTGAATATAAACAAATTTGAGAGACTTAGAGCAACAGCATGTGCAATGTGCACTTAAAATTATTTTTGACTTCCTTCATTTACATTTCAGGTGCTTTTCGTGAAACTGGTTATGTGGGTTAGAACATGCACTAACTCTCTCAATTTTGTTGCTTTGTTAACCATGTGCAATTGCAGCAAAGAGTCCACAAATTCTCTTTTTTCAACTTAGTGCCTCCTGTGAGTGTGTACAATGGCAAATAAACAATCCTTAGAAAAAAAACCGAAGAAAAAGAAAAGCAAGCAACCGACTTTCAGATGACATTTTTTTTTGGAGTTATCATATACTGGGTGACTATATATTTTTTATTTATAAAACCAGGAACTTGGATTTTTGCTTTTAAAATACACAGCTATACATACAAAGGCAGTAGTATAATTGATGCTATAACCAGGACGAGAAAGTATGAACCCCCCTCAGGCAGATTTGGCTATACTTAAAACAAGCTCAACATGCCCTTATGAGTTTTTTGCTCAAGTGTAGAACTCTGTCTAATCCAAGATTTTTGTAAAAATGCCCTCGGGAATTTCCTGTGAAATGATGAGCCCCCTCAGATTGATTTGGCTACACTTACAAAAGCTACATCTGTGAGATTTTTGTCCATAATCCTGTCAAAAATATGCCCTTTTTGATATTTTTTTTGGCTACACCTAAAACTAAGCTACCCTCACCCACACCCACCCATACACACACTTACCCCTACACCCACATACACATACACCCATACCCACCCACACCCACATACACACACACCCACACCCACTCGCATTGACCTTGACCCCGACCTTGACCTTGATCTTGACCACACCCACCCACATACACACCCACACCCACCCACATACACACACACCCACACCCACACACACACAATTACTTCCGGTCTACTTGTGGCCTATTTCTGGTTTATTTATATTGCATCATGTTTTGCAACAAATTATTACCTAATATTATGCAATAAATTATTAGACATGTGTTGTTTTCTGATTGGTTGGTTATGACATACTGTGATGATGTGTTATATTCTGATTGGCTTATTGTTTCAGATGTTTTCAATGCGGTCTGTGCTTAGGCTATATAAAGAGATTTTGCATTGCATATCAGCCAGTATTGTGAGAGTTGTTGAAGAGTAAGGGTGTGTTGTTGCAGTGCTGCTCATATTTTTTAAACACAAAAATATTGCAGATTTGTATAAATTGAATTACAAATCTATTTGATTTAATATACAGAATTTTTGACAACCTGTCATAGGTTTATTAAGTATAGAGTTTTGATTTGAACCCCAAGAAATTTTATATAAATACCAAAGCCAAAAATATTAACACACACACACACACACACACACACACACACACACAAATCACACTACTGAACCCAATTGATATTTTTTATTAAGCATAGAATTTTGATTTGGACCCCAGGAAATCTTATATAATAACAACAAAAATGCCAAATCAAAAATATTGTAATCAATGCAAAAAGAATATAACCAGCCCCAATTGGGCCAGGCACCAAAGGAATTGTGTTCTAGACAAATGCAGAACTCCCACTAAAATATGCCCTAAATGCCATAGAAAATATAGCATGGAATATTTCACATATAAACATAAAGGTACTTGCTCTGCACAGTCATCAACATTGCCCCCACAACCATCTACATCTGGTCTGAAAAGGAAGCATGAAGCACCTGTTAATGCTAGAGCAGCAAAGCAGCCACGCTATGCACTACCTATCCATAGCAGTTTTAATGGCCAACTTAGGGATTATCGGTTTGTATCAGAGCCAAGATGTGGTATTAAGAATTTTTTGAACAGTGTAAATCCTGATGTGCAGGCAATTCTAAATGCACAAAATGGCTCTTATAAGCTGTCCCTCAAATTGTTTACACAATATAAGAAGCCAAATGGCACAAAATTTACACAGCCCTACATAACAGAAACTGTACCTGTATATTCAAATGCAAATTCAGACAAAATAATAAGCAGTTTGATAGATCAATTGAATATTAAACACTCTGAATTTGCTGGAAAAGAGTCTGGATGGAGCCTATGCGGATCTCCACACAAGCTCTATGTTAATATTTCTGAATTCAGCCCATTACAAGGATCTACATATTTGCCATTACCTGCCAATATTAAAAACAAACAAGCCGTGGTTAATATAAAAAATAATGATGAGAAATGCTTTTTGTGGTGTATTTTAGCTGCTTTGTATCCAGTTTCAAGGCATCCTGAGCGAATAAGTTATTACAAACAACATGAACATGATTTTGATGAAGCAATGGAGGGTTTAGAATATCCAATGTCTATTCAGAATATTGATAAATTTGAAAAAAAAAGGCCAGGAATATCAATGGTAAACAATTATCTATTAATGTATTTATTTGTTCTACTGGCCGTGGCAATTGCTTGATAGCACCTCTCAGAATCAGTACATTTGATGATGATTCTGCTGTTCCGATTGATCTGCTCTTAATTGAAGGGGATGACACATATCATTACACTCTGATACATAGTCTTGAAGCTTTAGTAAGAAAACAAGTAGACAAATCTAATAAAATATTCAAGTTGTGCCGAAGATGTTTAACTGTATTTGATGGTCAAAAAATGGTAAATGGGGTTCGTGAAAAAAATGCAGAAATTGCTAAAAACAAGTTAATTGAGCATCTGAAATACTGTGGCAATCATAAACCTGTTCATATGGTGATGCCTAATCCAAGTGAAAATGCCAAATTCAAAAAAATTGAAGCCTTGTTGGAACACCCAGCATATATAGTCTGTGATTTTGAATCAAACCTCAAACCCCTTGCATTCTGCAATCCAGATCCTGATGAATCTTCAATTACACCATACCAGTTACATGAACCTTCTAGCTTTTGTTATATAATTATAAGGGATGGTGTAGCTAGTGAACCACACTTATACATGGGACCAGATGCCATCAAAGAATTTGCACATAGAATAGAAAATGAGTGCCATGACATAGCATCTAATGTCTTATTAAAATCAAAACCTATGTTGCCTTTAACAGAGAAACAGATTGAAGATTTCAACAATGCAGAAAAATGCCCGGTATGTGATTCTGAATTTTCAGATACAAATATCAAGGTACATCACCATTCCCATACAGATGGTAAATTCTTAATGACCCTGTGTAATAGCTGTAATATTAAGATCCAGAGACCAAAATTTGTCCCTATATTTTGCCATGGTGCATCCAATTATGATTTCCATCATCTGATCAGGTACAAGGGGTTTGACAAGCAGAATTTAAATATTTTAGCAGAAAATGATGAAAAATATATTGCTATTAGCAAAATAATTAAAGTTAATGGTGTTCCTATTCACTTAAGATTTCTTGATTCATACAGAATTTTATCGGCTAGCCTGGCTACACTGGCCACTCAATTATCTGATGATCAATTCAAAATCACATGTGCCATGTTTCCAAATCAGGACCTGAAATTAATTAGGCGGAAGGGTGTATATCCATATGACTATGTTACAGGTTTTTCTAAATTTGATGAGTGTTCTCTGCCACCACAACAAGAGTTTTACAGCAAAATCAGAGGATCTGGAATCACTGATGATGATTATCACCATGCCCAATTGATGTGGAACAATTTAAAATGCCAGTCATTTGGTGATTATCACAAGGCATATTTAAAACTTGATGTAACCCTCTTAGCTGATATACTTCAAGCATTTAGAAAATCTTCCATGCAAAATTATAAGCTGGATCCAATGTATTTTTACAGTGCGCCAGGCCTAGCATGGTCTCCAATGTTTTTAAATACTAAAATGCAATTGGATCTGATTCAGGATCAAGATATGTATCTGTTTATGGAACAATGTATAAGAGGAGGGATGGTGCAATGTTCTCAGAGATATGCCAGAGCAAATAACAAATATATTCCTGATTATGATCCAGCACGGCCATCAAATTATATATTGTATGTGGATGCAAACAGCCTGTATGGTTATGCTATGATGGATAAACTGCCATATGCAGGGCTTGAGTGGATTGAAGATTTCAATATTGAAGATCTTGAGGATTTTGATGACAGTGACTATGGCCTCTTCTTAGAGGTTGATCTGACAATTCCAGATAATTTACACAACACATTTTCTGATCTGCCCCCAATTCCTGAGGTTAAGTGCTCACCTGGCTCTAAACAGAAGAAATTGATGATGACTCTGGAGCCAAAACAGGATTATGTCATATATTACAAAAACCTCCAGTTCCTGATGAAACATGGTGTTCAAGTGAGCAAAGTTGGCAAAGTTTTGAGGTTCAGGCACTCAAGATGGTTGAAGCCATATATTGATACAAACACAGAGCTTCGAACATCTGCAATGAGCCAATTTGATAAATCTTTTGCGACGGACTAAATGAGATTAGATTAAATTTATTAGATTAAACCCAGCAGCAACGACTCAATAATTGAGTCTCATCAATCTTGCGACGGACTAAATAAGATTATTAGCTTTACGAAATTTTGCCTGATAGCGCTGGTGACGCGTGCAGATCGCTGGAAATTTAATTTCTATACCTTCAGATTCCAAACAGTAAATATTTGACTCACAACTAACAATAACCACTTTCCATAATAACGACACTAACCCAATTTACTGACACATGCGCAATTCCCCCCTCTGAAAAGGAAGAATTAAACATATAAGCATTGTCACGAATAACCAAAATGAAAGTATATGTTAAAGACTGCAAATATGAACACCAAGAAACAATGAACTCATTTATTGAGTTGAATAATTACACCCGTATCATTTTTATGAGAGCATTATCTGTCATCTGATTTTCAAATACTTTAACAGAATTTTTTCAACCTTATTGAAGCATGTATTGTTTTTAGTATGAAGGAGAGTATCTCCTTATTGAACTATGATATACGAATCAACTGACAATATGTTGATCGTGAAAGCCACCATATATGGTCATGTGATCTTCAAGAACTTATCAATACCAAATGCACACCATGCAAAACATACTGCGAAAATATATACATATGGTATTTGTGATCGACGAGAAATTAACAATATCAAATATACATCAAACCAAGCAATTCCGTGACATATAACGTCCAATATGTATCATGGCCAAATCATCACCTTATATATTATCAAATGTCAAACGCGTTTCGCTCAAGCTGTCAAGAATTCAAATTTCAGACTTCAATGGCGTCCATTTTCCTCGCGCTCATTCACGCGGTGCAAATAACGATTTGTTCGTTATCTAAAGAACCACACTGACCACACGCTAGCATGCTTCGAAGTACATTGACCGACGGGTAGATCTACCTACAAGCGTTGAAACATGAGCTCATGCAATACTAAAAGTACATATGCAGCTTACCTCACTTGAGATATCACGAGGCAAAATTCGCTCCTCATACCACCTTGTTATGTTTCAGTATTCCAAATCCAGCTCGCATTCCCAATGATCCGTGTTTACTCCAAAACATTGGCTCATCGCTTCTAGCCCTATGGCCAAGTAAAGTAATCGTGCAACTCAGGCGTCCACGCCGAAATTTGCAGATCTTGGTCACCGTATATTCATACCGATGCCGTTTGTTCAGCGTCCATTCTCCCGGAATCCCCTTTCTTTTCCCCTTTCTTCTTCTTCTTTTAGTCCTCGTTGCCCCAACCTTTTGTGCAGAGCACGATTGTCTTTACCAAACCAACAATTTACTTGATTAAGAAATCACACGTTAACAAATATGCGTATGTGTTAAGAATCTATTGTAATGCTTATTAAGATAAACTTTTTGCTGTTAATTAACCAATGGCATCTAGACCAAAACGCTGTAAATTTTATTATTTTGCGCCATTACTGCGAATTGCCCATGCGTGCAGTGACCGACACATCAAAATGTCCTTGTGCATAAGGAAACCGCGAGAAAATCGGATATCAAACAAAGGAATTTACAATTTGAATGCGCACAACGGTCAGAGCCATCTAGCGATTCTTCGCGTAAGTACTAAAGCAGCAAAGTTTTTATATTGCATAGGCATTCCACCTATCGTGAATTCTCTGCACTAGACGAGTTCATCGTCTTAGGATGTGAGATGGGCTACTTTACCCATACCCGAAACTCAAATTACCAGAAAGCCTTATGACAGCTCGTCATAAATGGCGCCCAACATAGGGCTGAACCCTCACACAATAATTTTGATACAATACTAATTTTAGACTTACATCAAACAAACATTCATATTCTACATATTCACTAATATACATATTTAATATATACAGACATATTATTTTATAGTTTACAATATGAAACATCCCGGATCACCAACTCTGGTGACTCCATCATTCTCCCGAAAGAAGGAATCCCGCATGTGTCTTGGTGTCTTGCAAAACATAGTGGCTTGTATATTCTTGGTTGGAGCAGGAAACAAATAAATGCCTAGGCCCACCGCAACATTATACTTACTTGACTATTAGCCCGCCGCAAGCATAACCTAACTTGACCTTTACCACATCATACCTGCCCTCACCCGCAAACTCAACATAGCCCCCATGGAACTACCTAAACAACTTTTTATTTTGCTTCTGGATTCATTCTATCTGAGCTAATAACTATTGTAAATGTTTCACCTTATATTGGAGCAATCAGGAAGATTTCAGGCTCATCTCGCATGCTAGTACGCCGCAGAAATTTCACCTACTTGGTCAACTCGCCCGCCGCAGGCTCAATCTCACTTTACCCATACGAGAAATTTTAACCTTGAACTTCCCCTACCCCGCCTTTATCTACACTGTCCTTAACTACCACGTCTGATTTACAACTAAACCCCATCGTCTGTAACATTTCATCCACACCTTCCAAATTCAAATCTAGTAATCTTTTCACCCACATTTTTACCTTGTCCTCTGAACAATTCCAAACTTTACAATTTTCTATCGACTGGTGATCCAATTTTTCTCCTGTCACACAATCTATCAATGAAAGCGTGGAATCTTTACTGTTCTTAACACAAAGATAAGGGACGACAAAGAGGTCACAATATTTCCTTATCACCTTATCTCCGGTGCCACTTAAGATCTGATTCTTAACGAAGACTAGCACACCCTCTCCCACTACAGGTTTCACATCCATCTTAGCATTTTGTTGCTTCAATTTATTTTGCCTTTTACTGAGGCTAGACAGATTCGCCATAACTAGCTTGTCATTCCAAGTGACATTGTTAGCATCGACCCCCAGCGTCGGTATATCGGTCAAACTCTTTGTCATGTTTAATCTCAACTCCATTGGAGAATATCCTGTTTGTGACGAAATGGAACCATTCAGAAGGCGCAGAGCTTCAGGTACTCTTTCCGGCCATTTGTTATGATTGGAATTACAGAGTATTCTCATCAAACGGTTCAACTCCGAATGATAGCGCTCTACCCAATTTGAGCTCGGATGGTACACCGGAGTGTAAACAAGTTGTACCCCCCATGTTTTCATTGCATTCTGAAAAAATTTCGACTTAAATTGTGGCCCATTATCAGAAACTATCCTCTGAGGAATCCCCAAGTGAACAAAGTACACTTTTGACAATTTATTCACAATGGTATTAGCATTGCTATTAACCACCGGGTATGCCACTAAATACCTTGTTGCTGCATCTAGTACCGTAAACAAAAATCTTTCTCGCTTAGGCCCCAGCGCAAACGGACCCTGCAGATCAATAAACAAAATCTGCCCTGGCAAATCAGTGAAATGAGACCTTGCAACAACTTTAGCCGGATGTTTGTTCGGTTTTGTACGCTGACACAGCTCACAGTTTTTTACATACGACTTAATGTCAGACTTCATCCCTTGCGAATAGAAAACCCGATATAAGTGAGATAAAGTTTTGGCAACACCGAAGTGTCGCATGTCATCATGTCCAGCCACCAAAACTTTATCTATCAATTTGACAGGAATACATATCCTGTGACGTGAAACATCATGGAAGTCTTTAATATAAAGAACATCCTCATTTAAGCAGTATGCTCGATTCCAAGATCTTGAGCGAGAGTTGATCCCTTGACTTACCCCCTTAAGATGATCAATAATTTCTCTCAAACCCACGTCATCACTCTGTGAATCAATCAACTCCTGTTTGGTGAAAATCTTCTGATTTAAATGCTTAACCACAGAAACATTTACCAAAAATTGGGAATCAGGTGTATCTGGAAAGTTTCTACTAAGGGTGTCTGCCAAGAGGTTGTCCGAACCCTTGGAATATTGCACGACGAACGAATACTCTTGGATCTGTATAAACCATCTTGTCAGCCTGGCATTCCATGAATGTGCAGATTCTAACCACGTGAGTGATTTGTGGTCAGTGACAACAACAAACTGTCTACCCTTAAGAAATGTGGAAAATTTTTCGATCGTATATAGTATAGCCAAAACTTCGATCTCAGTTGACGTATACGACTTTTCGTATGTTCTAAGCAACCTACTGACGAATCCTAAGGGTTTCATTTCCCCATCAGTAATTTGGTAACAAAAGCCCCCTATCCCCACAAGAGACGCATCTGTTTGTATATAGAACGTTTTCTCAAAATCTGGAAAGTTAAGGGTCACTTCATGGACTACCAACGCCTTCAGGTGCATAAAAGCTTGTTCAGCTTGTGTGGTCCAATGCCACTTCGTCTTAAGTTTTAATAGTTCATATAACGGTTGTGCCACCATGGCATAATTAGGAATATACTTCGCTAACCAGTTGAAACATCCCAGAACCCTTTGCAACTGTTTCAAGTTCTCAGGTTTGTGTAGGTTGACAATGCTTTCGACGTAGGAAGGATCTTTCTGGAAACCCTGTGTCGTGATTATATGTCCCAAAAACTTGAACTCTTGCACTGCAAACCTACATTTTTCTAGCTTCAATGTAAAACCCGCGCATTTTAATCTTTCCAAGACCAGACTGACGTGCCTTAGATGTGAATCAAAATCTTTAGATTTGATGATGATATCATCTACGTACACCACAACAAAATCTAAAAATGATCCCAGTACCCTATTCATGACATTCACCGAACCAAATACAACTCTTTTAAATTGGTACAGAATACCCTCAAATGCAAATGCCGTGAATTTACGACTGTCAGTATGTAAAGATACTTGCCAATAAGCGTTTCCTAAGTCCAGCGAGGTGAAGAATTTACAGCCTAAAAATGAAGTTAACAGATCATTAATCTTCATTGGCGTAAGTTGCATGAGTTTAACGTGTTGATTGACCTTTTTCAAATCCACACATAATCGTATCCCACCATTTGGTTTGGGAACCACCAGTAGAGGCGAACGATATTCGGACTGTGAAAGCTCAATCACATCCCAAGCCAACATTTGGTTCAAATGATTCCTAACCTGATCCCTGTAAGCATAAGGAATGGGGTAATTCCTCGCCACGATTGGTTCGACAGTGTCCAATTCCATCCGATGTTCATACTCTCTACATAATCCCGGTATGTCAGTAAACATCTTTTCAGAGGCGCTTAACATGTCTATGAATCGAGAATTTAAATTTTCTTCTAAGTTCAGCGAACCCTTCACTTTGTGCGTGAAAGACGACTGTTCATTTGCTGAAAGATCTATATTCATTGAAACGTTCATCAAAGACAAGTCCGGTCCCAAAGAATCTACTTCTCTAAGAGGTGTGAACTTCAAAATTGCTTTACCATTGGGAGTATGATAAAAGAAAGCATCTACGTCAAAGTTTAGTTCACCGTGTACCCCATATATCACATCTAAACCTAGCAAAACGGGTACATTTAGTTTTTTCACCACTAGAAACTGTACATAATAATCATGCCCCCCCAAATTGATCATCAACTTCGTGATTCCTTCAACAGATTTAGACCTCGAACCAGTATAATCTACTAATTTAATATTGGATGCTGGTTCCAATCTTGGTCTCGAAATCAAAGACGAAATCGATTTCCAAGTGTTAAATTCGAGGAGAGACACCTCGGCACCACTATCACAGAGAGCATTAAAAACTTTACCTAATATGGTAATTTTAATCATAGCAGACGTATGTCGTTGGTAACCCACATTAATAGGTATTGTTGAATTCACTGCATCAAGAAAATCACTCTCCTCTTCCCACGTATCATTTATATTTACAAACTGTATAGCAGGAAATTTTACCTCACCCTCACCCCCTGCCCGTTGGTAAGAGCTCCTCTCCCGTTTTCCGACCTGATTGGTTCATTGGAAGTCTCTTCGACAGCATATATCTCTGCCTCGACTACAATCTGAGAACTAGATTCAGGACTACCACGACCCGCCATGGTAAAGATACCCCTTTTTCTCAGGAAATTCAACACCTGAACCATTCCTTCCCTATTCCAATGAATAAGATCAGTTCTTCCCCGCGAAGGATTACCCAGATACTCTTCATATAAATCAACGCGTAATCCACCTTGACTGTTAAAAAATATGGGCGAAATATCATGCACCTTGACGTTTCTACCGTTATGGAACGAGACAATGTATTCATTAATTCCTCGCCATTTCAACCATACGTTAGAATTCACATTTCGCATTATTCTTGCCAATGGAGGTAAGGTTAACCAATGAATTTCCTTTGTTTTTTCCGACAAAATTTCCAATGTTTCCAGCAGGTTGCGTTTAATAGTTTCCTCCGACTGAAAGTTCAGAATATCATTTGTCCCTATCATTATGACTACAGAATCCGCTAATTTAGAGCTCAATCTAAGCCTATTATTCAACTGTTCTGTGGTTTGTCCACTTACAGATAACCCTATTCTCCGATTACCTCGCTCATCAATGCTAAGTTGGTAATTACCAAACCTTTGCGCAAGTCTGACAAACATGCTGTCACCTACTAATTGTTTTCCTTCCAATAATGGATCAAGAGTATTAGACCAGCCTTTACCCATTGGATGGTTATATGGTAATGCGGAAGTGTCTTTATTTACGGGAGGATTATTCAAGGTCAAACCCACATCACCTCCTACGATGTGGGTAGAATCTCGTTTCCCAACGAGGAATCTTCTGTAGAATTTTTTCTATTTCGTATGCGTCGCTTCGAATTTGGACTTACGTAAGCCTCTTTCCTTACGCTCGTCGGTGAAGTGATCATTTCCCGTGACCCTGGTCTAAGTTTCTCTTCAGAGGCCTCAGATGTGACTGAGACTTTGCTCACCCCACCCTTAAACCCTTTGCCTTTAGGAAGTGGAGCGGCGTCTCGTTTAACATTTACATCCTGTAAAGACTCATAGTTTTCTATTATGTGTATCGCCTCCGCGAAGGACGAAACATCCTGCATCACGATGTGTTCCCTCAACTTATAAGGCAAGAGCGTGCCTATTTGAGCCACGATATGAGAGTCCTCCGCCTTAGGTTGAATGGAACGTAACAACTTAAAGTTCCTCGAGAAGAATTGTAATACACTCTCCTCCGAGGTCCTTTGATAGGGCGAGTTCAATACCTTTGCAAGACAGGAGCTACGCCACCTGGAACTCTCGTAATGGTTAATGAATTCAGTTTTGAATAATTCGTAAGTGACTAAGTGAGCTTTCCGCTCCGAAAACCAAAGTTTCGCGCTATCCGATAATAATTTCGGAACATAGTTTATGTATTGCATCGGGTCTATACCATATAATTCTAACAGTTCCTCAACCTTTTCCAAAAATTCAGATGGAGTTACCGTGGTGATCAACCCATTGAATTTCGGAAATTTCAACAAGTCTTGAGGCTTTATGCTGTACACTTTGGTACGAACCGCGTCCTGATTCTGGTTACGATCAGTCCGTTCTTTGACACCTTCCAACACCTTCCCCTCACTCTCGGCTTTTACTAGAGACCCCAAAACTTTAGCTCTTTTGTGCCTAGTCTTAATGTAACTTTTCTTGCTGAAAGTGGAATTGGCCTTCCACGGTTTTTCAGCATCAGATGTAGATTCGGTGCTCACCACATCATGACAAGGAAATGACTTAGTCCTGCTATTCTGCTTAACGGTAACAACGTCTGAGTCGTCCGTTGAGGTAGCTTTATCTACACAATCCACCCTTTCGAACCCAGACCCCAAACCCTTGAGACCCTTTTCATTCAATTGTTTGCCGCCACTGATTCGAAGATTTTGAGTAATACTAGAACCATCTTGTTCCCAGTTGGTCAGAACTTTACTGAACCTATCCATGGAGCTTTCAAGAGATTTCAATGTCACCATGACCGCCGTAGGCAACGTGTTAAGAACAGTAGTTCCCGAATCTACGTTCTGAGAGAATGTCTGTCCTACTGTCTGAGATGAAGAAGAACATTCCCTCTTCATCGCAGCCACCTCACTTTCATTGACAACTTTTCCTGTCTGTGAGCTCGAAGATATTTGATCTAAATTCCTATCCCTACTCCCTATCTTGTCTAACACTTTCTCTACAATTTGCCCTTCCAGTGATTTGATATCATTTGCCTTCTCAATTTTCATCTGTTCCAAGGACTCATGCACTCCCAGTACTTCTGAATCCAACCTCTTTGCTAGTGCTTCATACTTTGCTTCCAACCCTTCAGCCCTACTCATACATTCTACCCTATATTGAGAGACTGACAACGTGAGATCATTTAGACCTTCACTTGTTTTTATAACATCTTGCTGCAGCTCTAATATGCATTTACTGGTGCCCTCCAGATCTGACTGCAGTTTTCCCACTACCTTACTCGTATGAGCTGTGAGTTCTGATTTGAGCAACTGATTGCTTTCATTGAGTTCTGATTTGAGCAACTGATTGCTTTCATTGAGTTCTGATTTGAGCAACTGATTGCTGTCTCTGAGTTCTGATTTGAGCAACTGATTGCTTTCATTGAGTTCTGATTTGAGCAACTGATTGCTTTCATTGAGTTCTGATTTGAGTGACTCAGAGCACTCCCTGTTCCTTTCGTCACTTTGTTTAATAAAGGCGAACAAGGACTCTAACGTGACTGGTTCCTGCTCCGTTGCCATTATTAATATTAGCTTAAACAACAGCAATCAACCAACTGAAGATTAACCTACTTGAAACCCAACAAGAAATCCAATAACGCACCCCTCTGCACTTGAGTCCTCGTAATCTTGCGACGGACTAAATGAGATTAGATTAAATTTATTAGATTAAACCCAGCAGCAACGACTCAATAATTGAGTCTCATCAATCTTGCGACGGACTAAATAAGATTATTAGCTTTACGAAATTTTGCCTGATAGCGCTGGTGACGCGTGCAGATCGCTGGAAATTTAATTTCTATACCTTCAGATTCCAAACAGTAAATATTTGACTTACAACTAACAATAACCACTTTCCATAATAACGACACTAACCCAATTTACTGACACATGCGCAATTCCCCCCTCTGAAAAGGAAGAATTAAACATATAAGCATTGTCACGAATAACCAAAATGAAAGTATATGTTAAAGACTGCAAATATGAACACCAAGAAACAATGAACTCATTTATTGAGTTGAATAATTACACCCGTATCATTTTTATGAGAGCATTATCTGTCATCTGATTTTCAAATACTTTAACAGAATTTTTTCAACCTTATTGAAGCATGTATTGTTTTTAGTATGAAGGAGAGTATCTCCTTATTGAACTATGATATACGAATCAACTGACAATATGTTGATCGTGAAAGCCACCATATATGGTCATGTGATCTTCAAGAACTTATCAATACCAAATGCACACCATGCAAAACATACTGCGAAAATATATACATATGGTATTTGTGATCGACGAGAAATTAACAATATCAAATATACATCAAACCAAGCAATTCTGTGACATATAACGTCCAATATGTATCATGGCCAAATCATCACCTTATATATTATCAAATGTCAAACGCGTTTCGCTCAAGCTGTCAAGAATTCAAATTTCAGACTTCAATGGCGTCCATTTTCCTCGCGCTCATTCACGCGGTGCAAATAACGATTTGTTCGTTATCTAAAGAACCACACTGACCACACGCTAGCATGCTTCGAAGTACATTGACCGACGGGTAGATCTACCTACAAGCGTTGAAACATGAGCTCATGCAATACTAAAAGTACATATGCAGCTTACCTCACTTGAGATATCACGAGGCAAAATTCGCTCCTCATACCACCTTGTTATGTTTCAGTATTCCAAATCCAGCTCGCATTCCCAATGATCCGTGTTTACTCCAAAACATTGGCTCATCGCTTCTAGCCCTATGGCCAAGTAAAGTAATCGTGCAACTCAGGCGTCCACGCCGAAATTTGCAGATCTTGGTCACCGTATATTCATACCGATGCCGTTTGTTCAGCGTCCATTCTCCCGGAATCCCCTTTCTTTTCCCCTTTCTTCTTCTTCTTTTAGTCCTCGTTGCCCCAACCTTTTGTGCAGAGCACGATTGTCTTTACCAAACCAACAATTTACTTGATTAAGAAATCACACGTTAACAAATATGCGTATGTGTTAAGAATCTATTGTAATGCTTATTAAGATAAACTTTTTGCTGTTAATTAACCAATGGCATCTAGACCAAAACGCTGTAAATTTTATTATTTTGCGCCATTACTGCGAATTGCCCATGCGTGCAGTGACCGACACATCAAAATGTCCTTGTGCATAAGGAAACCGCGAGAAAATCGGATATCAAACAAAGGAATTTACAATTTGAATGCGCACAACGGTCAGAGCCATCTAGCGATTCTTCGCATAAGTACTAAAGCAGCAAAGTTTTTATATTGCATAGGCATTCCACCTATCGTGAATTCTCTGCACTAGACGAGTTCATCGTCTTAGGATGTGAGATGGGCTACTTTACCCATACCCGAAACTCAAATTACCAGAAAGCCTTATGACAGCTCGTCATACTTTGTTTAAATTGATGGTCAATTCTGTGTATGGCAAAACAATAGAAAATGTCAGAAAACATACCGATGTTAAAATAATTACTGACCCCAGCCTGAGCAAAAAATTGATTGCAAAGCCTAATTTCAATTATAGAAGAATTTATGATGAAAATATGGCACTTTTTAATATGAAAAAAACAAAGATTAAGTTTGATAAGCCTATTTATGTAGGGGCTGTAATATTGGAATTGGCCAAATTACATATGTTAAAATTGTATTATAATGTGTTGATGCCTTTTTATGGTGATTGTGTAAAATTGATGTACATGGACACAGATAGTTTTGTTCTTGATATTCAGACAGAAGATGTTTATCAAGATATGTCACAGCCTGAATTGCTTGAATATTTTGATAGCAGTGAACATACAAGGATTCAACCCCACAACAAAAAGGTGCCTGGCAAGTTAAAAGATGAGACACTTGGTGATGTTATTGTGGCATTTGCTGGGTTAAGGGCCAAGATGTACAGTTTTCAAACATGTAGTGGTGTTGTTGCCAAAAAAGCCAAGGGCATTGGCAGAGTAACTGTGGACAAAGAGCTTGAATTTGAAGATTACAAAAAATGCCTCAAATCATGTAGCACAATCAGAACATCAGAAAATAGAATTCAGAGTGTGGATCACTTATTGACTACAAATGTTGTAAGAAAAGTGGCTCTGGACCCACATGATGATAAGAGATGCATTTTATCATGTGGAATACATACTCTACCATGGGGTCATTGTGATTTGAAAAGTGGGAATCAATGCCCAATCACAGAGCATGATTTGAAATAAATAAACATGCCTATGAAATTATTTGGGTTCAAAAAACAGGCTATTATGGACCTGCCAACACCACAACCCTCTTCTGATATAATATCTAAACTAAGTGCTTTGTTAATTATTCATCTGAACAGCATACTTACAGATGTTGATGATGAAACAGGTAAAACATTGTACATATTTAACAATAATTTAAATCATTACCAATTACCTGTAGGTGGTCAATTGCAATTTATTACAACCCCTGAGGGTGATGTTAAAATTTCAGTAGGGAGAAATATTTATAGAATTAAGCACTCAAACATGGTTTCTGGCACTGTATATACTGTTTCTGCTGGTGACTGCTTATATATTGAGGTCCCGGGATCCTATGACAAGCTTATACCTTTTTTTATAGAATTAAGAATTAGATATTCAATAATAAATAACCACTAAAACAAAATGCCTAATGATATATTTGGCCATACAAGGCATGAAGATCACAGTGATGAGATTCTGATGCTTGATGTCAGAGTCAAAAAATTAAGAAGTGATTTACAAGCTTTACAAACCACACTCAATGCCAGTCTTCAACTACAAATTACAAATTTACAATCACAATGCATGGACCCTCTTCTTAAAATTGATTCTGAACTCAAATTGCTGCTTCAAAAATATACTGACTTGGCAACATTAGATAATTTTCAAAGTTTAGAAGAGGCTGTAGCAGCTCTTCAAGCCAAATTTAAGACCCAGGCTAACAACTCTGAGCAATTGAAACAACAATTAGAAGAGCAGATAAATAATGTCCAGACACAGCTCCAAACAATTGTCAAAAGCATAAAATCACAAGAAGATTTTGATCTAGTGATTTCCACTCTAAAAGAACAGATTCAATCATTACAGATACCTAATCTAGACCCCTTGAACAATGCCATAGCCGAGGTTAAAGAAAAAATTGAGACACTTGAAAATTTTATGAACAACTTGCCATCTTCTGATGCTTTGAGTGCAATAACTCGGAGTGTTGCCAACATTAAGCTGCAACTTGAAACATATGAAGATTTTGGAAAAATTCAAAGTACCATAACCCATCTTGAGGGTACAATAGCAGCAGTGCAAAGTGATTTGACAAATGTACAAGAATCTCTAGAATCTCACCTTCCTGGGATTGTAGATACCCTTGTTAGTGTCCAGCAACAGATCACAAAACTTGAAAACCTCAACACTGAATCTGAGCTATCTCATTTTCATCACTTGATTGATGATATCCAAACAAAGCTTGAAATTTTACAACAATCAACACCCACTCAGGCACATATAGCCCTGCTCCAAGATGCTATGCGTGGTGTGGCTGATGCTTCTGAATTAAATGATGTGAAATTGGCACTTGAATCTTTGCAAAATACTGTATCAAATCTGCCTACATCACAGGAACTTAAAAATATAAAGAGAGCAGTGAATCGCATATTGAAATCAGCAGATATCAGGAATATCCAGACAGAGATCAAACAACTTACTCAGACAGTGGCCACTCTACCAACTAATCACATATTAATGAACTGCATGCCCTGTTTGAGGATATCAGAAGACAAGTCCATGATATTACAACCCAAAATTCAAAATTGGCAGTTGTTGAAAATTTACAGCAAATTGTAGCCAATATCAAGCAACAGCTAGGGACCATGGAATCCAATCAAGCAAATGCTTTGTCTGTTTTTGCCACCCAGCTACAAGAGATTGTGCAACAATACAAGAAACTTGTTGTGGACATAAAAATCATGCCAGGCCACGATGATGTTGTTAGGACTATCAATGAGCATCTTGAATCTGTAACAAGTAGATTGCTCACAGCAGAAAAGGAAATAACAGGCATAATCGAGAATCCTAAACATACAGTAATTCTTGAATTGTACAGCATCCCCAACAAAGAATATGATTCACCATTTACACCAGGAGGCAAAATATATATGCTGTCCCCTGCACAATTTTATTACCAGTTTTTTGTTGGGGGCACACTGAGACCAATCAAGATCAAATATTGGCTTCAACCACAGGCACACCACTACCCTACCTTATCAATAACAAATGCTGACAACAAAGCAAAAATCACCAGTGTAGAGTTAGAGGATTTTACAGATCCCAATACATTAGAAACATCTTATGTTGAAGATGATGGCTCTCTGGAATTTAAAATACATATAGGAGACAAATTATATTTAGAAAATCCTGCAGTATCAGCTGCTGAACACCCTATAGTTGCAATATTCTTGTTTACATATTATGTCTAGACAAATTATTGTTGATGAATTACACAGACAAGCCAGACATAATTATAAGAGACTGCCAGTAGTCACAAAAGGCATAGATGATTTATGGCAGAGCGACTTGATTGAGATGGCATGTGGACAGCTGAAAAACTTAGACAAAATCAACAAGGGCTACAAGTATCTACTCACTGTCATAGACACATTTTCAAAATTTGCCTGGGCTGTGCCACTCAAATCCAAGACTGGAAAATGTGTTACAGAAGCCTTCAGGACAATCATCAATCAGAGTGGAAGATCACCGCGCTATTTGCAAACAGATAATGGCAAAGAATTTTATAATTCTGTATTCCAACAATTTATTAAAAGCCAGTCAATAAAACATTACTCGAGTTACAGTGATCTCAAGGCCTCAATTGTAGAGAGATTCAACAGAACCCTAAAAAATCATATGTATAAACAATTTACATTTCAAGGTAATTATAAATGGCTTAATATTCTTCCAGAACTTCTACATAAGTATAACAACTCGGTCCATTCCACAATCAACATGAAACCCTCTGAGGTAACTTCATCTGATGAGCAAAAATTGATCAGAACTGTTTATTATCCTAGATACCAGCCAACAACAAGAAAAGCCAAATACAAGGTGGGTGATCAAGTAAGAATCAGCAAATATAAGCACTTATTCAAAAGAGGCTTTACAAGAAACTGGAGCACTGAATTATTTACAGTGGTTCAAGTTAAACCTGGGACCCTTAATACATATATAATAAAAGACCACCGAGGAGAAATTCTGAAAGGCAGGTTCTATGAAGAAGAACTCACCAAAACTAAACAGCCTGACACATATCTCATAGAAAAAATCATCCGCAGAAAAGGCAACAAGTTATTTGTCAAATTGCTAGGACTCCCAGAACACAGCTGGATCGATGCAGACAAAGTAATAATATGAGCACTTGGGATGTTATAAAGAGGCTGCCAGAACCTGAACAGCAGATTAAGAGAAATGGCAAGTTGCTGCCTGATAATATTAGATGTCTTATTGTTGGGCCATCGGCTTGTGGTAAAACTACACTAATAATTGATAATTTTTTATTGGCACCCAACTGGTTAGACTGGAAAAACAGGCACTTGTATGTCTTCTCTAAGAGCTTGGAACAATTAAAATATCAGCAACTGATGAAGCTATATCATGGACTGGATATAGCCACTTTTGAACCAGATGTTAAGCCACTCCATGAATGTCTCGATAATTCTGTTGTTGTGTTTGATGACATTATACAGGGTAATCAAAACAAGGTTAGAAATTTCTTTACACAGGGCCGACACAAAAACATTGATTGCTTCTACCTGGCACAGACTTTTTCAAAAATACCGAAGCAGCTGATCCGAGACAACAGCAATTTTATATGTGTGTTTCATCAAGACCATACCAACCTCAAACACATACATGATGAATATGTAGGTGGGGACTTGAGCTACAATGATTTTTCCAAGTTTTGCAGTAGGTGCTGGAACCAGGACAGTTATGGGTTTGTCACAATTGATATGACAAGGAAACCCAATAGTGGTAAATACAGAAATAAAATCAACAATTTTCTAGACATTGAAACATATATAAATAACCATGAAAAGGCCAATTATTGATGATCTTAAATTAAGAGATTATCTTGTAAAAAGATTTAAGGGATGGAAATCAGAGAACCGAGGTTTTTATGAGCAACACAAGCGCACAGAACAGCCTATTATTGATGCTATTGGTGAATTAGGTAAAAATATCAAAACTGTTACAGAGCAAAATCAAAATTTGATCACAGAGCTTGTACCTGTAGCTGCTAGGAACATATTAGATTATCCATTCACCCCACTTTCTAGTATTCATACACCTAGTCCTGTTGCTCCTCGAAGAATTGAAGCTACTCAGGATCCTATTGAATTGGGTCTTCTTGCTCAAAAATATTTAAGCACACCTAAAGACAACAAAGATGAGGTTTTTGGCTTATATGCCGACACAGAGCGTGATGGTAGCATCATACATAGAATTGGCAATTTCAGAGTAACATTTATGGGAGATGATCTAATTGTATATTCAGAATCTCATCTTGGAGAAAAAGGTGGTTTTGTTAAGTATCTCGGAACACCTGGATTGTGGGAACTGATGACTAGGAAGAGACCTGGCAACTATACAGATCAAGACTATGAGGATTACAAAGAAATATTAATAAAATCAGATGCTCTATACCAGAACAATTATCCCACACAAAAAAGAGTCAAGTCTAGCAGTGGAGCAAAATACAACAATTTAATCAAGCCCATATGGTCACAGATCAAGACAGGTAGTGGAATCAAACAATACAACACCCTGCCTAAAGAATTTGTGTGGGTTGATGATGTCAGGAAACTTGTAGACAAGTTGCTGGTGATAGCTGGGGAGGAAAATGCTGGCAACCACAATTTTTACAATGAAAAGGTTGGAATTATGGACATGATAAGCACAAAATTGTCTAATTTTATAGTGAATGACACTAAGGGGATTGGATATCTTATAAAAATTATTAATACTCTACCACCTAAATTTTGGAATATCTCTGAGGGTCGGGGGCTGGTTAATGACATCATAAACAAGCTGCCATTTGAACTACACATTCCAGGCTATCAGTATTGTGGTCCTGGTACAAAATTGGACGATAGATTAAACAGAGGTGATCCTGGTGTTAATCCCCTAGATGCTGCTTGTAGAGACCATGACATAGCATACAACACACATACTGATCTTGACAAGAGACATGTTGCAGACAAAAAATTAGAAGAGGCTGCATTTGGTAGATTTGTAAGCAAAGATGCTTCTTTAAGTGAAAAAATAGCAGCATTGGGAACGAGCATAGCTATGAACACCAAACAAAAACTGGGGTGGGGGTTGTGAATATGTATATAATAAACCTACAATGAAGGCCAAGGGTGTTATGTATCAGATACCTTATGCAGGTCTTAAATCTCTTAAAACTATTGATAGTCTTTTAACCAAAAAGGAGGGCAAGAAAAAAAATTCTTGTATTGCCAAGGGCCATGGTATGAAATTGTTACTTAGTACCCCCCAATTAAAAAAATTACAGCAATCAAGAAAAAAATCACATGTGGGGGGATTTATATTTACTATCCCTGCCATCTTACCAGCTTTGGGGGCTGTTGGGAGCTTGGCCGGGGGATCAGCTGCCATAGCAAAAACAGTAATAGATGCCAAGAAGAATAAGGCAGAATTAGATGAGCAGAGGCGCCATAACCTGGCCATGGAGAAACAAGGCAAAGGTGTTAAGAGAGCCATGAATAAGTTTAAAAAAAACAAGAGCCGCTTACAAACCAAGATATTGAAGCTTTAATCAAGCCACTGGGCATCAAAAATTTTAGAGGTGTATACATGTCTGATTCTTTACCAGAACAACCACTCAACAAAGAGTGTGGCATTGGTAATTTGGATAAGTACAAAAATCAGGGCACTCACTGGATCTGTTATCTTAAATATTTAAAAAATGAGGCATTTGTGTTTTATTCATTTGGAGGTATTCCACCTGAAAATTTAGTAAAATATCTAAAATCAGCTAATTTTTATTACAATAATGCCCGTGTTCAAAACTTCAAAGATGTTAATTGTGGACATTTGTGTTTATCTGTTCTTAGATATATGTCTCAAATAAATAAACCATCAATTAAAAATTTTCAAAAAGCCCTGTGGTATTTAAAACATCATGGGGGTATTCCATCTCACCAGCCAAAATTCAATATTGAAGCTCAGATTACATGATGATATAGTGTATCCCAAAACAATAGCTCTCAGAGCATTTTATGGCATGTACTTGATCCCTAATATTACACACCACAACAACACAATTGCAGTAGGGGATCAAAAAATTGTCATCACTCCAGGGCAATATAATCTATCTACTCTAAATGCTCAATTACCCAGAGGTATAGTATTAACTCAATATTCTGTTACTCACAGAGTAGAGATTGTATCTGCTACAGAAACAGTAGATCTGGGTACTATAGGAGAGCTGTTAGGCTTTGAGAACAACACAAAACTTGAACCAGCCATTAAACACACTGCTATTAATATACCTAAATTCTTAGCCATAGAGACTCTAAATATTCACTGTAATGTGGCCGAGGGTATGATCACCAAATCAAATGGCATAGGCACTCACAAACAAACTGGCATCATTGCAACATTCAAACCTAATTCTGAATTTATGGAGCCGATCATCTACACTCCATCCCCAACATTATATTTTCCTGTGTGCCATAATAGAATAGATTACATTGAGTTGATGGTCACTAATGAAAAAGAAGAATTAGTTGATTTTGCTGGAGCCACAACAACTGCTATCATAGAGATTAATATTTAAATAAAAATACATACAAGAAAAAAATGGAAAATATTGAGAGTTATGAGCTACAATCATTCCCCCAAAACAGGAGGACCTTTGCAAATTTAAATCAACCCAACACAGAGATTGAGGTTGATCTTGATGTAGGGGATGGCTTTATACACCCCCACAGAGCAGATCTATACATCAAATTTGATGTTGTAAAGCTCGATGGTACCGATTATCCGGCAAACACAAATATAAGATTGGTGGATAATTTTGTGCCACATCTGTTCTCTGAAATTGAGATCAGAAAACATGGTGTTGTTATAAACAGAGTAGATTATCCGGGTATTACCTCCACAGCTTTGGCCACACTAAAATTATCCAAAACCGAGGCTTCTTACTACAAAATAGGTGGATTTGAGGCTGGTGATAAAATTATATCTAAAAGCCACACAGTGCTGTTCCCCATGCGCCTGTTGCCAGGATTCTTCTCAGATTACAAAGATATTATGTGGAAGGGTGGTTTAAGAATCACATTTAGAAGAGCTGCCAATGATAATAATGCTTTGATGAGGTACAGTTCATTAAACTCTACCGGGGAAGCTCTGCCTAATACCCTACCTGATGAAGGCAAGTGCCTTATTCAGACTATGGAGCTAAGAATTCCAGTAGTTGAATATGAGGCCAGTTATGCTCTTAAATACAAAGCAGATATAATAAAAAATCCACAGGTACCTTTACAATTTTATACATATCAATGTGTACAGAAGCCTGCCACTGGTACCTATTATGAGTTTGATGCTACAAATTCATTCTCCAGTATACAATATGACATGCCGGATTTTGTGGTGGTACTGTTTCAGACTGGAAGACACGACAATCAGGAAAAAAATTCAAGTAAATTTGATAGGTGCAACATCAAGAACATATATCTTAAAATGGCAGAAATGAGGTATTTCCTAGAGAAAATTACAATTTAGACATGTCCAAGGATGATTTCCTTAAATTATATGAAGCATTTACAGCATACAAAAGGGTCACTACTGGCAATACTGACATGTATTACACACCAGATGAATTCAAAGCACAGAGACCCATGTTTGTCATCAACACTTCAAAAAGAAAACAAGTTGTGGTTAATAACAGGACAAACATTAAAATTATCTGTGAATTCCATGATACACTCCCTGATGACACTATATGTAGTGTTATTCTTATAGGAGAAAAATCTTATGTTTATGATGTAAGAAATGAGAGAGTCACAGAGCAATTCTAGAGGGGCTCTGCATATTACATTGTTTTTGTACTAGATATATGAGTTGAGGCTGGTGTCCAATTAAAATATTCAGGTTAACATATTAATTCTCTGAATTTGAACCGGAAGTGGACCGGAAGTAAATATGTGTGGGTGTGTGTGTGGGTGGGTGGGTGGGTGTATCTTGGCCTAGTTTTAAGTGTAGCCAAAAAAAAAATATCAAGAGGGGCATGTTTTTAACAAATTTATGGACAATCTCACAGAAGTGCCTTTTATAAGTGTAGGCAAATCAATCTGAGGGGGGTCATACTTTCACAGGAAATTCCCGAGGGCATTTTTACAAAAATCTTGGATTAGACAGAGTTCCACACTTGAGCAAAAAACTCATATAGGCATGTTGAGCTAGTTTTAAGTGTAGGCAAATCTGCCTGAGGGGGGTTCATACTTTCTCGTCCTGGTTATAGCATCAATTATACTACGCAGAGAAGGTGAGACAGATTTTTTCCTGGCTTGGCAACACTGCCTATGGTTTCGGCAGTAGTTGCGTCGTGTAGGCTGACTCATTCTCTTTCCGTAACAAGTTGTCACATGCTGTGAAACCACGTTAGTGAGCAGCTGTGTTGATTTACGTGGAACGTGTTTCGTTTAACCCCCCCCCCCCCCCAGTTTCTTGTGTATAACATTGCTTTTCGCGATGAGTATTCAAGATGAACAGCGACATGCCATACAATTTTGTTGGCGTTTAGGGAAAAGTGCTGCGCAAACATATGCAATGTTTCAACAGGCATATGCCGATCAAGACAGACTGAGTAGAGCCACAGTATTACCAAGGAGTCATTGAGACACGGCGCCAGCACATAGCAAAATAGAGGCCATATTTGAAGAACTCCTTCATATTGCACCACGATAACGCATGCCCGCATACCGCGCAGGGTTTTCAGGATTACGCGACGAAGAGAAAAATAGAAATTCTCCTGCATCCAGCATACATCCCGGACCTTGCACCCTGAGACTTTTGGCTATTTCCACTTTTAAAGGCCGCTTTACATGGTCGTCAGTTCATGATGAACAAAGAAGTGATCACCACAGGGCAAGTTTTCTTCAGTTCGGTACCCGACGACGAATTTTCAAAGACATTCACAAAGTGGCAGGAGTGTATGGACGGTTGCTTAGCTGTCAATGGTGCTTATTTTGAAAAAGATGTACGTCGACTCGATATGGCTGATTCTGAATAAAAATTTTGTGGTTTGTAATTTTTTTGTTTCATTTTAATGATTCTTGGAGGGGTCCATGTACATGCTTGTCTTTTAACTGCTACGCAGTCACGACGTTTTGACCTATTGCGCTCATTTTGGTCTCCAATCGGCAGCTAATGAACCAAATTTTCACCCTAGTACATTTGCTAGCCAATGGAGGTCACTGTTTTCCTATACAACAATTAGTCTCACCTTCTCTGCGACAGCCTTTGTACACTTTTACATAAAAAATGTTCATAAGTGCTCAATGTGACCCCTTTGGATGCTCGGCATATGTCCACACACTAGGAGAATTCGTCCCATACAGATGCGAGCTGTCTGGAGTCGCTGCTGCTGTGATCCGATTTCGCAGTTCATCCACAGTAGTCGGAAGTGAAGGCACATAAACAGTGTCTTTAATGTACTCCCACAAGAAAAAAACACACACAGTGAGCAACCTAGAAGGCCATGCATGCAATTCCTCATCGTTTGGACCCTTATGGTCTATCCATCCTTGAGGAAGTGTGTTGTTCAGGAATCTTCGAACATCCCGGTGTCAATGCGGTGGAGCTCCATCCTGTTGGAAAATGAAGTCATTGGAATCAAGCTGTAACTGTGAGAAAAGCCAGTTCACAAGCATTTCCAAGTACAACATTCCTGTGACAGTATCGGCCAAAAAGAAGTACGGGCCATACACATTTTTTTGAGAAACAGTGCAGAAAAACATTAAGTTTAGGAGAGTCTCTCTCTCATGCTGGACAACTTCATGTGGCTGCACCAAACCCCAGATTCTCACATTGTGACTGTTCACCTTCCCACTGAGATGAAAAGTTGCCATATCTGTTGTAACAGTAACAGATTCACACACTTCAAAGTGCAAAAAGGGGGGGGGGGGGGCATGCTACTGCTACCTGCAGTGTGAAACTCACGAATATCCTCTTCTTAATAGTACGTTGTTCGATGTGTTTTAGCGAACGGTTACTAAGTTAAATGACTTCGAAATCGGATGATTCTTTTTGAAATACTGTGCAAACTGTCTTACTAACTTCTGGCAAAATCAAAGGTAGCGACACCAAATGATACTTCATTACTAATGTAATCTGTATCAGTCATCTGGTAAGATCCATCCAGGAACTAATGTTCATAATTTTTTTTTTGCAAGTGGAATCAATACAAGTCTTCATATATTTATTTTATTACAAGTGATGAAAAAAAAATAATACAAAGCCTGTAAATTCCAATAGGAATTTATTAGATGAATACACACAGACTCACGTGAAAGGATACTTCATAAACTACTTCTCAACATAGTCTCCTTCCCAGATCAGGCATTTATCCCAGCGCTACACGAGGTTCATTGAACTCAGGGTCCTGTTGTCGGAGCCCAACCCTTACATCGTGCTTGACAACACAATCCGAGGAAACCAGCATCCTCCGAGATGCTGCTTCAAAGGAGCGAAGAGATGGTAATCACTCAGACCACATGCCACCCAAAAGTGTATTGTGAGCTGTGTGTGGAGTCACGTCATGAAGCAGAACGACTCCTATAGTGAGAAGTCCAGGCCTCATTTTACGAATTGCTGTTTGTTGGTGCATCATGAAATAAGGGCTTGGCTCTCACAACAGGACCCACAGTTCTACAAAACAGGCAATATGAACCTCTTGAAGCACTGGGATGAATGTCTGAACCAGGAAGGAGACTATGTTGAGTAGTAGTGTATGAAGCATCCTTTCACATGAGTCTGTCTGTATTTGTCTAATAAATACCTACTGGAATTTACAGGCTTTGCATTCTTTTATGCTGATTATCTCTCATAAATTTGTTTGCAAGAAAATTCCAGCAGAAAGTAAGTAACTTAATTACTTTTTGAACCAAGTAACTGTAACTTTGTTACTTTTAAAAAAGTAACTTTCTGAACACTGCCTTTTTATGACCAATGTATCATGAACGCTTTTAGCAACATAAGGAAGCATGGTTATGAAGAATAATTGCACCAGATCAAAGTGTTCATAGGCAATTTCTTATGTTTGATGCAGCTTGTTGAGGGTGTACAGTGGGATGCACAAGTATTGCTTAGCAAATTGTCCACGACTACTTTCTCAGATTTTTTTCTCTTGTATCCTACTAGTTTTTAAGGTATGGTTTTTTACATATGCTGGTGCAGAGGTTCTCAGCAGCTTGTCTGGTGTTTCAATTCTTGAGGCTCTCGTTGCTTCACAAGAGAGAAAACATGGTGATGGTCAATTTGCTTGGTAATACTTATGCATCCCACTGAACATCACTATGCACTCTGTGATGGATTGCAACTAATTGACATCCTTCTATTCAAAGCGAAATCACCACATATTGGTCCATTTCGATGGATTTGGAACATTATGCATGTTTACAGGCACTTAACACCTAAATGTGTATAGAAGATAAGATAAAATATATCAAGTCACAAGGTTTGACAAAAAATACTATGCGAGTATGGAAACATTGTCAATTCAGGAAGCACAGTGCTTATTTTATTGTTCTGAAGTAAAAATAGCAATTTTTCATAATTAATTTATTTCTCTTCCATGAACACAAATGCTCATAGTTCCATCATAAAAAATATATACATAATTCTTAACATATCATGACAGTCTGATATAAACATCATAGAATGTAGGAAAGATCCTCACTCAATCTGTAACAAAGTTTGGTTACTGCTGAATCAATATTTGTACAGAATTAATATCTTTTAGGCATATTTTGCAAGCACATGTTTTTTACCAATATCCTCACAGGTGTCTCTCTTGTGCAGCATACGTAGATGCTTCCCCTTAAGTTTTCTCAATTTAGCTGTGTTTTTTATCTGAAAAAAAAACAACACAAAATTAACATTGTAGTACGGAACAAACTTAATTCCAGGGGAGGTGGCCCGAGCATGGTGTTGATCACATCACCTCCCAACTGGCCAAGATCGAGAATGTGTGGGGCCCTACCCCCACATACTCTAAATGTGCCTTCATGGTATGGTGCTATATGCATGGAGAACTTTACTTAATATTTAAATGTTTTGGCATGAATTACTTGGTCAATAATAGGGTAAAAAAAAAACTGAGTTACTTTGTAACACTTCTGCCACGTTTGGCTAACCCTGATGATGAAGACCTGTGCTTGATTAGGCTGGGACTTGAAACTCAGGAACCTCAGTTTTGAGGGAATAACTCAACCTTGTAGATTAGTTTTATTCTCGCATGTAACTTTCTTATTCTTGATATTTATTTTGGAACAAAAAAATTCCCTAGTTTAAGGTAATATCTGTATATACTGTATTTTTCAGACCATAAGAGAGACACTTAATTTTAAATGAAAATTTAGAATTTATACTCAATTGCTGGAAACTTACCAGCACAAGGAATATCCATTACACTTGTCTAATTTAAATATGACACTGAATGAGAATATCTTCCATACAGAAAGCACTCTATAGCAATTTACTCTAGTGCTAAAAGCTAGATCACTAAATGCCACTTGGCCTCCCCAATGGTGCAGTGGTAGTGTTGTTGCCTTGAAATAAAGGGGTCCCGGGTTTGATACCCAGTGGAGGCACATGGTGGTTCGGATTCCACTTTAAACTGTAGGTCCAGTGCCGATAAGCCTTACTGTGCGTAAAGAGGGCTTAAAACACCAATTTCATCAACTAAATGCCACTTGAAACCGTTTACTGCCACACACATTCATGGTACACCTCTTGCTGATAACTGAACACGAACCGAGGGTACATGAAGCAGCTTTCCCTGCCTATAACATTTTTTAAAAGGCATCTACCCTTGTAATCTCACATTCAAGCAGAAACTGGATTTTGCTAGCATTCTTTTCAGCATGCATTGACAGACCTTCAGACAATAAGACAGTTACTTATTACACAGTATTTTCCAAAGAAAAATGTGCATCATATATTTTAACTTGCTTCTCTGTGATTTATCTTGCTTTAACACTATTAAATATACTGTTGTAAATTGCACATGTATAATAAAATACACATTGTAGATATAAATCATGGTTAAGTCACAGAAAATGCTCCGCAGGCATACAACATGCAGCATGCAGGTAAAATTACCAATTTGGAAACTTTTACAAAAGTTTACAAATTTAATGCATGTAGGGTTTTAGCAAACTGATACATCACATCTGGGATGATAAAGTCATCTCGTCTGTTGAGTGTCAGTTTCCAGAAAGCCCCGCACTACATTGGCTAACTGGCTGAACTCCACCCTGGCCCGAATTATCCTAGATGCTTCGGTTCCCGCATGGTGTCTGGTTAAGTAACAGATGCACAAAGACGATATATACATACATTTAATATCTATAATACACATATACGAAGGACTATACAATAACTAAACAATATACACGAAGGACTGTCTATTCGGCTGTAGACTGTCTCTACAGTGCACTTGCAACCGCACGCGTGTGTCACGGTTCTTTTCTCGTGGCAACGCCCAAGCTAAGCGCCTGGCTCAACTCTCGGGACGTTCCCGAATTTACTTGTGGGTGTGTAAGTTCCCGTAATCAAGTATGCGGGAGGTTCCACAGTTTCTTTACTCCCACGCACTTCACATGAATAACTCACACATTATATACAATCATTTTTCACTTGATGCTGATGCATACACACAAAAAAGGAAAACAAGATAAAAACACTAATTATATACATTGTTCACCAAACATGTCCTATGCAAAATATGTTAAGCTCAGCTGGAACTTTGGCAGTCTCCAGGGCAGCTGTTTCCTCTCTTTTTGAAAAACCGCTATGATATTTCAAAATCTGAAAAATTACATGTGCTTAGAATTCCTTTTAGAGCATTCACGTGAATCTTTGTGTGATTTGCTTGTGTGTTGTCTAGGTATTATCAATAGTTTAATACTCATGGAGCCACAAAACTATTGAGAATATCTAGACAACGAAGAGAGTAAACCACATGAAGATTCACGAGGATGTTCTAGAAAGAAATCTAAGCAGTTTTTGCAAAAGCAGAGGAAAATTTGAAAACAGCTGCCCTGCAGTCGGGCAAAGGTCCAACCGAGCTTTAATTGTGCATAACCTCTACATGAATAAGTCAATGATTTCAAAATGCATTTTAGAGCATCTGACTTATGTATGTTTTCCCCCGACAATAAGTGGTGCATGGAAACAAAACACAAGGAAAAGAAGCAATGTAAATGTTATAGTCAGGATAAAAGTAGTGATGACATAGAATCCAAATTTCTGTTCAGCAGGTTGGCCAAATATTATTTTCAATAAGTTTAGCAATGGCAAATTTTCTCCCAATTTCACTATGCCAATGTGAGCCTTAACACTCAGGTAAAAGGGCAGAAACTGGTTAAATCGCACATCAGTAAAATTATCATTACCACAGCTACTATGTATAGTGGTACAGGGTGTTTCAATAAAAAGGTAAGTGAACATTGTGTGTTTTGGATACTTTCAGCCTGTAGTTAGCCTGAGCTTATATAATCTTGACTCATTTCCTGGAGATGCCAATCCTTGAAATTTCTAACAATTTGCAATTATCCACAATAATTACAATTGTAAATTACAGGGACGTGTAATGACCTCAGCATGTGGAAGAGCAGTTGATGTTTGATACATGATTATTTAAAAATATGTTTGTGAGAGTATGTAAACAAATCAACATCATGAAATTTATATGGTCTTGACAGCAACAATGGGATTCAATGCACTCACCATGCGCCACATAATGAAAAGTCATTCGGCAGGCAGATCTTTCAAGGGCATCATCGATTTTATTATTGGTTGCATTCTTTAAAGTACACGATCCTCTTAAAGACCTGATTACAAAGGTTATAAATTTAATAATGTTGATTTGCATGTGCAAACATACAAGTATTTTTAAATAATCATTTACCCAACATTAACTGCCACACAAGTGCTGAGGTCACTGCATGCCCATGCTTAAGACCGGTGGTCGGAAGTAGCATGCTACTTGTAGCATCGCTACTGTAGCTAGCTACAAATTCTGTAGCTGTAGCAATGATACATTTTGAAAATTCCTATAGTTGTAGCAAAATTTCGCTACAGCTATATTTTTTCTCGGCATTTTGAGGTAAATTTTGAATATCACAATAACACAAAAAAATCGACAATAACGCTTACTTTTGCAGGAGGTTCATAAAAACAGTCTATTACATGGAAAAAAGGATAATCTAGATTATAAATATATTGATATTGCAGATTATAATAGATATGTGTGTAATGTATTTCATGAGTATCTGAATAATTATAATATCCAAATAACTAACTGACACACATGAATATATTCCTGGTACAGCTACGTTCTTTTTTAGCTGCATCGGTATTTTGGGGAGAAACCCCTCGTTTGTGCCAGCCCCAGAACAAATACTGTAAAAGAGACAGCAAAATATCAATAATTACTATGTAAAACACAACTTGTTGTGCAAAAACGAGTGATGTATTTTTTTTTAATATGCTGACAAAGCAATAGTGCCATCAATCAATGGCTCAGTACGTTCACAACAATTATAATTGTCAGTATATGGGATCTCACCAGCAAGAAATTATTGTTACGAGAACAATAGACACACACTTTCTGGAATTACAATTATTTTCGTAGTAATCTTTGTTCTCAAATTTTAAGATTACGTTTAAATCACTCGGGTATACACGTCAGTTTCTTCAATATATTTTATCGTATTGTAAAAAGTACGTACAAGTTATTGACTTTCCTGCAGAATCGACAATTTTCTTCAGTAAATATACACTGCTTTCAAATTTTGTATTTTTCCTACTTTGTCGCTTTTCTGTAACTTTTACTAATCATGGCAATGAGGATGAATGGTTTATTTAGTTATCCTCTTATCTATAGTCGCTTTTTGAAACTTTCGGCTAATTGTGAGAATGACGAAGAATGATGAATGGTGATGACCAGTGTGGGGAATGAAGGAGTAGGATGATTCCATCCTCCCAACTAGGCATCTTTCGTAGTTTTTGTTTTGAGTCCACTTCATGCATAGATAAGCTGATAGAGACTGGATCCAAACGACTATGTGCCTCAGCCGGCTAGAACCCTTTGATTACAAGGAGACACAATTTCCACTGTGTCTTCAGGGAAGCAATCCCAACATGAAAACTTACGTAAAACATCGCTCTACGTGTTTCTCATTTATACCATTTGAAGCACCGCTCATCTATTACCAAAGTTCGAGTAAAAATAACACCCCCTCCCCCCCAACTAAATAAAATTGATGAATATGACATTTTTATCGGATTCCCATTTTGCACAACACGTTATAGTTAATTTCTGTACACATGAAAAATTCGAATTAACTTCTAAAAAGTCTTCAGTCACAGAAATATTTTTGTTAGAGGGTAAAGAAATATCAATAAGCACTTACAGTCCAGTATTTTCATAAGAAATTCAGTAAAAACTTGGAAGCTGAAAACCTATGGTTTTAATGTGAAATGCTGAAATGGTATTTTCCTCGGAAGAGACAACATTACAAAAAAATAAGCCCCTTTAAATGTTTAAAGAGCAAGTAGGGTGTGCTTTTATCGGATATGTCGAAAAGGTGAGCATAGTAAAGAGAAAGATCACTTAGTATACTTTTTCTTTCACAAAAAGTGTTTACTATTTCAAAAGATGCCTCAAATCTGTTCTCAGAAGGTATATCCATTTTCCTGGCAGTACATAAAAAAAAAATCATGTGTGTTTGCTGCCATATTGTACATATTGATATGATCGAAAATGCGATATCTGGCATTCTTTGGTACACACATCGAATACAAATTCAAGTGAGTTTCTATTCCTGAAGTATCGGTCGTCCCTGATCAGACATTTATTTTTAGTTTGATTCAAGATACAATGCACCACATGGTTATAACTGTATCTTTAATGAAATTAAAAATAAAAGTCTGATGAAGAGAGCATGTGTTCTCCCAAAACATCATGACAAAGACTATGTTTTTATACTTGTAACAGACATAAAGTACAAAAGAAATAATAAGTACATGGATTTAGGAAAAAGACAAATACTTACAACTTGTACTACTTCGCCTCTTGTCTCATTTTCTTTTCGACGTTTCAAATTTGCTCTTCTTCTTTCTTTCTTCTGTTCCTTTTCTTCCTGTCTCTGTTCCTTAATTGAACGTGACATCTCTTTGATTCTCTTTATCTCATCTTTCACTTTGAGTTTCTTTTCCAATGGTAGGCGCAATCCCCTGGCTTTGACCAAAGATGAGGCTCTGATGGAAAACAAGAAATTAAACATTTTCTATTATTCCTAAACAGGGATAGGGCTATGTGTGTGTACTACATTAAATATTTTGAGTAAAATAAGCTCGGCTAAGCCTTAATTTTACATGTTTCCTCAAGCTGTTGAAATTCATAGAACCTCAGAAGTATTTAAAGCAATAATCCACAAGGCCCAAGTTCCTTTTGTTTTATTGTGATTTCATCATGCTATGAATGCAATTTTAACATGGTTCGATTTCAATTTACTTCTGTTAACACATACTGCAAAGTTTTAGCGATTACTTAAGATTTTGTTCAAAAAATACTTTCATAGTTTGGTTTGGCAGGCCAGGTTTGGTTCTCTTAGCATTAAAATAAGGTTCCAATTTACTTCTACATTAATTCCCACTAGTCTACGATACTTACAGTCGCTTGTCAATGGAAAATACATTGTCCAAGAGAAGCGCACATCCTTGCATAAGGTAATTTTTTAAGTTGTTCGTTTCAACATGAATAACTTTTTTGCCGAAATCCAAACAGTGCTCATTACTTTAATGAAGGTTCAAATTTTGTGTGACAATGATTGCCAAAATTTCACGATAATTAGTCTTTCTGCTAGGAGAATTTGAAAAAAAAAATAATAAATCAAACGGAACTGTCACCAGATAGGAAAAACACTTTCTGACCCACGTGGGGAAAACTGGGCTCCACCCAGGCCAACCCTGAAATATTTTGGTAATATTGCAATTTAGAGTGTTGATACCAGTGTCCTTATGGGTGTCGGAAAGAATGAGAATCTCCTTCTATTATGACCCACCTGTGGCACAATCTCTTAGAGGTGCAGTGAGTGTGCTTATCATAGAGGCAGAACAGAGCCTGAATTGCATATTTTCAAGGTAAGTATATAAATAAATGTTACCTTCTTGTTAGGTTACATGGTGATAGTAATTTTACGATCTTTTTTTAAATTGCACGTTACTTTTTTTCTCATTCGTGTATAACAAAATTTGCTTCAAAACAAATGGCGATTTTCCATTCTTGTTAGGTTAGGAATATTAGGTTTCATGGTAATTATGTGATTCTTTGATTTCCCATGTGTTTTTGTGTGTGTAAGGTGAAGGTGGTCCTGGATGGAATTGGACCCGCTGTGGTCACATTTTGGGGTTAATATCTTCGGTATTTGCAGTTTCCGCATGTTATAATAATTTTAAGGCATCGTAAAACATCAAAATCTGGAGATTGAGGGGAAAAAATTCTAATTTTTCAGGTTGCCAGTTCGGTCACCATCTCATATTCTGTATAATATAATTATTGGTACTAATTTACTATTCCACAAACATATTTCTTCATTTTTACAACTACTTACGGTAATAAGTTCCTGTAGCATTGTCTAACATCTGGAAGGTGTTTTCTGTGATGAGGGAATGTATCATAGCGGAAATTCATTATTTTTGTTGAAAATTAATTCTCCGACGCACAATAGCCTTTGGCACGTACACCTCTGTAGATTATCGCGCGTCGTGCTTGTGTTTTGTCAATTGCAGGGTTTCCAACCACGCCCTTGTTTTCCGAAAAGATGACGTGTCGTGGATGCGTGGTGAAATTCATACCGGGTGTGGAAGATCCACTGGATTTTGTAATTGGGTACCTGAAAAATGGGTAGCCCCACAAACCATTGACGGATAGCTCCAAAAACCATTCACACATAGCTCCATGAACCATTTCTGGCAAGGTTAGGTTAGGTTAGGCAAGCATAGTTAAAATTTTATTCGTAAAATAATGCAAAGAAGTTTTTAAAAAAATCACTTGAGTATTTTTTGGGTTACGAAGGTTGGAAACACTGCATCGACAAAACACAAGCACGACGCACAATGATCTGCGAAGGTGTATGCACCATACTGTTTCTTACGCAAACGAAACAACACAAATAAAGAAGTACTCGTAATGTGAAAAAAATTTACGGTAACGGTTCCGATTGTTTTATGATTTCTCATAGCACAAAGACTAATTATCGTAGAATTTTGGAAATCATTGTCACACGAAATTTGAACCTTCCTTAAAGTAATGAGCACTGTTTGGACTCGAAAAAAAGTTATTTATGTTGGAAAAAACAACTTGAAAATTACCTTACACACTTCTCATGGACAAGTGACAGTAAATATCGTAGAAGCGTGGGAATGAATGTAGAAGTAAATCAGAACCTTAGTAGAATGTATTTAGGGACTTTATTTTGATGCTAAGGGAACCAAACCTAAGCACGAAAGCATATATTGAACAAAACCTTAAGTAATCGCTAAAACTCAGCAGTATGTGTTAACAGACGTACATCGAAATTGGACCATGTGAAAATTACATTCGTAGCATGATGAAATCCTAATAAAATAAAAGGAACTTGGGCCAAATTGACATTACTTTCATAAAAAAAAAACGTGAATACACCTTCAAGAATGTTCCGCGAAGCAGATATGTAAGTACAAATGTTAAAAGTGACGAAACGAAGAAGTTACAGGTGTTTGTGGTATAGTAAATTTTTACCAAATCATTTTGCATAACGAAAATAACCGCTTTAAGTTAATTAAAGGCTTTTTGTGACATTTAAAATTTTAGCAGACACAATCACTGAAGCAGGATTAATATGAATATCTCGCTCACCCTCGTTCACTCTAACAAAATTCTTTATCAACTTACATGTATTTAACATGAACAACTCATTTCAGCTCAGTGATGAGAACTTTTACTCGTACACCATCCAAAGAGATAATTATATAAAGGGAAATATATTAAGGAGTTCAGAAGCATGGATGCTAAGGGTGTTCTGCTTATGGACTTTTTGGAACGAGGAAGAACAATCAATGCTGACCGTTATTGTCAAACATAGGATAAACTGAAAAACGCAATTCGACATAAGCGACCAGGTCTCCTGTTAGCTGGTGTCATTCTTCTTGACGATGACGCTCGTCCCCACTCGGCAGTGCAAACACAACACAAAATTGAAGAATTGGGGTGGGAACGGCTACCCCACCCTCCATACAGCCCCGAATTAGCACCGAGTAGTTTCCATCTTTTTCTGGTGTTAAGTCTGAATTGCAAGGTTACCGATTCGAAACAGATGAGGAAGTGAAGCGGAATGTGAGAATAGTGCTCAATAGCCAGAGCCCTGATTTTCTTGCAAAGGGTATGGACAAATTGGTGCAACGGTGGGACAAATGACTGAATCTCTATGGGGATTATGTGGAGAAGTGAGGAAGGATCCTCCTACACATGTATGTATAGTTTTCTAATGTATCTTAAAAATATTTTTTTTTACAGCATACGGAAACTTATATATTGAACGACCCACGTAGTTGGAAAAGAATGAAGTATTTTCTACTTCCATTCAACGTCACATTGGTAACAGTTTTATAGATCGGAGACACATTAAAATCGGATATTTTGTGCTTTGCATTGGTTCGTACTTACCAATTTTGGGTAAAAATCTGATATTCCCTGGACACCTATAACTTCTTCGTTTTGTCAATTTTTGACATTTGTACTTACCTATCTGCCTCGTGGAACATTCTGTAATGTGTATTTTTGATCAAAGTAATTGCAATTTTTTTTTTAAAAAAAATGTTTTTGTAACTGAAGAACGTACGTTTACACAAATGGTTTGTGGGGCTATGTGTCAATGGTTCGTGGGGCTATGCGAGAATGGTGTGTGAGGCAAATGGTTCGTGAGGCTATGCGTCAATGGTTGAATTTCCGCTATGAAACATTCACACATCACACAAAACACCTTCCAGATATTAGACAATGGTACAGGAACTTATTACCGTAAGTAGTTTCTTCTGTAAAAATGAAGAAATCTGTCCGGGGAATATCAGATTAGTACCCGATTTTGTATTGCGGAACATAGTTCAAGCTGCCATTATGCTTAAATTTTGAAATTGTGTCGTCTGATTCTTGTTGTTAGAATATTATTTTGGGGATGCGAATAATTACTGAAGATCATGGTTCCCATTGTGTGATGTTTTTTTTTAGAAGCTATACAAGAGAATGAAAAAATGAAAAGGTGCTTTCACTACTGCAAACAACTGTGGGAATAACTTTGTAGTTCGGAGAAACCTGAGTAGAATATGGCACCTAACAAGGTAGACTTAGGTATCTCGTGCTCTCAGTTCTCAACGTTTTTACAAGATAGTAAATGTGGTAAATGTTCTCGTTCAGTGAAAAATGGAATTTTATGCGATATCTGTGATAAATGGTATCATTTCTCAAAATGTTCTAATGTTAATGAGGCCAATATACCAGAAAATGTGTGGGCGTGTATAACTTGCGTAAACTATCAGAAAACTGTGACAAAGGAAAGTGCACAACGTGATGATTATAATATTCAGAAAGAAGACTATGAAAGTATAATTAGAAACCTTACGGAGGAAATGGAGTCTTTACGAACAATAAATCAAATCCTCCAAAAACAATTAGAGTGCAAAGGAGGAGAATCCGAGGACCTTTACAGGTATAGTCCCAGTAAAGACTGGCCAACTCTATCGGGTGGGCCAAATTCTAATGTTAGCAATACATGGACATCTGTAATAAAGAACAAGAAAAGATCTAAGAGCCCCCCCCATTAAGGAAAATTCCGTCAATTTCCAATCACGAAACCGTTTCGAGATACTACAAGATGTGTCCACCATACCTGAAGAAACAAACAGTTTAAAGTGCAAGGCAGACTCCTATAGTACAAAGTGCATTTCCGCTGGTAGAAAGTCTTTGAAGAACACAAGTTATAAGGGGAAAATATGCTTGTATACCGATAGTCAAGGAAGGAATGTAGCTACGCAACTACAAAATCAAGTAAGTAACTCAATATTCAGTATGGTGCAACTTTCAAGGAAGCCACAATGGAGGTGTCTCAAGAAAACAAGCAATTATGCTCAAAGGATCTCGTGGTTTTACTAGCAGGAACAAATGACATTGCTAGAAATGAAGCAAGTGTGTTTATGAGAACTTTGAGGAGTGTTACCCTGCCCCCGTGTCAGGGCAACAGTGTTTTTTTTCCTTATTGAAATATTTATTAATATGCTAATTAATTAGGTAATTACGTGTATAAAAATATGTATATGTGTTATTAGTGTAAATCAATTTATTATGCATTTTTAGGTTCATATTATTCCATGTATAAATACCATGTAGCTCTCTCTTCTTGCTTCGTGTTTCGAACGTTCAAGAGAAAGGCGGGCTTAAAAATTTTGAAAGAAGGGCGGTTGGCAACAGACGCCAACCAAACATATATAAACTCCCAGATGAGAGTAGGGGAGGTCGGCTGTTGGAACTGAGACTTGGAAGGGAGAGGCTGTTTTTGCTTCGGTTAGCTAGGACCGGAGGACAGATCTCCCAAAACGGATGCTGTAAGAGATTGGATTGCCGGGCAAGCTAGTGCCTTGGTGTCCAGTTTACAGGTAAAAGGGTAGTTTGTACTGGATGTTATTTTGAAGTAATTACGGTGCGCCGGGCAGCCTAGTGCCTTGTCACCGTGGAGGTTGAGAAATGTACACGTCGGGCAGCCTAGCGCCTGTTAAGACGTTTCTTGGAGTAACGCGAGTCAACCTTGTGACAAGCGTACTCCCGATGTAATTCATGCAATGTAAAGCATCCAGGTACAAACAATAGAGATTCCAACATCAAAATTAGAGTTTTGGCCCGATAATTAGAGAAATGAACGTTCGGATACGACTTGTATATACTTTAAATTTTACGTTAATTAAACTATAGAAATTATCCAAAATTTCAGTTTTTAATTTCACACATGCTGGACAAGGTAATTTATCCCCTATAGCAATAAGGTTTCGCAAAGGTTATCCGTTGTCTCTTGTAGTTAATTATATAATTATGTTGACTTGTAGCAACCCACGTGCATTGTCGTACAAAGAAAGATACCCCTAGACAAATCAGAGCCGAGTACGAAGTGCACCGAACCTCGAGTGCGGAGGTAAAGTGTGGGGGGACCAGGCTAGTAACATATTTATTTGGGGACTCTGTCCGCGATTGAACTTAGTTATTTGAGGTCTTGTCGCAGAATATTGAACGAGATTTTTGCTTTGAAAGTTGAGGATAGAAACGGACGAGGATCGAACCGATGATCTTGCGAAACAGAAAAGGGGAAGTTACAAGAATGTCGCTTGGTAACTCGAGTAGGTCCAGCCCGACCGCGTCAGAACTTTCTGTTGTTGAGGAACAGAGGTGCGTTCCAAGAGTGACAATGGAGGAAATTCGTTTGCCGCTTCCGACATTTGAGGGAAATGTAGGGAAGGAAGATGCTTTTTCGTATCTGGATAGGATTCAAGATTACGCGAGAACGCTGAAAATTTCTGATGATGATCTTCTGAAGCAGTTTATTCCTCTTTCGATGAGACATGAAGCGAGGGAGTGGTTTTTGTTCACGGAACCGTTCGGTGATTTTTCACAATTCAGGCATAAATTCTTGCAGGCTTTTCACGGATTGGGTTATCAGAGAGAAGCAGAGTTATTTTTGTCGCAAAGGTTTCAACTTGCTAACGAGGGATTGGCGGAATACGTTCGCAAAGTTGACAGGCATTATAGTAGGATAAAGAATTCGGCTTCTGCACAGGAGAGAATTGACTTTGTGAAATCGCACTGCAATCCGGTATTTAGGGATTATTTGTACAACAAGACATTCTCTTCTATGAGAGAAATGAGCGAGTACGTGCTAGAACTACAAACGGAGTTTTTGAAAAGGCTGAGATTCAAGTCTTTCGTTTCTGAAGACGAAATTCGCAGCTGGTCGCTGAGGCAGGAATGCGAAGAGGAGAGGGGGAGAAAGAAATCTGATATTTTCTTGGACCCTTTGAGCATTGGTTTTGACCGCCCGAAAGTCGAGCGCTTGAGGGCTGAACATGTGGTTTCACGCCCTCCACCCTCGCGGCTTGCGGTGAGGGATGAAAACAAACAGAACCGCTTTTCGAAGGAAGATTGCCAGAGAAATAAATTATGCTACACTTGTGGACAGAAAGGTTGCAGAGCTTCAAATCACAAATCAAATCAAAACAAGATTAATGAACGTGGGAAGGAAGTAACAAAAAACTCGTAGAGTCGCCACGAATTTGTCAAGTTCGTGGCGTGGAAACTGCAAATTTTACACGGAAGGAAAATTTTTCACCTCACAATGTAAATGTAAAAGACGTAAGGGAACCTATCGTTTTATGCAACGTGGCTAACGTGGAAGTACACGCATGTATTGATACTGCGTCGTCCAATAACTTTGTGTCTTTGGAGGTCTTCGAGAAGATGAAGACAAATGGAGTAAAATTGAAGGGTTGCAAAACTAAAGTAATACTTGCGGAAGGAAATGTGGAATCTTTGGGGAGCGCTTACGTGAATATTAAGTTTCACGGACACAAGGCTCAAGATCAGATATTTGTGTTATCTAATGCTAATCATGAAATGTTAATGGGAAGGACATTAATGGCTAAGCTGGGACTTATACCCATGATTCATCGTAACGGGTGGGCAATTGAGCCTGATCTTTCGAAAATCGTGCCTTTTGATGCGCCGTCGACACGTGACAGCGTTGATGCTGTTGGTTCTAGGGGACTGGGTTCGACCACGGATGGAGTCGAAGGAGTCCGAGAGAACGTTTCTGCTTGCGGAGCGGAGACACGTAGCAGCGACATCAAAGGGGGGTTGACGAAGAGAGAAGGATTGCCATGCTGATGGAGGGTACCGATATCTCAGAGGAAAACAAGCCGAAATTGATTGCCATACTGAGGAGGCATATTGATGTTTTTCAAGATAAACCGGGATTAGCAAAGGATTATGAGGTTCGTTTGGATGTGAATAACGAGAAGCCATTCCGAGCGAAACCTAGGCCACTTTCTAAGCAAAAGAAGAAATTAATGAATCAGGCGATTGAGCAGATGCTTGAAGCGGGATTCTCTGAGAGGGAGAATTACATTGGATCTTCGGATGCAGAAGAGAATTATCCAGTAGAGGATATCAAGCCTGAAGGATATTTCAGATTAGAGATGCCTGATGGGACGATAATGGAACATCATGATATTCCTAAAGTCGAAGGCAAAGTGTGTCAGAAATTCGACCGGAAACAGAAAAGGAAAACGGAAGCGATGTTTACAGATGCAGCTGGCAACACTGTCAATGGAAGACAGACGGACGGACAGAAAGAAACTTCGCCGCCCGTAGATCTTAACGATAAAGAAATGTGGAAAGGAGAACAACAGAGTGATCCTTATTTGTCGAAATTAATTGGATGTTTAAATGGAGAAGAAGTTGAAATAAAGGATTCTCGAGAGAAGAGAAAATTTGACTTTTATCTTCAAAATTCCTGTCTCGATGATGATGGACTGCTTTACCGTTTCGTTGACGAAAACACTGGACTTTACCCACCTTTTAGCTCCAGATTGAAGCTGTGGGTACCAGAGAAGTTGAAGAGTGAAGTACTTAAATCTTCGCATGATGATTTATTATCTGCGCACTTAGGACATGGAAAGACATTGTTTAAGGTCCTAGAGAATTATACTTGGGACGGAGTAGTTAAAGATGTCAGTAACTATTGCAAAAGTTGTATCACTTGTCTTCAGTATAATCCTGACAACAGCAGAAAGATGGGCTTTATGAACTCGAGAAAATCTACTGCGCCTGGATACAAAGTGTTTCTGGACATTTTTGGATCACTGCCTACAAGTACTGTTTAGTCATTCAAGATGAGTTCTCAAGGCACATTAGCTTGACACCGCTTAGAACTACAATGGCGAGGACGATCTCGCAAGCATTCTTGAAGTACTGTTTTCAGTCAGGTTTCCCGAAATACGTTGTCAGTGACAACCAGAGTGTATTTCGAAGCAAACTGTATTCACAGACGTTGCGTTCTGTGAATTGCAAGCCTGTCTATATTATGCCATATAGACCGAAGGGAAATAAATCAGAAGCAGCGATTAAGATAATCAAGCAAGCACTTGGAAAGTTCTGCAAGGAACACTCGTCGTGGGCTGAAAACTTGGATGCGATAAGTTTTGCCATTAATAATGCAACGAATTCAATGACTGGGTTGAAACCGTCATTCTTGTTCTTTGGACGTGATTTGTACACACCTCATGACACTCGGAAAATGGAGCTTCAGAGGGAAGATGGAACCGGGGAGGACGTCACGGCGGAGAGACAGATGGATTACGTCATTCAGTTAAAGGAAAGAATGGGCGCGGCTTTTGAATTCGCAAAAGAGAAAGAGGAAAAGACGAGGCAAAAGGCGTCAAAGGCCTACAATAAGGGCAGAAGAAGAGTTAATCTTTGTGTCGGAGATCGAGTACTGGTTTAAGAGCATAGGATTTCGTCTGCTTTTAATAAGCAAACTGCGTGCTTTTTCCCGAAATTCAAAGGGATCTACAGAATTCTGAATTTCACTACTCCAAATAATGTTGTTTTGGAAAAGGAGGGTGAGGGGAAGAGAGTTCTGGCTAACGTTGACCAGCTGAAGGTCATTCCGAGAAGAAATTTGAGAAGTGTGAAGGAAAGCACTCGTCCCTAAATTCTACCCTGAGAATCCATCTCAAGAGAAGGGGGTAGAAGGGCTGTCAAAAATGATGGAAAGGAAGCCGAGTGACCAACTTCTAGTTTGTACAGTAGTAATTAAGTTCCTGATTTATTGTCGCTACACATTAGAGTCCTGGTAAATTTATTTCATGTGAATATAAGAATTAAATTACGGACTGTTGGATTTTATGTTATGTGAACCTTACCGATAAAAGTAGATGAATATTCTGCACACGAGGACATGAGATTTTCATCGCTAAGAGAATGCTGAAGGATGGCAGTTCGATGCCCGAAGAAGGAAGGGAAAGTTTCCTTAAATATGAAAAATGGAAAAGCCATTTTTAATTAGGGTCGTGTGATCGAACGATAGAACTTATTGAAAGCATTTGAAGCTGAAATTCGACAAGAATCGAACCGAGTACCGCAAATGTCCCAGATGCAAGGACTAGGGGACTAAGGAGCCGGTGGATCTTCGGATATACCGAGGAGGAGGCTGAGTCGACCCTAGAGCAGGAGCCGGGCATGTTCTTTGGAAGGTGGAGGAGCTGAATACGTCTGCACCTGAGAGCAGTCCTGATGACCAGATGTCCAGGAGATTCCAGGATCCCGGAGGAAGAAACCGTGTGGAAATACGACATTTAGTGCAGTGAAATCGAGACTGTTCTTTTACAGAGAGACGTTTTGAAGTGTAGTGAAAATAACGTTATCAGTGAATTTTTTCTTTTCAGTTACAGTGCTTAACTTTTCTAAGTGACTTTAAGACAATTCACACATACTGAAATTTAAATTTCAGATTGAATTGTAACGCTGGGGAGGGGGAATCTGTTACCCTGCCCCCGTGTCAGGGCAACAGTGTTTTTTTTCCTTATTGAAATATTTATTAATATGCTAATTAATTAGGTAATTACGTGTATAAAAATATGTATATGTGTTATTAGTGTAAATCAATTTATTATGCATTTTTAGGTTCATATTATTCCATGTATAAATACCATGTAGCTCTCTCTTCTTGCTTCGTGTTTCGAACGTTCAAGAGAAAGGCGGGCTTAAAAATTTTGAAAGAAGGGTGGTTGGCAACAGACGCCAACCAAACATATATAAACTCCCAGATGAGAGTAGGGGAGGTCGGCTGTTGGAACTGAGACTTGGAAGGGAGAGGCTGTTTTTGCTTCGGTTAGCTAGGACCGGAGGACAGATCTCCCAAAACGGATGCTGTAAGAGATTGGATTGCCGGGCAAGCTAGTGCCTTGGTGTCCAGTTTACAGGTAAAAGGGTAGTTTGTACTGGATGTTATTTTGAAGTAATTACGGTGCGCCGGGCAGCCTAGTGCCTTGTCACCGTGGAGGTTGAGAAATGTACACGTCGGGCAGCCTAGCGCCTGTTAAGACGTTTCTTGGAGTAACGCGAGTCTACCTTGTGACAAGCGTACTCCCGATGTAATTCATGCAATGTAAAGCATCCAGGTACAAACAATAGAGATTCCAACATCAAAATTAGAGTTTTGGCCCGATAATTAGAGAAATGAACGTTCGGATACGACTTGTATATACTTTAAATTTTACGTTAATTAAACTATAGAAATTATCCAAAATTTCAGTTTTTAATTTCACACATGCTGGACAAGGTAATTTATCCCCTATAGCAATAAGGTTTCGCAAAGGTTATCCGTTGTCTCTTGTAGTTAATTATATAATTATGTTGACTTGTAGCAACCCACGTGCATTGTCGTACAAAGAAAGATACCCCTAGACAAATCAGAGCCGAGTACGAAGTGCACCGAACCTCGAGTGCGGAGGTAAAGTGTGGGGGGACCAGGCTAGTAACAGGAGACAATTACAACTTCTTCTGCACACAAATGTTCTTCTGTTCACAGTGCCTCACCGTTACGATCTCCTACCTTGGTCATGTGTAAATGTAGAAATAGATCGTGTGAATCAAGAAATTTATAAACTTAGCAAACATTTCAAAAATGTAAGTGTTGTAGACATAAGTTTGATAGGCAGAAGGTTTTACACTAGCCACGGACTTCACCTTAATAGGCTAGGTAATAAATATGTCTGTTATGAAATACAGAAGGTAAGCAATAAAATATTTGCAAATATGTACAAGGAAATAATACCAATGAACTGGTATGAACAGGGAAACTCCCTTGTGAACCTGACTCCATAAAAAAAACTGCTTCAGTGTGGAGCCAGGTCAAACAATCAAATCTAACGAAACCACTTCAAGATAGCCTTTATAAAGTAGTACGTTCGAATAGTAATAGTGGCAAAAAACAAACTTCACAGCCTGAAAGTGCAACTAATTTATTACTTTTTCATATTAATCTACAATCTATTAGAAATAAATTACCGGAGTTGGAACTTTTTTTGGATGATTTTCCTTGTCATGTTTTTTCCGTTAATGAACATTGGTTGGTTAACGATGAAATAGATACGTACATCCCCTCAAATTACAAGTTAGCTAGTATTTTTTCTAGAAAGTCTATGATCCATGGAGGTGTTGGTATTTATGTACGACTCGATTTTAATAAGGAGTATCAACCGTTAGATATACATCACTTATGTGTTGAAGGAGTATTCGAAGTTACCGGCATTGTATTTAACAGTTTGAAAGTTGTGGTCATATCCATATACCGCATTCCTAATTCAGATTTAAATATGTTTTTGTTACAATGGGAAAAACTTACAAGATTCATTGATAAGTACAAGCAATTTGATGTTGTTTACTTGGGAGATATAAACATAAATGTTCTAATTGATAATGCTGTAAAGAAATCATTCTGTGATACTCTCAGGTCTTATGATTATTATTATGCTAATGATCAAGTAACTAGAATGAAATCTTGCATTGATAATGTGATCACTAATGTTAACAGAAATATGATATCCTGTGGAACTATTGATGCCTGTTTATCAGACCACAGCGGTCTGTGGCTTATTTTACCAATTTTAATTTATACCACACCCCTCACCACAAAAACTACAAGTTTTAGATTGCTTGGTGAAACTAACATAAGAAACCTCAGAGATAGCCTTAATGAAATAAATTTCTATGAATTGTTAAGTACCTGTAATAATTTGACTGAAGCATGGAACAAATTTACACATACAATTGTCGATATTTATAATGAGTGCTGTCCAATAAAATACAGAACTATCAGCACTGGTAAGAAGAAAATGAGAACACATCTAACATGGTTCACTCCTAAATTAGCGAACCTTAGAGGTATTATGCTCAGACTACATGATAATGCCAAAAATGGCGATCAAACTTCTAAATTGAACTACAATGAGATTAAAAAAAAAATTAGAACGGAAATAAAATTAGCTAAGCTAAAAGCTAATGAAGAGTACATAGCTAAGGCAAGTAATAAATGCAAAGCTGCCTGGTCAATAATCAAAAAGGAAACAAAGATAACGGACGAAACAAAGTTGCCAAATATCACACCCAATGAGTTTAATAGTTTCTTTATAAACAATCAAGAACATTTAAACAAAATTCCTGTGAACTATGAAGAAAATGTCAACAATGATCTTAATGGCTATCTTGGTAGGCAAAGTTTCCCACAATTTAATCATATAAATTTTAAGTGGATACAGATTAGTACGGATGAAATTTCAATTATTGTGTCAAAAATGAAAAACTCTTATAGTGAAGATTTTTTCGGTCTATCGACATTTATTATAAAGCATATAATTGACATAATAGCACTTTTAATTACATATCTTATTAATGGGACATTAAATGATGGTATTTTCCCTAATAACCTAAAAATATCTATAACAGTCCCTATCCACAAAAAGGGTGACAGAGATAACCCTGGTAACTACCGACCTATATCCCTTGTTCCAGTGTTTTCTAAAATTATAGAGTACTGTGTAAAAAAACAATTGACCCCTTATTTTGAACAGAATTCACTTATTAATGTAGCCCACTTTGGATTCAGATCGGGGCTATCTACTATTAATGCGGTAGAGACAGTCGTAAATGAGATAATTAATGGTTTCGAGTCTGGCTCATATACATGTACAACTTTGATAGATTTAAGTAAGGCCTTTGATACAGTTGCGCATGAAATCTTGCTTAAAAAACTACAGTATTATGGAATAAAGGGTATTGAACTATCCCTTCTAATCGACGACAGATAGTAAAATTTAATAATAAGAAATCTGATGAGCTAGACGTTTTGTCTGGTGTCCCCCAAGGATCAGTATTAGGTCCATTTTTGTTTTTAGTTTATATGAATGACCTACCTAATTGCCTACCGTATAAAACAGCTATCTATGCTGATGACACTACCTTTATTACAAATGATCATAGTATTCTTAACCTTAGTATCAAAAATAAAGAAATGTTAAATGCTTCCTCTTTATGGTTTAAAACAAATAGCTTGGTGTTAAATACGACAAAAACAGAAACTCACTTTTTCTACTTAAATAACCCACCATGCACCTTAAATAATCAGGATTATGTAAAATTGCTTGGCATATATTTAGATACAAAATTAAGCTGGTCAATTCATACCCAGGAACTATGTAAGAAACTTGCCCGTGTCTTATATCTATTGCGGAAATTAAAAAGGTCTGTAAGTGAAGAAATGATGATCTCTGTGTACTACGCTCTTTTCCATTCACACTTACTGTATGGAAATTTACTATGGGGAAACTCTACAGGTGCAAAGGAAGTCTTTAAATGGCAAAAGAAGGCTATACGTTGTATTAAAGGAGTACAGGATATGGAGTCATGTAGGGAATTCTTTAAGGAATACCGTATTATGACAGTGCCCTCTATAAATATTTATCATAGTTTAATGTACATAAAGGAAAACCTCCCCAGTTTTAGGTTGCGTTCTAATGTACAATCAACAGCAAATGAATTAGGAGAAAAAAATATTTTCTCGACGAAAAATGAGTTGGCAATGCTGCGAACACCGAGGGATTTGTGATAAGACGCTTGAGGAGCCTCAAGCAAAGTTTTCTCCACGCACAACTTCAGTACCGAAGGTCATGTCGATTGGCAACTTTCGGGAGCATGTTGTCTGTCTACCTCTACACAGTTCTCCCCGAATGCCTGTTTGAAAATGATCTGGTGTTCACTTTTCTTTACTAACGTAGTTCTGACATTGCAGTAATGTTACAATATTTTTTTTATTATTTTGCTTTGTTTTTACCATGACACATTTATAATTTGTCGCGACTATGAGGATGGATGATAATTACATTAAATTGATAAGGAAACACTGCAGAGATAGAACTCCTTGCTGAGACCAGGCCTCGAACTCGGAAGCAAGAGCAGGGAAGTTTAGTCACATTGTTCTAACTCTTGGCCACGAGTTAGCTTATAATTATTTGTAATTGCTCAGGAGTATTTCATCGTATATTCATACCTAATATCTGTTTCTTGACACTTAATTTATGAGTAGTATTAGATCCAAAATGTGTTCGTCGGGAGAATCCGCTTTTTGTTTGACGGGCCTTTGGGGAGGCACATCTCATTCATATCCGAGAAACAATTAGAGCAAAAATTGACATGTGTGAAAGTTTAAGAAATGTGTGAATGACGGGGGATACTACCGAATAGGTGTATTCCTTTTTTAAAAAATACCGGCCTGGGCATTGTTTTTTGTGTGCTTTTATCATATCATGACTCATCCTCATCGTCGTGATTCTTTAACCAGATGTGTTCACCCTCGTGAGGGCAGACCTCACCCTCACCCTGCGGAAGACTTGTGAGGGCGGTGGAGGGTGAGGGCTACTGCGATCTCGGAGGGTGAGGGAGTTCGATTCCAAATGAACACCTCTGCTTTCAACACGTCTAGTATCCGCATATTCTGCAACAATGCAACTTGCGATCAGTAACTAACTATCGCAAATTTTGACTAAGTAATTTTTTCAATCCACGTTTTGCATAGAAAAGCTAATAGGGATTTTACATACGTTGTAAAGTGAGATCCGAACCACTATGTGCTTCCACCGCGTATGGAACCCGGGACCGAAAGAAGTAAATAGAAAAAACGTGGCTCTACAGCCCTGGAAAGGCCTTGGCCTATCTCCCGACTGCCAGTCTCCCTCCCACAATGAAAGAAGTAAACAGATGAATAAATGGTTCAAAATTGAAATTATATACACAAGTATCGCTTTCAGTTATCTTCACATGCTCTAGAGCAAATTACGTATCTGCATTACAGGGAAGATTCACGAAGACCCACACTCATTTGATATGCAATGATCGAGATGGAAATTTCTGTGAGGTGGATGCTGTATCGATCCTTGAAAACAGGGAGGGGATGTTTGGTGTATTGTTTCGCATAATTTGTAGGTAATTACAAGAGATCTGAGATACAAAAGTAAGTAAGTAATCTCCATAGGTATAAAATACAAATCTATCATATTCAAATATTACGATATCACGTGTATCATCAGAAAACCAAACATACCAAATTTTGGAAAGTAGGAGCTAGTAAGTGAAATATATTTCAAGTTGATGATTTATATTTGATAGAAATTCTATTGAGATGTCAAACCTGAAGCCCATAGTCAAGTTGTATGACGAAAGGATAGAGGATAAGCTTCAATCAAACTTAGTATATGCTCACAAACAAAAATGGCGACTGAGTGACCTAGAGCAACGCAAAGCAAAGAAAGCACTCGATAATTGGAAGAAACAATGAGTTACAAAGGCGAAAAAAATGTATTTGCTTTTGCAAACTCGACTTTAGTTTACCTGTTCCAAACTGAAATGTCATATTTTGAGACAATTGAGTCAAATGATAAATTAATGCAGCCTTGTAAAAATCAGAGTTCAAAATGTTTCAAAGAAAATAAATATATTGTCTCTAGGGAAAACAGAAAGAAAGAAAGGACACACTCATTCAAACAAACAAAAAATAAACTTGATTTCCAATGTTTCAAATAATGTTGAGGTGTGTTCAGTAATGAGTCCACCAGCCATTGTTGTCGATTACCTCACAGTTTCAACAACTCTATGACAAATACGTGGACTGTTCTGTATAGTTCTCCATACGTCATACACATGGCCACGTAATTGTTCTCTTGTTCTTTCATAGCCAGGTTCCCATTCTCTCACCATAATGGACCATACGTTTTCAATTGGATTGAGGTCTGGTGATTTTGCTGGCCATTCGAATGGCTGAATGTCAGGGTGATGTGCAAGCCATTGCTTCGTTCTTTTGGACGTATGGATACTGCAATTATCATGAACGAAGTTGATGATGGGCATTTCCTCCCAAGGATAAATAACGCGAACTGTCGGTAGCATATGTTCTTCAAGCACTTTAATATATTCTACGGAATCCATCCTCGAGGATATTTCTACTATTTCTCCTTCACCAGCTGCACTGATCCACGCCCAAAATGCCACTGAAATTCTTCCACTTCTTCGAGTGCTACGAACATATCTTGGATCATAACGAGTTCTGCCCGGTCGCCACAAATTAATTTGGCCAGCTTCATCAGAACAAAACCCTTTCTCGTCAGTCCAAATTACTGTTTCCCAAAAGTCATTTGTCATGTGTAGATATTGTAAAGCGAACCCAAGACGAGCATTTACGTGTTGCGCTGTGAGTTGCACTTTCTTCGCTGGTGTTCTGTGCCGTATCCCCGCAGCTTGTAGACGCCTTTGTATTGTATCACTTGAACACTGCAGTTGTAAATGTCTGGCAACAATACTGGCTGGAGAAAATGGATGATTTGCAATGTGTTCCACAATAGCAGCATCTTGCTCTCCCGATGTCACTCTGCGGCGCCCTCTTTTCCTTCTTGTTTTCAGGCCCTCTTCTCCTTCATGTTGAAAACTCTCTATCCAATGACGAACAACATTTTCATGCCATCCAATGGCTATTGCGATATCGGAAATTGTGCGGCCACATTCGAACATGAAAATTATGCGGCCACGAGTAGCTTCAGACGTGTAGGGCATCTTGCCTCCGTAGCTCCAATGAACGATTGCTCGTCCTGGCCAGGTTTCCGACTACCACATCGCAAGTCATTCACTTGGTCTTCAATTAAGAGTTCCTAACCCTATTTTCAAAAAAATATCGTTGATATGCAAGGAAAATATCAGGGATGGTCACGACATTACGATCCAACAATTCAGAAACGGAATTTTTCATATCTTGCGAAAGTTAAGGTAAACTAATGATACTGAATTTCTACTTACGAAATTTCATCACCGATTCTTGTCATACGAAGTGAAATGTGTATTTGTCTCGGAAAACTTACAGGTGTAAATTATCTTCCCAGTAGAGTAATCAGAGTGCTAGGCACGATAATTGTCATTATTATTGTTTATACTGTATAACCCATAGCAACCAATGTAACCCCTTATCATCTTATCAATAATCATAAATAATATTAACACTCGAATCTAAGTCAATCAAATATACAGCTTGGCGATGGAAGGGGGGGCGGAAATGACAATTTTTCCATCCCATGAATAAGCTATAGCGTCCCTGGGCTAGTATGCTGCATAATTTCTACATTTAATTTGAGAAATAATTTTAAAATATCTATATTTTTGTTCCTCAGGTCCCAGGATCTTAACAAAAATATCCTTAACTAGTAAATGTTAACAAACCTGAAACTTTTGGGGCCAAGTGTCCCTCTTTCAGATGCCAGAATTTGAACCCTAAAATAATAATTCTGAATTTACGGATAGTAGCGTGTTGAATGGCAGTGGGAAATTAGAGGTGCTGTGCCTATTATTGCTTTACGAATTCATTTTCGTTCTGAAGAAAGTTGCCATTCCGGTACAGACAGAATATTTCGAAAAGTCCTTAATCATTCTGAGTCTGAGTTTTATGCACAAATAGGCAAACCGGGACGGGATCTACAGTTTAAAATAGAATCCGAATCACTATGTGCCTCCACCGGGCATCGAACCGAGAACTCCTTGATTACAATGCGGCGACGATTTCCTTGCGCCATCGTGGAGGTTCTCTTAATCTTTTGCATATGCATAAATTAGTATAAATTAATTTTAAATATATTTCTCGTACTACATAGAATTCATTATCACCACAGTCGGGGAAAATAGTTTTAGAGAAAATTGAAAATAGAGGAATATCTACCGCTCTTCTCGTTTTACTATTTCTTATAAAATCAGAAGCATTTCAGATCATTGTCACAATCTAGAGCCGCTATTGAATGCAGAAACAGCAATACTTCAAACTTTGAAATCGACACCGAGGGTGATATTTTTGTTATTTCACGTCACTGTTCTACCAGTCTAGGATAATCGCGATGATGAAGGTTGAAGATGTGATAGATGGAAGTGGGATGCAGACAATGACACATCCTCAACTAACTTCGAAGCACGTGCGCTAACCAATTATCCATGGGGTTGGCTTTTTTGTGTTTATCAGTTCACAAAATTAATTTATTCATCATTCAAGATCCAGAGGTAGAAAAGCAACGTAAAATAACGAAAACAGAAAAAATACCATTCACTTATCATCACCCAACAATTTCATGCTGACCAAATCCACACACGAACCTCTTTTGGCATTCGTTTTGCAGAATGGCCTTGGGGATTAAACATCGCCCATTCACTGGTTCAGCTCGAGACAATCCAGGTGACCATGTGATCGAAGCTTATCATCAATCCTTCACACAACTTCGTTATTTGCTTCTTACAGGTTTGACATCTTAACAGAACTTCTATCGAATATCGCTCATAGAGTATATTTTACCTATCAGCTCTTAATAAACCTTCTAATTTTCACATATATTTTTTTACTTTTATTTAGCGTCGCTTTTTCTTCCACTTTCGGGCAATCGCGATGACGAGGATGAGTGAAGATAAAATAAATAGAACATTCAGAAACAACACCAATGCCCAGACCGGTATTCCAACCTAGGATCCCTGACGTAAAATCGTCTAGTGCTACCACTCAGTCAATTTTCATATAGAAACTTACACTTACACACCTCTTCCTTACATATGTGTTTTGTTTTAGCTGCTGCACTTCTCTTATGGTGAATTCTAACCCCTCATTTCAGGTTTATCTTATGTTTATAGCTATTGCTTTGTAGTGTATGATAATCCTATTCGTCATGTGAATCTTACTCCAACAAAAACCCTGTTAGAGGATGGAAACGTTACGTGTGTAATGTTGTTAAAAGTCTGCTTTGGTTAGCTTTTTTAGTGTATTGAATGAATAATGCATTTTCATTTCGTGTTGAGGCATATTTTCGTCACCTAGATTTTGCATTTAAAATATGTAGGTCAAGTATATATTAGTCACTGTGAATTCGAGTCAATTAAAACATTTTGCGTTGTTGCGAGATTATCTGAGGCATAAGGAATAAGTAGAGAAAATGCAACTTGTATATCAAAATTGCTATGTCCAACTGATCTCCGAAAGTATTGTTTAGCACGTCACATTTCAAGTATAGTCCATGATTGTATCTAGTATATGAACGAGATGTGTCTTTCCTCTCAAACAATACGTGGCTTGTCCCCACCGAACGAAGTGTATCACTTATAAATTAAGTGTCCGAAAGCAGGTAATAGTCATGAACAGAACAAAAAATACTCGTGAGCAATTATAAATTTTATAACCCACCTTATCCGCTTTTGGTTCCGGGTTCGAGTCCTGGTCTGGCAATATCTTTTTTAAGTGTCTCTTCATCAATTTAATCTCATTATCATCCATCTTCATGGTTTCGATTAATTGTAAAGGTGACATAAAAGCAAAGCAAAATAAGAACAAATGCAAATACTTGTAAAATGACTACAACGTCAGAACTACATTTGAAAAATAAAATGTGAGCAGAAGGTTCATCTTTAAACAGGCATTTGGGGAGAATTGTGTAGACAGACAGCATGCTCCCGAAAGTTGCCAATCCACGTATAGCATGACCTTCAATGCTGGAGTTGAGTTGTGCTTTTCAGGAAAGTTTGCTCGACGCTCCTCAAGCGTCTTATCAAGATTGCCTCGGTGTTCGCAGCATTGCCAACTCATTTTTCGTCGAGAAAATATTTTTTCTCCTAATTCATTTGCTGTTGATTGTACATGACTATAATCCAAGGGGTAAATGTTTACTATCCTTCGGACACCTATAACTTCTGAGTTTCGTCAATTTTTGACATTTGTACTTACCTATCTGCTTCGCGGATCATTTTTTAACGTGTATTCACGTTTTTTGGATCAATTTTTTTTTAAACATGTTTTTGTAACTGAAGAACGTACGTTTCCGCAAATGGTTTGTGGGGCTGTGTGTCAATGGTTCGTGGGGCTATGCCAGAATGATGTGTGGGGCTATGCGAGAATGGTGTGTGGGGCTACGCATATTTTTTCGAAACAAATTTTTAACTATTGTAACCTATTGTGATCCTACCTAACCTAACCTTACCGGAAATGGTTCGTGGGGCTATGCGTCAATGGTTGAATTTCCGCTATGAAACATTCCCACATCACACAAAACACCTTCCAGATGGTAGACAATACTACAGAAACTTATTACGGTAAGTAGTTTCTTCTGTAGAAATGAAGAAATCTGTCCGAAGGATAGTAAACTAGTACCAATTAAAAATCTGTAACTAAATGTTTGTGATTTTTCATTTTATAATTACTACCTTTTTCTTTCACATTTCCAAAATCGGCCAGATTTCGGTATACCACGAGGAATTTCGGTCTTTTTCACTTCGTCGTCACTTTTCTCGGAATGAGTTGAAGGTTGGTTAATATTATGTAGTAAGTCTTCCAGTTTTACAGCTTTGGCTTTTTTATTCGACATTTCACTAATTTCAACCTCTTACAAAAAGATAAATGCGATGACAAGAACCACAAGTTTAGTGTTTTGAAGATTTAGTAAAGCACCCATGTTTTACAATTATTCCACTATCAGAGGTATATTCATTTAAACTGTATCAACGTTGTAAACAGTTGTTTCAAAATCCAACACTAATTATAATAATTAATCAATTTAAACTACAAAATAACTGTGTTATAGAACAATTATTATATGTTGTCCGTTTTCTTTTCCTTGTGCTACTGATTATGCGTGACAATTTGATAGATATTAATACATCGATGAGCTGGGGGTCTCACTTACGGCACGTTTGTCTAACACCTTTCTCTATGTGACGTTACAGCCGAAGGGCGGGGCTTAAAGGTGGTTTACATGGGTGCTATAAGTGAGCACAAAGGAAAATTCTGGGCCATTGAAATTTGATTTGAGCACCAGGACAGGAAATTCTTTCTTTTCTCAATCCCGATACCGACCTTTCCGGAATTATGTACACCCCTATTCTTTAGTTAACGAACAGAATGAAAAGTTTAAAAAAAGATAGGATAGCTGAGCTCACAGCACAGCTCATCAGTTTAGGGTTGCCAGATTCTGTAATTCTTTGGTTCAAACCAAGAACGCGCCAAAAGCAAAATTCGGGAAACTGTAGTTGGCAACCTGGCAACGATGTAGGCGGGCTGCTATGAGCAAAGTTTTGTGTAATGAACTTACTCAAGATCCAGTGCTTGAATTAAATTTTTTTACAATTCTTCTTTACTAACCGATAGAACAATTATAAATCTTCGGTAAGTGTTGCTGTGTGTATGCTGAGCGCTACCATTTCCCTACGTAGTGTAACTAAAATCCAACTGCTTAAACTATGTGGCAGTTTTATGTTCACATTATCTTGACAATATTAGTAATAATATTTGTTTTATAATGGTTCGTTTCTTCCATATTCTCCTACACTATTCTTCTCTTGCCACCAGGGATTTGTTTAATGTGGTCTTGGTTATGGACTGCTGCTGCCATCTAAGTCACGTGTGTGGTGCAAGGAGGTTTGTGTTTTTGTTCTAGGCTATGTCCACTTTATGCACAGTTAGGCTAATTGAGACTGGAACTGCAGTTTAAAGTGGGATCCAAACCTCTATGTGCCTCCACCGAATATCGGAGGGATTTTGTAGTTAGGTTAGGCGAGTCAGATTTAGGGCTCTTAGTATTCAATTAACGTCTAAATGCTTTCGTGGTTAGGTTAGGTGGACCAGGTTTAGGGCTTTTAGCATTGCAGTAATTTCCCTAAGTGCTTTCAACATTTCATCATGTTGGTGGAGGTCTTAAGCAACACTACACTCCTTCAAGGCTTGTGTCGACAGTTGTCTTTGGAATGCCTTGTCAATGAGAAGTGGAGATATTTGCCTAAGGTACCTTAACACAGTGGCGACTCGTGGAATTTTTGGGGTGTAGGAAGTTATGGTAAACAGACCGAGGAAAGTTTTCGAAAATGCGTTCAATTACACAGTAACAGTATCGCCTGTACCTTGGATTAGCCATTGGATTTGTAATGTTAGCTGCATGTCCTCCCTGCCTGTCATGTATGGATTAAGAACAGCTTTGCCAATACCAACCTCCTGATAAGAAAAGGTGCTGTTTCAACTCATAAATTACGCTAAATGTGATAAAATTATGCTAGGGTTATTATCATCATTTTCTGATGACTATAGTAGTTTTAAGTTCAATTTTATTTGTGACCGGGGAGGATAAAGAAAAAATGAAAACAAGAGGATGGATCAGGGCCTGTAAAAGCTTGTCCCTTGGTTGGCATACTTCCTGTGGTTTGAAACAAGTCCGCTAGAGAAGTACAAACAAGATCTGGAGATTTTCTTAAAAATAAATATTTCCTCAAAATATCTTCATTAGAATTCAATTTCTCTGTTTCCCAGGGATGCCCGTTTTTGAGATTATGCTAGATTTTCCCATTATGCCAAACAGAGAGTGCTAGATGCCAACGAAGTTCAAATTTTGCTAGGTTTAGAACCATTATGGTAGAGTTGGCATCACTGTTGAGGAACCCACAGGACCTTCCTTGTGGACCGTATAACTGAACAACCCCTCCGCATACCCCTGCCCTCCCTTGCACTGCCCCTCGCCCATCTGTCAAACATTGTTCGGAAATGTCCACTCTGATGCATTTATGGTCCTGTGTTAAAAGTCGCGGCACCCATCTTGCAGATAATTTTCTCATATCCAATTCAACCGGTAAAATGTGATACACCCGTTCGGGTGACATTCCTATATCTTCAGCAATTTCACGCACTTTCAGTTGGCGATCCTCCATGACCAATTTATGCACTTTTTCAATAATTTCTGGGGTAGTAGCACATTTTGGGCGACCACTACGTGGTCTTCTAAGCTGTCCCGACCAAATGTAAACTCGTTTGTCCACTTTGCAACAGTTGAATATGAAGGAGCAGAGTCCCCCAGTGTGTTCAGAAAATCGGCATGAATTTCCTTTGCTTTCTTACCTTTCTTTACGAAGTACTTAATCACTGCTCGAATCTCGATTTTTTCCATCTTCACAAAGCACTGCACGGGAACAACTACAAAGTGACGTCCGCACCACAGATCTCTACCCAGAAAACTGACGCGCCACGTGTTTATTAATAAAGGTAACCAAGAAAGTTCATGCGGTTTTAGTACAAAGAAGAAAAGGTCCAAAACAAATGTGTTTACCTTATATTTATTCTGCAAAATATCCACCATCCGCTTCTACAACCTTCTCCCATCTTTGTACAAGCCTGTAGATGCCATGTTTGAAAAAGTCTTTGTGTAGGGCCGCAAAAAACTGCACCACCACGTTTTCAACCTCCTCGCGAGTTTGGAAATGTCGATTGCGCATATGGTTGTCCATAGACAAAAAATGATGGTAGTCTGATGGAGCGATGTCGGGTGAATACGCTGGATGTGGCAGAAGTTCCCAGCCGAGAGAAGAAATCACCTCCAGGGTCATCTTTGCTGTATGCGGTTTAGCGTTGTCTTGGTGGAAAAGAACACGCTTCCTATTCACTAATGCAGGTTGTTTTTTTGCAAGCTGTTCGGCCACTCTTTGCAATTGCGTGGAGTACACCTCTTTGGTGATGGTTTTACCACTTTCCAAGAACTCATAATGCACAATCCCAGCCGTAGTCCACCAGACACACAGCATCACCTTCCGCTGATGAAGAGCAGGTTTTGCAGTTAAAGGTATGGTGTCATTTGACGATAGCCAATGGTATGAGCGTTTCTTGTTATCGTACATTACCCACTTTTCATCACATGTCAAAATGCGGTCCAAAATTGGACAGTTGTTGTTCCTAGTGAGCAAGGAAGCGCAAATGTTCAGTCGTTGGAGACGGTTCGCAGCAGTCAACTCGTGCGGGACCCACTTACTCAGTTTCCATGATTTGCCAAGCTCATGCAAGTGCACACGAATTGTTTCAGCACTTACCGCAAATAGTTGAGCGAGTTCTTGACACGTTTGATGTGAATCCTCTTCAATTGCTGCCTTCAGTTGGTCCACATCGAGAGATTTCGGTCTGCCCGATCGAGGTTTGTCTGCCAGTGTCTCATCGCCACTCGAGAAGGTATGAAACCACTTTTGCGCTGTCCGTTCACTAATTGTACCTTCTCCAAACGCTGCACATATTTTTCTTGCTGCTTCCGCTCCTTTTGTGCCCAACTTGTACTCATACAGTAAACACACCCTGATTACTGCATTCGACACAGCCATGGTTCACTGTGAATACTTGCTTCCGAACTATCGACTGCGACCTGTTATCTACGTTAGCGGACGTGCGAAGGAATGAGCTTTCCGCCAATCACACATACATGTACCCCTGGTGGCTGAACTGCGTACTACCCCACGAAAACTACGGGCAGTTGTAAAACCGCATGAACTTTCTTGGTTACCTGGTACTATGCGAGAACCTCGTTGTCCTAGCACTGACATCTGGTGGTGATTCCGAGAACTTTTCAAACCACCCTCGTATTATATATATTATAACATTAAAAGTTGTTATAGCTTAAGAATGACCTTACTGCTTTCGTTCAAGCTAAATAGGATTTTCAGCTTTCTACAAAACCTGATTTGCTGTATAAAGCAGAAAAGAAAATAACCTTTTACAAACTTTTATTTCTGAAGTTCTAATTAACATTAACTCTTTCACTGCGGAATTCTCTGGCACACAATATCCCTTGGCTGCGTAATTAAATTTGAAAATATATTTTTTTTTTATAAACAAATAGTGTTCTCAATTACATTGCGTTATATATGAGAGAGAACTTACAAAAGTCATTCCGTGCACTGAAAAACCATTCTATAGTCCATGGTGGTATGATATTTTGAAAAAATTTGAAATTTTGAAGAAAAAAACACATTTTTTTAGAAAGAATAATTTTAAAAAATTACATTGCAAAATATGTTATAGAGAAATTACAAAAGTCATTCCTTGCACTGGCAAACCATTCTGTAGTCCCTGATGGTATGGTATTTCTCAAAACACAGGATGACGCAGAGTGGTGGAGCAGCGTGGAGATTCGTAAGTAGTATCAAGATACTGGGTGGCGAAAACTTCAGTTTGTTCTGCTGTGTGTTCAAATACTGAGCGGGGGAAATATTTGCTAAAACAAGAAAATGGTGTGCTAAATACTGTACTGTCACTAAGTAACTTAGCACTTGCCTGTGTCGAACTTCCCGCACCTAGATCAATGCTGTTTTGCACTCTGCTCCATGATGTTACGGACGGTGGTACAAATTCTTCATCAGACACTACACAATCACTGTCACCACTTGAAGTCTCATAAAAACTGTCGCTATTATCGTCACAACTTAATTCACCTTCTGATTCTGAGTCGGCAAATAACAGTTGAGTAACATCATTATCAGACAAATGTTGACGACTTGACGAAGCCATGTTGTTTACATTCAAACATGCATTTGAAACTGACATGTCAGAGCACTCAACGTTCGTATGTCAAAGAATTCCAAACGGAGGCGTAATTAGCGACATCATACGGATAAAAACAAAACTACAAGTTCAAATAGTTCCAAATACTATCAACAGATGTCAGAAGGCTACTAAAAGCGACGTACTGCGGAAATGCAACACCCGCAGCGAGTGGAAGTATGAACTCGCAATAATGCAACTTCCCCGGAGCAAGGCACCTGGTGTGCTGTGCATAAATGCGACGACCGCAGCGAAAGAGTTAAACAATTATGAAGGAGGTCCTTGGTAAGTTCCCTTCACCTGATTTATACTGAAAGGTTCAGATACAGGAATTTACGGGGAGTGCCCTGATTGTATCGGTGAAGATTCAAAAATGTAACCATACTTAAAAACTAAAACAAGATAGAAGCTAATATAACACATTGAAAAATATTACTCACGGTTGTATAGTTCAGCGCTGTACTTTTAACTTTGTAATGATCGACGCTAAAAAGGCCATATATTTGAAAGCTCTCAACTCTTAAAGAAGACTCACTATCAAAATCACTGAGCACTTATATTCTTCAACTTCTGGTTAGCACTTCCTCTACATTCCTCCTGTCTGTATCCTTAAAATGTTGCGGTAGAAGCCACCTCTCGCAGATTCATCACACTACAAGTCTTGTTCACTTTTGGGCTCGAACTATCCATGCCCTTTTGTGTTTCGCGGTGACGACATCTAAAAATGTCAACAGCTCCAACGACTGCAAACTTTTCGCATTTTTCCAGCAACGCATGCACGGACATCAACCACAAAGGCAGACGCTGTAACTCTCTTTCACCGACTGTTGCAACAAACCTTTGCCCGATATTCACGAGTGCTTATTTTCCATTGTCTTTGGGACTCAGTCTATTATTTAAGAGGGGTGTGAAGTCTTTTTTATAGAAGCCACCTCTCGCCGATAAGTCCTACAACAATCGGTTATACTATATGTTGCCATGAACCATGCACGGGTAGCCCCACAAACCATTCACGGATAGCCCCACGAACCATTTCGAGTAAGGTTAGATTAGGTTAGGCAAGCTTAGTTAAAATTTTGTTCCAAAACAATGCGAAACAACTGGAAAAAAAATCCACTTATATCGGCTTTTTTCCCTATTTTCACACGTGACCCCTGCATTTTAACGACAGATTCATGATTAGAAGGCCAAATTTAGTTAGTATACCAAAAATTAATGAAATTTGAGACATTCTCTATATTCTTCATTCGCTCCTTATTGTCACCAAGGATAAAATTCACTGTAAGAATCATTTCAACAATGTGCAATACTACTTTGTCTTCCTCTCATGAAACTTTGGTAAAATCGTTTTAAACATTTAGAACCATTACCAAGAAATTATGATTTGAAAAGTAGCTTACGCTAGAATTTGCCCTTTGCAGATAACAGTTGTTCTTTGTTTACCTTCGACCCACGCACATAGTTATGGCAGAATTTCTTGGGAGGCTCAAGTGGGTTTCGTTTCATGCTTGAAACAAGATGTTACATGATCAGGTGTTACAATCATTTATGTAGGCTACTTTATTTTCATGCAAAGGACCCTAAGTCTTACCCACCTAACTTAACAACGAAAGCATTTACGGATGTGGTACCCCTTTACACCCCATGCACATGAAGTAGATGGCAGAAGCAGACCATATCCAAGGCCACAGGAAACGAATGGCTGCTCCCATACAAGGAATTACATAGGAGTATATTGTAATGATCCTGCGAGGTCATCACAATTATTTAGTTTCTGAGTGTTGTTATTCTATGTTAATAACTAACTCTGTCAACGTTATTTATATTAACCATTCTTTGTAAATGGTAATAATGAGGTCAGGTGCTTTGTGTTAGCATATTATGCTGAGTTGTAATGTTAATCAGTCCCTGCGTGGTCGCAAAGAATATGTATTATTTATCTGATAATTGTATATTAACGTTTAGCACACGTTTAATATTATATGTATTCATTGTTTGTGCCTTGTGCACGTAGTTCAATTGTCTGCCGTAGAGATGGCCTTGCCTGCTCTAGCACAGTTCCACGTAGTTCGCGTGAACGGCGCTAGAGGCGCTACTTGAACCGAGGCTATATAACCAGCCGCGGAGCAGATTTTCTTCAGTTGGCTTTCAGGTCGGCTCACGATAAGATCTCTCTTACCAACTGACCCGGAAGAAAGGAGCACTCCGCTCTTGCGAGAGGCCAAGCACCCGAGAAAAGCCGCACTCCGCCTTCCAGCGAGAGAGGTTGAACTCTGCCTTTAGCAAGAGAACCCACTCCACTTTCGAGTGAGAGATACCCACTCCGCTTATTGGCGAGAGAGAAAAACTCCACTTTAGAGTGAGAGTACCCGCTCCGCTTGTTGCGAGAGGTTTCCTCCCCCCATCAACCTGCGGCACCCCACCAGGGTAGTGTGGTGTGGGGTTTCTAGGCAACCGCCCAGAAGGTAAATTACAGGTCAGTGAAATACTTCGGTTATCGTGAGGGTGACCCTAATAGATGCCCCTTTGTTCCCCGAAAGCCAACAGTTCCCTGTAAAAGCCTGCAGCTATAGAAGTCGGCGCTAGCAAGGGACTGCACTTCCTGACGTTTGTTGGAGCTAAGGATACGACCCCAGAGGACAGCAGCAGCAGTGTATCTGTTCCCAGTTTACGGCAGTTTGCAGAAGCCATTCTCCCCCCATTGTGTGGCAATATATTGGCCAAGTGAGTGTAATATCCTACACGGGCGTGTGCTAAACTTACAACGTTTATAGTTGCATAAGTGTATCCAGCTACGTTCATTAAACTTTCTCTAACGTTGGGCTGTGCACTTATTCCCGAACCCTGAGTGAAATAGAGTCTCATGCCACCGCTGGAGAAAAGGTTAGCATAATGGGTAAAACTTTGCAGAGCGTATGGTGCTACTGATTGGTCGTGGCCAAGTTAGTAGACTTGCATCCAGCTGACGTGCTCGTGTAGGTGTAGTAGGCACCCTTTCCCGAGCAGGAAGGACGTTGCAAAGTTAATTGGCATCCCAACGTGGGGCTCGATTGTGCACAACGTGGCGCCCGAAGTGGAAATATGTAAGTGTAGCCCGATAGTGCCAAACTAGTGTGGACACTGTGTCAAGTTGTTTGGTGACTTAACGTTGAGATCAATAAGAAAGTTAATTGGTACACAGTAGAGCCCGAAGCAATGTTATTTGACTCTTACATAGTGGAACCTGAGGCAAAGTTATATTGTGTCAGCACGTGAGCCGATACAGTAGTTTTGCAAAGTTAATTGGTTCTTATGCCGTGGGACCCGAAGATAACATTTCTGAACTGTTAACATTACTCGCGAGTGCAGCATTAGAGTGAAGCACCCTTGCAAAATAATTTGCCGCTTTTAAAGTGATGAACTTACATGAAAACATGGAAGGTGATAAATCAGGGAAGAATCTCCGAAGTAGATCTAAGAGAACAATGGATCTAGAGACTGAATTTGCTTGCTGTAGAAACCAGGGAGAGCTAAAGGACTCATTCCAGTGTAGCCAGTGTCATAAAAATTTCCATTGGCACTGTGAAGGTAAAGAAATTACTAATAGAACCGAAGGTGAACTTTTGTGTCAGACGTGTTTGCCAATGCCTGCCGTAGCCTCAGATCCTGAGCCTAGTTTCTCTACTCAGACATCAGCAGTTCCAGGCTTACTAGAGTGGTTGATGAAGGATAAAGAGGAAAGGAAAAACAAAAAGATTGAGGAAGAAAAACAGCGGAAGAAATAAATGGCAGCTAGAAAGAAAGATATGCTTGATGTTACTCGCTTGATTGAATCACTTGAAGAAAAAAGAGAACTTGAGAAGTGCGAATTTGAAGAGAAAAGAGAATTTGAGAAAAAGGAATCAGAAGCTAGGAGACAAGAAGACTTGGAAATGTTTCGCAAATTAGTGGAAAGTCTAGAAGAAAAGAGAAAACAAGAGAAGGAGGAGGAAGATGAAAAACATAGAAGAGAGTTACAGGCACTTACTGGGCAATTAAAGGAAGATATTTGCCAAGTCGCTAAAAAGTTAAATGAACGAGTAGGGGAAGTAGTCAGCCAACAATTGGAGTCTTGGAAAGATAAAGTTGAAGAAAACATAAGTACTTGCCTGGAATTGGTGGGGCAACTGCTAGAGAAAATGAAATTATATGAAAGTAATGAAGACAAAGTAAAGGAACTTGAGTCTGTGGTACAATCCTTAGAGGAGCGGTCTAGTGCTATTGAGAAGTCAGTGATTGAAAAAGTGAACCTATTGGAAGCTAAATCCCAGAGACTTGAAACTGTTCTTCGGGAAGAATTGAAGGAACAGAGTGAAATGTTTATTCACAGAATCAATGCTCTGCAGGAGGAAATGAAGAGTGTGCATGAAACTTTCCGTAAGGATAATTCAAATTTGTCTTGTTCTGATAGATGCATCCATCCCAGTGTTTCTCCTAATAAACAACCTTACATTGCCAGGAACTTGTACTCGACAGATCCTACCCAAGTGGATGAAAGAAGAAAACCTCTCGAGGGTTATAATAAAGACGAATCCCCTCGTAGAAGAAAGAGTTATTATAAGATGCCAAGAATGTCTGATATAGCCTGCCTTCCAAAATTCAGCGGCAACATAGAAGCGCAGTCAGCTGAAAAGTATCTGCGGGATCTCAATGTAAGTTTTGAACTGATGCAGGTACCAGATAACTATCGTCTTGAATTGTTACCTCGTGTTTACAGGCAATGCAGAACATTGGTTGTCGGGAAATATAGACGACTTCGATGACTACGATGACTTTTGTGACAAATTCAGGGAGGAATTTGCCTCTGAAAGGGCAAAACAGAGACAATTGGCTGCTGTTAGAAACAGACGTTTTAATCGGGAAGTTCACAAGAACTTAGAAAGCTATGCTTGGAGTGTTTACGCTGCATATCGTAATTTGGCTGTGAGTTTCAGGGAAAGTGAAGTTGTTAGCCTAATTATTGGTCAGTTGCCATACCGAGTGCGAAATCTCTGTTTAGCTCGTGCTCCAAAGCAGATGAATCAGTTGGCTTAGTTTTTAAAGGACTTTGATTTATTTGATGAACCTGAGGCTTGGAGAAATAAATCTGAACTCAGAAGCAGGGAAGATAAAAATCACAGTAATCTTCAAGTACGTGGTGTTGAAGTTCGCACAGCAGATGAAGATCAAAGTAGTCAAAGTTCCAGAAGCTTGAACACTCAACGTAATAGAGGGCGATTTGAGCGTTCCAGACGTGGTGAACCAAGGAGAAATTTCCAAAGGTATCAAGATAGAAACTGGAGATCTGGTGCCCAGAGAGAAGGACTTAATAGAGATGAACCTCGTACTTCCAGGACATACTACTCTGGAAATCAGCAATGAGAATATGAGCCCCCAGATGCAGAAAATCAATGGTCTTTTTGAAGAGAAAGAGTGGTCGAAAATACTAGAGACTTTCTAAGCAACCAGAGGTCACAGTCGTGTCAGACTAATTAGTGTGTGACTTCTCTCCTGCACTCTTAGCTTATAGCATCCAAGAATTCCGAGTGTAAGAGATTTAAAAACTTGAAGAAGTGACAGATGTCAGAAGCAAACTGTTAATTTGAATGTTAAAATTTTTTCAGAAATTCTAATATGAAGTAAGAACTTTAAATTTCTTCAAAATTTTTCCCCAAGGGAGGGGCATTTGTAATGATCCTGCGAGGTCATCACAATTATTTAGTTTCTGAGTGTTATTATTCTATGTTAATAACTAACTCTGTCAATGTTATTTATATTAACCATTCTTTGTAAATGGTAATAATGAGGTCAGGTGCTATGTGTTAGCATATTATGCTGAGTTGTAATGTTAATCAGTCCCTGCGTGGTCGCAAAGAATATGTATTATTTATCTGATAATTGTATATTAACGTTTAGCACACGTTTAATATTATATGTATTCATTGTTTGTGCCTTGTGCACGTAGTTCAATTGTCCCTCACGATACCGAGATGGCCTTGCCTGCTCTAGCATGGTTCCAACGTAGTTCGCTCCTCGTGAACGGCGCTAGAGGCCGCTAGTTGAAGAGGAGGACCTCTCTCAACAAGCGCGGGCAGCTCTCTCTTCTAAGTTGGAGTTTAGGTCGGCTCACGCCAATAACGAGTCTCTCTCCACTGCGGAAGTAAGGAGCTCGCTCTTGCGAGCAGGCAAGCCGCACTCCGCCTTCCAGCGAGAGAGGTTGAACTCTGCCTTTAGCAAGAGAACCCACTCCACTTTCGAGTGAGAGATACCCACTCCGCTTATTGGCGAGAGAGAAAAACTCCACTTTAGAGTGAGAGTACCCGCTCCGCTTGTTGCGAGAGGTTTCCTCCCCCCATCAACCTGCGGCACCCCACCAGGGTAGTGTGGTGTGGGGTTTCTAGGCAACCGCCCAGAAGGTAAATTACAGGTCAGTGAAATACTTCGGTTATCGTGAGGGTGACCCTAATAGATGCCCCTTTGTTCCCCGAAAGCCAACAGTTCCCTGTAAAAGCCTGCAGCTATAGAAGTCGGCGCTAGCAAGGGACTGCACTTCCTGACGTTTGTTGGAGCTAAGGATACGACCCCAGAGGACAGCAGCAGCAGTGTATCTGTTCCCAGTTTACGGCAGTTTGCAGAAGCCATTCTCCCCCCATTGTGTGGCAATATATTGGCCAAGTGAGTGTAATATCCTACACGGGTGTGTGCTAAACTTACAACGTTTATAGTTGCATAAGTGTATCCAGCTATGTTCATTAAACTTTCACTAACGTTGGGCTGTGTACTTATTCCCGAACCCTGAGTGAAATAGAGTCTCATGCCATCGCTGGAGAAAAGGTTAGCATAATGGGTAAAACTTTGCAGAGCGTATGGTGCTACTGATTGGTCGTGGCCAAGTTAGTAGACTTGCATCCAGCTGACGTGCTCGTGTAGGTGTAGTAGGCACCCTTTCTCGAGCAGGACGTTGCAATATGAAAGGGAAAAACTGTTCTCCAGAAAATATGCAGTCCGTGATCACAAAGAATCTGTCTGATGTAGGGTCATTCCACGTGAAATCACCTAATTGAAAGACGAAAAGTTGCTTCTTAGTCACAGATTTGCATCCATTCTTTTTTACTGGTAGATACTTGGTCCAATGTGACAAGTATGTAATATTAGACTTGTTCAACAAATATGTCGAATGTTACAAATTTTTGGAAATTTGAAGATTATCAGAAATTGGGTGGACGAACGAACACACCATGTGACACAAAACGTGTTATATCTCGGAAAGTACGTGGAGTATTGTGATGGAGAGGAGATGGACAGTCCTAACTGAAAATAACAGTGTTACCACTCTTACCTGTTCATAAAGTAGAACAATATTTAAAGAAATAATTTGTTGCGAGGAAAAAGAAATTTACATTGGGTAATTTTTTGATAGGGAATCCCAGGTTTTATCACAATGAAAATTGTTACACAGCATAACCAATACATACTTATTTTTCATAGTAAAAATATCACAGATTTCAGTATTGGGTGTATGAACCAATGAAAAATGATAGAAAGCTGTAGTGAAGTTTCCTTTTTTAGTTAAACCTCCTTGAAAATGCTCGATTTTCATTTTTTTAAAAAAATTTAGTCCCTATATCTCTGATGGAGGATCACTTGGGCATTCTGAATTGTGTACGGCCGTTTGCTACAATGTTTTTGCTTATAAACAAAAGTTACCCGAAGTAGATTGCTCAAATAGTCTCAGAGATATAATGTTTTTTTCTGAAATAAGTGTAAAAATTTAAAAATCGCACGCAAAGGCCTCTGCCAGAGAGGGGTTACTTTCGAAAACCAGCTCGGGAGTCTAAAGGTTAAGTTTGTAAATACGATATTGTTGGAAGAAACCAAAATTTGTAGAACTTGCTTTCCTTAAAGTTATTTCGTAATCGTACAGAATGGAATGGACATGGAGCAATTGTTCCAATCATTTCTAACAGTGGCATGCTCTGAGGAGTAGCTAGTCTAGCAGAGATAGATCAATCAATCTCACGTCTCTAATTATTTTCAAATCACAAATTTATTGTCTTGATGCCACAGTTCATATACAACATTTTTTGCGCTTCTCGTCCCTCGATGTGATCAGCGGGTAAGGCTGGATACCCTAGCTGGCTTTCCCTCCACCTGACCAGTTCCAGGTATAGACATCAGCCTGAAGGGAAAAGGAAGTTTTCTGCCTTTACCTCCCTTTCCCCCCCCCCCTGCTCCAATGGTTGAAAGTCCTTGCTTTCAGGTCCTCCAGTCTATCTCCTATAGGACAGATAGGGGATTGGTGTCCCTTCGATTCCCTTGTAAATTCTCTAAAGAACTGGGGGGGAAAATTTCTGCAGTACTTATGTTCTCTGTATTTACGCGACAACTTTTTACACGTTGTACAATATGTATGTAGTATAATATGGGATGTAGTTTTATTTGTATATGAATGGGAATGTGCTTGTATTATGTGCAGACAAAAATGTTATGGTTATGCATTCTTGTTCCTATGTGTTGTAGTCTGCAGTGAATGATGAAATAATTTGGAATGAAATATGTATCCCAGAACTCCAGAAGCCAAATGAATATGGTTAAAGAAACTACAAAAAAAGTGTGCTTTGTTCCCTGTTTATCCCCTCTAATAAATTTAATTTTTGCCACCTTCCATCACTTTTTCTAGCTGTATAGATTTAATCGCGATAAGTAGTTAATGAGCTTATGGACGTCTTGAGGAACAATCATAATCAGAGAACTCTTCACCCCTGATTTCACAGTGCCCTGCAGATGCACTGGGAGGAAATTATTTGTATTTTTTTATCCTTTCTTTAGCATTGCTTTTCCATCACTGTACATAACTGCTGCCATGACGTATGAACGTTGATTAAATTAAATGGATGAAGAGTGGTTACAAAGGAACACTCATGCACAGGCCAGGGCTCGAGCCTGGATCCTTCAGTAACGAGATCTTGAGATGGAGAAATTAGGGAAATCAAGCAATGCAATTTTTTTGGAAAAACGTTAATCATATACAAATGTGGTGTTTCAAAAATCCAATTGAAATTTACGTACCACTGAGTAAATACGCAGTTTGCTTTACAGATACCATGTATCCGAATAGTTAGAGCTTTCCACTCATCTTTGTTGTCGGCCGACCTCCGTGGGGGAGTGCAAGTACCGGTACCGGTGGAGGCACATAGTGGTTTGGATCCCACTTTATACTGTAGGTCCAGTCCCGATTAGCAAACACCAAATCAACCAACCGCGGGAGAGTGGTTATCACTGCATGCTACGACACCAGGAGTTCCGGGTTCAAATCCAGACCTCGGCATGTCTGTTATTTGTGTTTGTCTCTTCATTAATTGTAATGTATCATCTTCGCGATTAACCAAATGTGCCAGTAGCATAAATCAAATCATTGATTGATTGTTTGTTTTGTTTAGTTTTACTTCGCTTTTCCTCCACTTTTGACTAATTGTGAAGATGATACGATAAAATTGATGAAGGGACAAAGACAAATAACACCCATGCCCAGATCGGGGTTTGAACCCAGGATCTCTGGCTTAGTAGTCAAATCAACATGTTTTGGATTTTCGAAGGGGGGGGGGGGGATTAACGTGTACTCCTTCTCAGTAGTCCTTCCTCATTTTGCAATCTTTTCCTTTCTTTGACGTTGTATTTTTAGGATTGATTGATTTGATTTATTTTACTTCGCTTTTTGTGCCACGTTTGGCTAATTTGCGAAGATGGGGATGAGTGATGACATGATGAAATTGATCAATAGACACTCACAAACATCCATGCCCAGGCCAGGATTTGAACCTGGGACCCCTGGCATTATAGCGTGATGTGCTAACCACTCTGCCATGGGGGCCGGCTCTATTTTTTGGAATACTGGGCCCTAAAGTGGGGGTAGGGGGAATTATGACCTACACCAACCTCCCTTGGGAACGCCACTGATTGCTACCCTAAGTGTTAACATCACCGCACGTCACTGATTTCTAATGCAAAAATGTGCTTCCATTTCGGACATAAAAAAGTTCCAATTATAATCAAAATCTTTCCATTGTTAATGAAGATAGCTGTGCAAACTAAATTCACCATGGTGTCCATCCGCCTGTCTCCAAATTTGGAGATGGAAACCAACATGCACCTCTGGTTAGATCATTTGATTGCCCACCACCATTGTCACAAAAGCATTTCCTTTTATCGCTGGTGAACCCCAAACGAAAGGCCATCTTTCCAGGTGGTTGCCAGATCGTGCTACAACTTGCTTCACCCTTTCTGCCCTAACCCTATAATGGCTGAACTTTATTCAACTTTAACTGAAATTCATACAATACACTTCCTAACAATCATTATGAGTTACAGTAGATATATTAAAATGAATGTATTTGTACTTTATTACAAACAGTTATTGTTATTAATACAGATCAAACACTAATACCAATACTTGTTCCTCTTTATCGCCAAGCACTGAATAGCTTGCCACCTCTTTCTTTAATGCTATTACCAATTGTAACAATCATTCCTAGTAAAAGTGCAAAATACTAATGAAAATAATAATTACAAGTGGAGGATGTAAATTTGTGTCCTTGTTAAATAATTTTTAAAGTGTTAAAAAGTATTATTTAGGCTCTGAATGCATAACTTTATTTAAAGCAGATGTCAATATGGTGTGAGGTATAGAATGATGGACGACCTTGATCCAGCCGCTAACAAGATTTTGCAGAAACTTCAGGAGCTCCAGGACTGGCAACGTAAGCAGCAGGAAAGGCTCCTGCAGCAGCAGCGAGATCAGAGAGAAGTCCTGTCGAAGGAGCAGAGAAGAATCTATGAAGTTTTTGGTTTGGGAACTATTGGTAAGGTCATTATTTCTATCATGATTCAAAACATTTCAACAGTGGAAAAGCATCCTGTATCTGTCATACCTTATACAAAGAGGCATGCATATTTCGTTTTTGACAAAAACACAAAATGTGAAATAACACATTGTAATGTTAATTTTTCATGTTTCTGAAAGGTGTGAGATGCATTTTCCCACCCTGCTTTGTCACGAAATAGAACCTTAAACACGAAATTTAGAGTTTATTTGCCGAAGCGACACTTTCTAAAGTCAGAATTATCCTGAGAGTTATGCAATTCACGGAAAAATGGTTAATTCTGCTGTAAATATTTGAGAAGCAAAATGGACCCCTTTGTACAGGAATAAACTTAATATTCTGGTAACAACATAAATGTGCCATTAGAAGGGATATATTCATTTTGTGTAGTAAGTACGGTTTTTTAATCAAATTTGGGATTATATTCAAATTTTTAAAACCAAAATTTCATTTTATATACAGCTTTTTCACCGCTATAACAGCGAAATTTTATTTTATTTACTGCTTTTGAACCTGAAATTGACTCTGTTTTTGTACCGAAATGTTGCTTTTTTTATTTACCAAAAATATGTACCTCTACTTATACATTTATTCCTGCAGTTCTAGAAAAGTTCCATTAAAAGAAAATTAAATTTGTTCTAAAAATTTGGTGGTTTACATAATAAGATCAATGGTATTATAATTAAGCCTTGTTTTCATAGTAAAAACACTAAAGTAGCTGAATTAAAGGCACTTTATATGTAACTTCCTACCCTCGATCAGGGTCTTCCTCAGATGATAATCTGAACTTTAGTTTAGTTCTTCATCTGAGGAAGACCATGATAGAGGTGTGCTTTTAATTCTTAATAAACTGCCTTGGTCAGCTACTTTAGTATTTTTTAAAACGATCAAGTATCAGTGTTACCAATCACCTGATGAAATGCTGCTTTGAAGCAGTGTGTGTACCACAGGGTGTGCTAGAAGTAGGAGAATTTTAAATAATGGACAGGAGAAAACTAGAAATGATATAAATATGTTCTTAAAGGTTCGCATAACCACTTTTTGTAGATACAAAATAATCTAACAGTTATTTTTAGTGGTTTTTATTTTATTTTATCTGCAACGTTTACTCTATGTAGCACTCTATGATGATGATTTGATGTTTTAAGTCCACTTTATGCACAGTAAGGCTAATCGGCTAATTTTAAAGTGGGATTCGAATAGAGTTGCGAAAAAGCCTGCTTTTTTGAATGGACTGGGTTTTTTTCAATAAAAAGTCTGCTTTTTGGGGGGGGGGAATGGAAATTTTGGCTTTTTGCCAATTGCATCTACCCTATTTCACTTGAAGTTACTGTTATGAGTTTACAGGTTTGTAATGACATATTTTACAACTAGCTCAAAAATATTACATGATGTAGCAGCCAAGAGGCAGATATTGGCCCCCCGGTATGTAAGTTTCTTGTACAGCATGGGTAAGCTAGGGTTAAAGCTAAACGTGTAGTCCTGATGAGCACATCTGGCCATGAAATGGACTTAAAACAAGCTTTTACATGTTTGCATCTCAATTTAAATGTTGATGTCTTAAAATATGAAACAAATGTTAATAACAAAATATTCGATGTTTCGGGACAATTATAAAGCTTTACTGTTCACAACACGTATGCAGAAGTATACCTAGGTAGTATACGTATTACGTGAGTGTGTGTATATATCCTGTTTAGCGGAGCTTTGAGACAGAAGCGACACTTGACTCTTGGAAACCAACCCTTAGAAGTAAATGCAACCTTTTGAACCGAAGCAACATAAGCTGCAAGTGTCGCTTGTCACTTGGCCTGTAACGTTTTCTCAGGGAACTTTCAGACCGAAGCAAGAAGTGACATGTGTCACTTGGAAGCAGACCCTCAGTAATCCATTCAACCTTTTGAGCCAAATTGCGACAACAAGCTAAACATGTCACTTGCATGTTGCTCGGACTATACTGCTTGTGCATCATGCCGCTTTGGTCTGTTGTTGCATGCACAGCGATTGTTTTGCTTTATACTGAAGGAGACTGTGTCGCTTGTCATCTGTGACTTCAGTCTGAAAGCTCCTTCAATGGCCCGCATCGTCTTGTTTGTGCATGTGTGGTGGATGCTTGCTTACAGACTGAAGGAGTCCATATCACTTGTCACTTCAATGTGACAACCCCCACTGACATGTGTTGCTTCAGCCAGAATGTTCTCTATACTTTACAAGATTGTTAGCTACTTCATCAGAGATTGAAATTTAATTTAGCCTGTAAATCACAGAGAACAAATTGCAAGTACTACTGTTGTAAACGGCCGAATTTTTTATAGAAGGTTTCTTTTATAATAATGAATGGGCCTCTGGAGTAGACAAAAGTAATGCTGTTGCCTTGTAATAAGAAGGGCTCTGAGGTTCAATCCTCAGTGGAGGCAGAGTGCCTTGGATCTCATTTCAAACTGTAGATCCGATCTAGATTTTTTTTTCAGTCCAATTTACTTCCGCTTCAGTTTTAGTGCCAGTATATTTGATATTTTAATTTTATATTTGACAGCAAGTCTATACATAATTGAACTATGATTATGCCATAGTTGAATATTAATATTAATTGAGGATGCATATTAATTTCCATATAAACTTTCAAGATCAGAAATGTATTTATTAGTGAAATTGTTTGGATCAGGGCATTGACTTGTAAGAAATAAATTAACTGGGCTGTGGTCTCACAACGGTTGAGAACCACTGCAACAAGCAGCCAAAATACATCAGTAGTTGCACAGTGTCCAGGTTTAGCAGCCATTTAACCAAATTATACATGATGTATTGGAAAACCAAAATACAAATATATTTTAATGAGCACAAAATTTAATGTAAAGAGATTTGATACTAGATTCTCAAAAGGTAGAGCAGTATTTTCTTTTTTGCTTCATGTACGTGTTCGTATAACAAATTCAAACATTGAAAATCATATCATACTATTAGGTTCTATTAAAAACACATACAGAACTACTCTAGTTATGTGAATATGTTCATACTACATACGAGGTGGTATCAAAAAGTTTCGAGACTAGTTCTGTAACACGCCAACAGATGGCAGTGCAAGGCTGCACGCACAGGCACTTCATAAGTCAGTGTGCCAAGAGACATCGTCCTGTGTACATCATGAGCTGTGCAACTGGTGCTCTTCTGACCATGTGCGTTACCAAGTCTGCGATTTCATCATGGACAGCAAGTTAGAACAACGAGCGAACATGAAATTCTGTGTGAAACTAGGCAAATCCGTAACAGAGACGCTTGACATGATTCGGCAATGCTGCAATGAGTCGTGCGAGGTGTTTTGAGTGGCACGTGCACTTCAAGACTGGAAGAACATCACCAGTCGCTCGTCCGATTTAACATTTGCAGTTTTGTTTTTTTCTGTGAGGTTACGTAAACGGGAAAGTATACCAAACGAGACCCAGAACATTGGAGGAGCTGAAATGAAACATTACACTGGAAATTGATAATATCGGTGCTGCAACCCTCAGGAAGATATCTGAGAACATGATCAAGAGAACCAACTTATGTATTCAAGAAAATGGTGGACACTTCGAACATTTGCTTTAATTTGTAGGGATACCCACATTTCAGGGTTGCAAGGTGTTTGTAATTTATTGCATATGTTCGAGAATAACCAACTTTCTCCTTTGTCTTTAAAAGTGCCTTAGTGTGATAGCCTGAGGTGAAACACGTCTGTTAGTGACACGTGACAGCAACAGTGTTGTCAGTGTCCCTCGTAATATTGTGAAAACATTGATTTTTGGAACAGCCCATTTATTCCCTTGTGCAATGTTTTAGAAACTTTGTCAAAGTTCTTTTTCTGTCAAATTCAATAGATGGCCATCCAAATTGTTCATTGGTAATGTGAAATGTTGCAATAATTTACCTCAGTGAGTTCTGTGCATCAATACACACGATTTGCAAAAAAAAAAAAATCCGCCTTTGGCAACACTTTGCTTATTTGTTATTAAAACATGCATGTTCTTACATAAGTGGCTGCGGTGGCTCAGTCGGTAACGCGTCTGACTATCATGCTAAAGGCCCCGGGTTCGATCCCCGGTCGGTTCAAATAAGGGAACTTTTCTAACGATGGAAGCGGCCCCGGCGCCCACCCAGCATCGAATAACATTGGTACCTGGGGGAAACCCTGGGAGGTAAAGGCGGTCAGGGGCGTGATGCTGATCACATTACCCCCACTCACGACCGGATCAAGAAAGTGTGGGGCGTTACCCCCACACCCCCTATATGCCTTCATGGCATGGTGCTATGCACAGGGGAGCACTTTACCTTTTTATGTTCTTACATATGTTTGTCTCTCTAAATTTTCCCAATATACAGGGCATTCTCTAGGAAGAAAGCATTTCTTCTCATTCCGTTTCGCTATTCTGTTATACTACCATTAAGCCTTGTTTCTGTGATTATGAAAAACTAAATATGCTGACCAAGGCAGTAATTCATTTTATTAAAAACATAAACTAAATGTAACGTTTCAACCTTCTAGCAAGTAGTAACACAGCAAGAAAGCAGAGCAGTTAAGAACCGTAAACAAGTAGTAGACCTCATAAAAGGACTTCAGTTAAATGAGATGAAGACGACAATGTTTAGCTTAGACGTGAAAAGTATATTCCCGAGCATCAAGAGGGGACGCATTTTGGACATTATTAAAAAGAGAATGGGCCAAGAAATTATAGGAGAATGGGATAGTGAAAGGGTACTGAAGGCGCTGGAAACCATTTGGAATAACGGTTACAGTATAATGGGAGATAAAATAATGTTAATGAGTGAAGGATTGAATAAGGTTCTAGCCCAGCATTGGCTGAATTGGTTATGAATGAATGGGTAAAGAAAGTGATAGAAAAAGGAGGTGAAAAAAGAATTCTGTTTTGCAGATATGTGGACAATTGTTTTGGCATATGGAAGGGAACGAAGAGGCAGCTCGACATTTTTGCCAAAGAAATACAAGAAGAAGAAAGAGTGATATTATTGGAACTTGAAATAGAAGAAGACTACAAGTTAAGCTACCTAGATATATTGATGAAAAGGAAGAGAGGACAAGAAATTGAAACCGCTTGGCATCAGAAGAATTGTGCAGCAGGGGTATTCTGCCACAAAAGAAGTGATGTAAGTGAGGTGACAAAAATAAATTTTATAAAGAATATGGAGAACAGAATCAAGAAATTATGTACGAAAGAATGTGAAAAAGAAGGCAAAATAAATAGCCTATGGAAACAGCTGGAAAAGAATGGCTATGAGAAGCAGGATAGACTGGACATAAACAGAAGAAGGAAGAAAAGGGGAAGGGGAGAATTGGAAGAGAAAGAAAAAGAAAGAAGGTTTGGAATAAGGAGTATGGGGAAGACCACAGAAAAGATATGCAAAGTGCTTAGGAAAGCGGGAATTAAAACTTACAGGAAGGGAGGGAGAAGCATCTTAAGAATAGCGAAGAATGCAAACAAGAAAAAGGAAAACAGAGGAGAGGAAGAGGAAGGGATTATCTACGAAGTAAAATGTAAAGAATGTCAGAGTGTGTACATAGGAGAAACGAAAAAGAGCCTGAAAGACAGGTTGAAACAACATAGGGATGATGTACGACTTAAAAGAGAGAGAAATGCGATATTTAAACACACGAGAGAAACAGGACATGACATAGAGTAGGATGAGGCTAAGCAGATAGGAAGGGAGAAGAGAATGCTAGTGAGAAAATGGAAGGAGTCCAAGGAAATAGAGAAGAAAGGTGATGAAGACACAATGAACTGGAATGGGAGACTGAAGTTAAACAAAGAATGGAAGAAGGTGTTAGAAAGAGTGGAAAGGACAAGAGAGAAAGAGGAGAGGAGAAGGAAGAAAAATGAAGTAAAAAGAGCGTGAGATATAAAGCCCAACATTATTCTATATGGAAGTAAATATGTTTAGCCTTTTAGGTGAAAGTACAGTTGACAAGGGAAAGCCACCTGCTAGAAAGTTCCAGAACAACTTTCTAATAGTCTGGAGGGAGTAATGTTTGTGTATATATAATGCCCTGTTTTTGTTTCTTGTTACTTTTGTACTTGATACAGAGTCTGAAGGGCTTGCTAGAAGGTTGAAACGTTACGTTGTTTATGTTTTTAATAAAATAAATTACTGCCTTGGTCAGCATAATTAGTTTTTCCGTTATACTGTCGTAAACACCGGGTTGCATAACTTTTCGGACACTGTATTATTGTAAGCATGTGCTGCACATTAAAAAATTACACAATGAACTGTACTATAGCTTGACACTATAAATTGTAGTTATTGTTGTAAAGGTAGAACAATTTTAATACTTTTCAATATTGAAACACTGTACTGATTAATGTTATTAATAGTGTACTTTACATATAAAATGTTTAATCACATGAAATTGTTCCTGTGCAGTATTAAATATTGATTATAGTAATGGAAAAATGTTTGTGTATTTTTAAAATGTAATAGAAATAGTTTTTGTGCACTATGTTTCCAAATTACATGTGATATTGACCCAAGTCTTGTATATCCTGTATGTTCCAATCTATTTGGGATTCAAGCTATCTGATATGACATCTGTTGGGAGATTTTGGAACTGCTATTTCCAGGGGTGATTGCTTCACCATGTGGATGCAAATGGAGAAAACATGGGAAAGTACATTGATTCACTTGTAAACACACTCTTTATTGCCAATGAAATTTGAGCTATTTTAGGGTAGCTTTACCATTGTGATTTCAAATATGACATTAGTTTTTCTAGATTGGCTCTAGCTTTTGAGAAATGGCTGTCCCTTTAAGAACACAAAAAAAAAGGCATGAAATCTCATCACTCATACATGCTTAATGATGACAAAAACGTTGTTTCAGAGATTTTCTTGTGTGTAGGGTACCAGAACAATCATGTTGAAGACACCAGCAACAGTCTGCCACACAAGTGCCAATTGAGTGTCAAAAATTGGGGGGAAAAGGACAATGGGTTTGCTCTTAGTAGACAAGGCTTAGCATTAGGAGGCCATAGTGCTGGGGCACCTCTCTTGTGCAACAGAATGTTATTGTTTTAGACAGATTTTATCTTTTAACCTGGATGCTAAAAATTCTGGCGATTGCTTTGACAGACTAAGGTCTCATTTGAGATCATTCAGTTCTTCTTGGGCGAACTGTTCAAATGTTGAAATGCTTCCTTCATATTCACTCCCACTAGTACCATGGCCATCTGTGTTGCATGCCAAGCCCTGCCCTTCTTCAACATCTGACAATGGGAGGTCAGGAAATGTGGCAAACACTGGTAGGAATGTCTTCGCAATGAGGTGCAGGTTGTCGCACTAATTTCAAATCAGAATATTCCCATTTATGTTTCTTGTGACGATTGAAGCCCTCCATAATAATGACACAGAAATAACAGACGTGAGGGTGGGTCTTCGTCTTCCACACCACACCAAAGTTCAGATTTTCTTTTCTCCATTTTTTTTTTCTGTAATGAACATTCAATACAGGTCTTGCAAACTTAATACACTTAACACTTAATAAATATATTCTATGCAATGGATGGACTAGAGAAACATTTTTATAGTCTAAAATAAATAGCCAGTCGTATTGCATGTCATCATCAACAGCTCTTATTGAGATAAACTTGAAATCGAAGGATACCAAGTATCTCAAGAACTAGAGCCAACTTGGCAAAACTAATGTACATTTTAGATTTAGCACAACCCAAATATCCTAAATTTGTTAAAAAATCCTTGGCAACAAAAAAATATTTTTTTTTGTAGACCTGTGATCAAGTGAGCATTTTTGTCTAGAGAGGCTTAAAGGAAACAACCACAACTTAAAGCATCCACCATCACATTTTGATATCATTCGCATGTTGTCTTCGCAGGATGTTTTGAAAAAAAAACATGTACCTCAATGTATGATATTCAGCATTACACTTCCCAATAACTTTTCCTGACTTCAATCCGCTAACGTAATCTATTTTGATGCAATGTTTCAAGCACTGCAATACAAACTCCAAGCCGAAAATTATTTCTAAAGCAGTTTCAGATGCAGGCTTACAATACGGTATCCATCACTAGTAGCAGCAAAAATTTCTCACCACTTATCTGTTTCATAAATTAGATAGGTTTGTTTCATTGATGTGTTTCATCTTTCACCTGCCAGAGCTTTCTATGTTCACATCATTTTTTTTTTTTAAATATATGTCATCTATTTTCATCTAATTTTCTATATTTCTGTTCACAATCGTAAGTAAAAACATGCACGAATTATTCTTCCAACAACTTTATACCTCCCTGTGTTCACATTGGATTCGCAACACACAAAACATTCTAAAATTCAAAGCTTCCCCTCTTCTGAACAAAGCCTTTTAACATGTACAGACCGTGTAAACAAACACTGTGCCTCATATCCAGCTTCCATAGTGGCAGCAACCCTAGCGTGGCAGTGGTAATTTGAATCACAAATGTATAGCTTGTTTTGCTTACCTTCAGTGAGGTTGTATGAATTTCCCATCATAGGCTCTTTTTATTTTTAGCAATCGAAGGCAAAACCGACCCAAAGGTAGACATATCAAATGTACAACCAGCTTCTAGGACTAGATTCAATCCTCGTCCTTCATCAGATGCAGCTGGAGGTGAAGTGGTAGCTGCAATCGAAGGGGTGGAACCTCTTCCGGAGACAGATACTGAGGATGGACCACAGACTGGAGCGGAAAAGGATTCTGCTGTGGCCTTACAGAATGAGAAACTTGCTTCCCATGAGGTACATGCATTTCAATTGGAATACTTTGTAGATGCTGTATGCTTTATATTCTAAATGTAGCTTTGTCGCGCTGCGACGTCAAGGGTCCCGGGTTCGAATCCTGCTTGGGCTTGGTTGTTTGTGAATGTCCATTCATCAATTTCATATTTTCATCACTCATCCCCATCTTCACTAATTAGCCAAGAGGCACAAAACGCGAAGTAAAATAAACAATCAATCAATCAATAAATGTAGCTTGGGTGATATGACAATGGTCTTAAATGTTCAGAGAGATGTTTTATATGTATTATGGTAACAATTTACTTAACAATTTATTTAATGATTTCCAATTTCGTGAACTTCTCATGTCCAAATTTAACAGATCAGTTAGATCATTCTTAGATAGGAGAAGTGATCTACAATCAAATTTGTGAATAATATTTTGAGTGGCAAAATATTATGATCCAGTAGGGATGGAAGGATACAAACTTTTGGCTGGTATCGATAAAAAGTTTACTGATATTGATAACCGATATTCTACTGATTCGATGTAAAATAAAATGGTTCATTGACCTCCTTGATATGTGTGTTACCAGATGAACCAAACATTCGTAATGCAAAAAAGAGCTGCATATTAAGACATTAACTTTTTAAAAAGTACGGTATAGAGATTACTGTTTATATCCATAAAAATTATAACAAAATGGCACAATATTGCACTACAATGTAAGATGTTGAGGGATATATATCTGATCGGTAATTTTACCTATAAAACTGATACACCAATATGCCTACACCAGCCAAGGCCAATAGAGTAACAATTAATCTGGCTCATCCCTATGATCCAGTATTCTTGTGAAATTGGGACTAGAAACATGTTTTATAATCTAATAACCCAATTCTGTATAATGCCATCAAGAACAACTGAATGCATACGTATTTTGTGTGGAGTTTTTATTCCTTAACATATTAATTTAGCATTAGATTATTTTATAGTACCGTTCAGATTTTTATCTTTCTTGCCTTGTCAGACATCTTGTATTTTATTTAAGGCTGAGCTGATGCCGATGTATCGGTATTGGCTGATACCAGTGGTATCAGTATCGGAAAGTATCGGTTGGAATTCATCTACCGATACCGGCTGATACTTTTCTGGCATTTTGATTTTTCACGGGGTCTGCAAAAATTCCATTTGACACTTTCGCGGAGTCTAATTATCCTGGAAGTTATGCAAAATTCAAACTTGCTTTTATTTGTATCAATTTTGCACAAAAAACTGTATTTTGTAATTACATAACATCTATTCTGATGTAATTCTCGAATATTCTAAAGCAAATTTCTTGGAAAATTGGTGCATGTAATTAGAGAAGAATATTTACACACAAATATTGGTCAATATATTGAAAAAAAAAATTATTAGTACAATTTTCAAGTATCGGTATTGGTGGGAATCGGTAAGAGTATCAGCATCGGTATCAGTTCAAAGTGGTATCGGTTCAGCTCTAATTTTATTCTGTTCATTTTATTTGTTCTTTAACTTGTACTGTACAACATTTGATTGTGAGTGTATGGCTAAAAGAGCAGTACTTTGGAATTTTCTGCATACAGCGCTATACTGTTTTAAATAACTAGTGATTACTATTTATTAAGTGAAATTTTGTGCTCTCATAGATGTGCATGCATGTGTTCTTGAACTAGAGATATCTAAATAAAATTTCACAGAATAGATGGTGTGGAATTGTGGTGTTTATAATAACTAAATATCACATATTGTAACTTCACAGAAATATCTAATTGACGATAAGTTCAAGAAGAATATAGCATATCCTTCTTTAATTGATTGATGATGATTGACACAATTAAAATATTGTGTATATATAAAGGTAACAAATATGTTAAAAGTGTATTACATTGTGTCTAAAGTTATTTGTTTGGTGGGTATGTGGAGGAAGGTACTCTACTTGACTAAATATACACTATTCTTTTTTGGCCTGCAATCTTCTGCGAAAAAGTTTCAAAATCAATCGTGGTCCAGAAATTCCATGGAAAAATGGTTAATAAGTTGTCTTGAATAGATAAGTATGTTACTTTACATAAATGTTTTTACGGAAGGTTGCTTGTGATGTATCCGAATGACTTTCAAGGTGTACTGACCTAATGAAATGCCATGCAGCCACCACCGGTTGTGTTCTGTCGGACCACCAGCATTGTAGACTCGCCCTACATCGGGGTTTCCATTGTAGCAAATTATGTTGGAGAACAGGTATGGGAATCCTATCTCATTCCTCTCTGTAGGTCCGTGTTCGATACCCGGTGGAGGCACATGGCTCAGTGGTTCGGATCCCACTTTAAACTGTAGGTCCAGTCCCGATTAGCCTTACTGTGCATAAAGTGGACTTAAAACACCAACTGCCGGCTTTCCAAAGAGTGTGTGTGGGTGGTGATTTTTCAGATGCCATTTCAAGAGTCCAAATGCACAGAAGTCTATAGGACTGCCATCAGGGCTTTTCACCAGAATGTTCCTGAAACGGGATAGCATGAATCCATGTTTTCTCCTTCATCTCTTGATAAAAGCGGAGGGATGTTCAGCCATTATGACTTGAGGCCTTGTCCACATGAATGCACATCTGTTGAGGGATTTCTGTACGGAAGATGGGGTCATAATGCATGTCCGAAAGTAAACCGCATTCACTTTCACATTTCTGTCTACCTTACGTATTAGCAACTTCCCTGCATAACAACCATGAAGCCCCTTGGAAAAATGTGCTAGCCGTAGAGAACAAAGTTGCTGCACCCTTTGTCATGGTACGTAATCGACTGAAGACCACTGCTAGTGAGATAAAGGTCTTCGTCCATTGTGACCACAATCCTACATTTGGACTCTGCCATATGTTTTCCATAGAGTTTTCTGCAGTTGATGCTGCATTTGGCAATATGCCACGATAGGAGGTGGTACATGCATTCCTTATGAATGCACCACAGCCCAAGACGGTTATGGATGGCCGTGTTCACAGTGGACGGAACCATGTGCACCCTCCTGGCATGCCATTCACCGATTCTTTTGGAGCACAACAGGTGATACTTCGGTGATCTCTTACAGGTACCTTTTTTGTGGGCGAATGTTCACCAACAGGCCCCTGTTATGTGCACCAGGACACACTATCTTTCACGGTGGTTTTCCTGGCAGTCAAACAATTCTCCTGACACTGTTTTACTATTTGGTCACACAACAAATGTGCATGGAAAAGCGCCATGAAGTACCATTCCCAAAAATTGAAAATTGGTTCAATTCTTGCACCATTTGATAGCTACGTGCCTAACACTCCAGCACCTGCAAGCTGCAATACACAACTGATAATATCAACTGCACCGTCACTCCAGCTCAATCCCACAAATGGCAGTGGCATCCCAAAGTAATTCGGATATATCCAGAACAACCTTCTGTATTACATATGTGCATTATGTCTGTGTCTTGCTTTCCCAATTTGGCTATAAAAAGAAAGCAAAATTTATGTAGGCTGTATTTGATAATGTAACTCGGTAAAGAGAATCACACTTGCAAGTTCGTAACAAAAAATATTACTTTATATTTGTTGTACTTCGATAACACTGTCCAACAAAATTGAAGTTTTTGTCTGTTAAAAGAGAAGTTGGGGGTGATTCTAATTGAATTTGATGTGCTGATTTCAAATCTAATTACAGAATTTATCCATCACCCATGAAATTTGAGTAACAGGGTACATACAAAATATCAGGTACATACAAATCTTATATAGCCTTATAGTGATACGATGCAATATTAATTACAATGGCATATCTAGAATGTCTTCGAACTTGATTTTCGGCTGTACTTTGCCTGAGGAACATCTCTTTTTAGTGTCCAGCAATAATCTGCCAACATATTTGGAGTCCATTTTCCTTGGTATCGCCTTTTCATTTCACCAATATCCTGGTGGAAATGATCTTCATGTTCGTTGCTCGTTGTACCAAGGTTTTGCGGGAAGAAACGAGGTGGGAGTCTAAAAACTGTATCTTCAGAGCATGATAGTTCTGAATCAAATTAGTGAAAAGTTCTCGGTAATTTTCTGACTTGTTGTTTCTGAGCAAATTTATGTAAACTTCCTTGAAAGATTGCCAAGCAGCCAGTTCAGCTCATTTAGGTTCTTTTCAAAATCATTATCTTTCATTAGTTTCCTGATTTAAGGGCCAACAAATATTCCCTCTTTTAGTTTCGCCTCAGTAATTCGCGAAAACCTATCTTTGAAGAACATAAATCCACTACCCTCGCGGTCCATTCCTTTTACAAAATTCTTCATCAGACCAAGCTTTATGTGGAGAGGAGGCAGTAAGATTTTGTCTGAATTTACAAGTGCTGGATGAACAAAATTCTCCTGTCCTGCGATGAGTGACTCTCTCTCTTCGTAACATAATGATTTTTTCTATCTCTGATGTCCCATTTACACAGGAAACAGCAAAATTTGGTGTAACCTAGTTGCGATACTAAGAAGATAGCAATAACTTTAAAATCTACACATATCTGTCAAGAGTATTTATAGTACTGGATATTTGTTAATAACAGTTTCATGTTTTCATAACTTTTCTTCGTGCCCCAAGAATATGCTACGGGAATGCTTGGATATTTATTTCAATTGTGCAACAGCACTCCTTTCAAACTTGTTTTCGAAGAGTCTAAAAACAAACGTCATTCTTCACTTTTATGGACAACGCCTAGTGACTCTAATAGACCATCAATGTTACAACAGAAAGCAAGGTCCTTATCTTCGGCATACATATCTACAAAGTCTTTTTGGCGTTGCCGGAAAAAAATAACTAGTGTCATTCTCCAACAAATGCCATCCTTTTAATCGCGATGCAAGCAGTCCTGCTTTGCCATTACTTAACTCTAGATTTCGAACTAAATCGTTAAGACCCTCTTGAGTTATTAAGTGAGGTTCAGCTGTTGAAACACTCCCCACAAAATCAGGATCATTATGCAATTCACTACATTTGTTAGGAACACTTTCACTTTCTTTCGTTAATACTTATGTGATCTTGTGGGGCAGGTATAGGAACTCCAGGTCCATGAGGCACCGGTCGAGTTGATGATTCTAGTGATGGATATTTCACTGTTTGCCTTGATTTCGAATTTATCCCAGATATATTTGTCAAGCAAAAATAGCAGTCTGTTATATGATCCTTAGGTTCCCGTCATATCATAGGAATTCCAAAAGTCATATGACGAGATCATTTCAGGCAACCACTCAACAGCGTTACACAGTTCGCACAACAGATATTAGGGGCCCATTTCTTGTTTTCGTCTGTCTTATTGTCAAAGTAATACTCATAAGCTTTTCTTACACGAGGAGTAAATGTTCACCTATTTGCTTTTAAGGTCAACTCACCACAGATATAACAAAAATTGTTCCTGTGTTTTACGCAACTTCTTGGCATGATTCTGTCTTTGCTTCGAAACACTCACTGGAACTGAAGAACACTCAGGAAAGCTTCTTTCCTCCAGACAACTTTCTATTGAAATGAGAAGTAGACATAACAGTTAAATCACAGCATTCTGTTGAAAAGTTAATCATTGCCAAATTTTTCAGTCGGATTGTTTAACAAGTTAAATTGTTGTTATTCATGCAGACATCAATGGCATAAAGTTACTAGTGTATTGTTGGAGCAAAGACATAAAAATATTTTAAATATTGCCTACCAATCGGCTAATTATGGACTGCATGCTGCAATAATAATGCAGAATTATATTTTTATTGTTACAAAAAAATGGTGGGTGATTGACAATTTCTGACTTCATTTTCGGAATCAGCAGGTGGGAAAACATAATGAACCGTTGAAATTTTACTTTTAACAAAATCATTGTTGGACAGTGTAATTGTTATTTGGGCCTCCCTGATGGCGCAGTGGTAGCGTCGTCACCTTGTAATCAAGGGGTCCCGGGTTCGATACCCGGTGGTGGCACAAGTGGTTCGGATCCCACTTTAAACTGTAGGTCCAGTCTCGATTAGCCTTACTGTGCATAAAGTAGACTTAAAACACCAAATCTAATGTAATAATTGTTATTTGTATAGTTATTTTTTCTGTCCTCTTTGTAGAGCGAGATAAGTCTCAAGAAGAATGTTTCATTGGATGAAGTACCAATTGCTTCGCCTAGGAGAGACTTCATGGAATTACTTGAAGAAAAGCTGAAAAGTGACACTGTAGGCCATGAAGGAAAGGCCACTAATGTTGAAAGACCAAAGAAGAGCTTCTTGAAGAAAGGTGAAGGGTTGGCAAGGTTTCGTTTGAGGCCATCAGAAAAACAACCAGTGACAAAGAGGCAGAACCAGAAGAAGAGACCCAGCTCTGCTCCGAAACCTGTAACTAAATCGGCTCAGTCTGTGAGACCACCGAGTCGGAAGGCAGTTTCCGAAACTGAAGCGATGAAACCGCCTCTCAAAAGTAGTGTCAGAGCCAGCAGTTCTCAGACGAAAAACGAGCCAAAGGGTAAACCTCCAGTTCCCTGTGGTAGACGAAGATTTCAAAGTCCAAACCCTAGGCTCGTTCTGAAGACAGATGATGCTTCGCAAGCGACCGGCTCTAGCCCTACTTGGGCACAGGTGCTTTTGAAGCAACCACAAGCTCAGGATGGAACAAAGCATAGTAGGGAAGCACCATCTGGAGAAGAGGATAGACACCAAGTGGCTACTCATGATTCCGTTGACGATTCCTTCTGGGGAAGAATTAATGATGTTGCGAAGAAGAATATGGTAAGGTATTCTAGAATCATATTACTTTAGATTACAGTACTGGTAAAAACAGAGTGTCTACGAGCCTGGAAAATCTAGAAAAGTCAGGCAATTTCACTTTACGGGAAATTTACAGTTTTTGGAAAGATCAACATTTTTGCATTAGTGCATTAAAAGTTTGGTTCTGAACAAAGGAAAACAGAATAAGCAAGAAATTTTAAGTTGTGGACAAACTGTACTTCAGTTTCATATACTGAGGCTATTTTCAGCTGTTACAGTAGAAATTGTACACTCTGGGCAAAAAGTCACAATTGGATACTATTTATGTTGGAAGAATGTATTATTTACAATTAAAATTGATGCAAAAAGTTATAGGTTGAGAGGAATATTGATCCTCCTCACATATGTTGTGTGGTAATAATTTGTGTTTCCCACAGAGGTCAGTCAATCCAAATACTATGTCTAGGAGTACAAAATTTTATTGCTTTGACCATTGAAAGCTGCATCCTGCACCGTGGTTGTGTGGTCTAAGGCATCATGCTTTGGGCTCCGGCTACTGGATGCATGCAGGTTCGAGTCTCCTGGGGGAAACATAACAACTTTTCTCCTGAGATTTCGGTCTGTTTATGGGACCCGTGGCCACCCACCATCGTGAGGAAATTGGGGAGCTATGAATGAGTAGTGGAAACCTAGAACAACGACTGGGGGTGAGGCCGGCAGTTGGTAGGTAGGGTGTTGCGCCACGGGTTATTGTTATTGAAAGCTGCACTTACGGGTATCCAAGTCCTATTTCACTATTTAATGCAGTTTGTTCAGTTCAATACGGTTTCTGCATTGATTATCACATTTACTTTCACAATAATAATATTACATTATATCAATATCTGATTGTGGCTTTTGGCTCACCCTGTATATTAAATACTGTAGAAAAACGTGTCATGTTTTGAAGTATTTTCAGAAATATAGGTAGAGTACTTGGCTTTTTGCATTTACAACTTTCTTGTTGTAATTTTTGGGTTGTGTTGTTTGAACTAAAACATACATTACTAAATTGTATTATAATTATGCATTATTTATGCTTTAGTTGTTGTTTTTTCTTAAAAAGAGACTGTTTTTTTTTAGCTAGTAGTCAGTACTATCAAGAATTACATAAAAGCTCACCCCTAAGCTCCATAAGTGTGTCTCGTCAGTTTCCCTTCTTATTAGTACTTTTAACACGTGAAGTCAATATTCTAAAAACTTGTTTAAGTGGGATTTTAAGTATGATGTTCAGCTAAACTATTGTGACCTTCTTCACACGTGTTTAAATACATGCATTGCCTTAATGGCTGGGTCTGGAAATTTGTGGTTCTTGGTCTAGAAAACCTGAAAAAGTCAGGGAATTTTGTTTTAGTAAAATTGTAGATATCCTGTAAAAAGCTTAAGTTCACAACCAAAAAATAGACAAATGTGACTTATTCCACAGTGGTATGATTTTCATATTGTACAAAATGTATACAAAGATGTACATGTTAAGTTTAAACTATTCTGGGTTTCCATAGGACCTCCCTTGATGCTGAGGCATGCTCTGCTTCTCTGTGGTATGGAATAGCTCAATTTCCAACAGTTGATATGTGTAACTTGCATCCAAAGTGACGTGACAGCCAGCTTCAACTCGGACCTTTGTTTTTCAACCTGTACGTCATTGTGTTCCACAGGTTTTTGATCGGGTTTAAATCAGCCTTTTTTGGCAGCCAGGGCAGTAGCTTGATATCATTCTGCTGAAACCATTAGATATTGTGTGGTTGTCTTCGTAATAAGTCCTGAACTGGAGTGTGTGCCAGCCTGGCTTTGCCTGACTTTTCGCTGCACCTGTTTTACCTGTGTGGAATAGTCTCTTTCAGTACTACCACAACAGAATGTGTTGCCTTTTGTCCACACTGTGGATGTCGATGTTTCCTGGTTCCCCCCAGCATAAGAGTGTGTGTGAAATCTTAATGTAATGTCTATGCTGGGAGGATTCAGGCAACATTGACGTCCATGGTGTGGACAAAAGGCAACAGATCCTGTTTCAGTAGCACTGAAAGAGATGTTTCCATATAGGTAAAACAGTGGCAGCGAAAAATCAGGAGAAACCAGACCAGCTCTATAGCTCAGTGGTAGAGCAATGGCACAATATTCCAGAGATCCGAGTTCGAGTCCTGGTCGAGCCTCCGTTTTCTGCTAAAATTTCTACATACAAACTGATTTGTAGAAAGAATTGAAACACAGTCTGGCGGTAGGGTTACCGAACAATGAATGGATATTCCACAATTTTTTTTATACAAAGCAATTAACAGCTATTGGCTGTTTTGAGGGAAATCCTTGCAACTTAAAGCAACTAACATGTTGTCATGTTCTTATAATAATGTTAATTTTAGTGGTTATCATTTATGAACAAATTAACAGTCTGTGTTTTAAACCAAAATTCATTGTTCTAGGGGATGCAGCTTTTTCACAACGATTGTTTGTTTCCTCAAGGTTGGGTGCATTTTTTGGGTATCCCTGAATATGGAAGTACCTGATGTTCCATGCCCCATTTCCTTTCACAACAACAACAACAACAACAACAAAAAGTGCTGGATGTGACATTTTGGACACACTTTCCAAAGACTACACTCAATAGCAGTCAAACAAATATTGAAAGACTGGTAGGCAGAAGATAGAAATTCAAGTGTGGTCTTAAGCTTTTTCCAGCAGTTTATTTTTCTCATTAATTTCAGATAAACGTAGTTTTCTTAAATCTGAACTATAGTTATATGAGGTGGTATCAAAAAGTTTTGAGACTAGTTCTGTAACACGCCAACAGATGGCAGCGCAAGGCTGCACACATAGGCACAGGGAGCACCAACCTTCATAAGTCTGTGTGCCAAGAGACATCGTCCTGTGTACATCGTGAGCTGTGCAGCTGGTGCTCTTCTGACAACGTGCGTTACCACGTCTGCGATTTCATCATGGACAGCAAGTTAGAACAATGAATGAACGTGAAACTCAGTGTGAAACTGGGTAAATCCGTCACAGAGACGCTTGACATGATTTGGCAAGTGTACGGCGATGCTGCACTGCCATCTGTTGGCATGTTACAGAACTAGTCTCGAAACTTTTTGATACATCCTTGTACACTTGCTCTTGGCCCCTAATTTTTGCTTATAAATATTAAACTATTGGTCATAATGTAACAAAATTTTCTATGGTTACCTTGGGGTATGAGAAGCATGGTGACGTCACAGTGAGTGTTGGAAGTGGTCCCCATTACATAAGGTAGCCATCAGGTGAATAGCTTTTTTGGCAGCTCGTTGACACGTGCCTGTGGAAACTACCATTTTCTGCAACAGTCTCCACAGCCACTTCTTCGGTAAGGCCAGCAATCTGTTTTTCACTTGTTACTTCTGGCCATTTTGGGTGTCCTCCTTCATGCACATCCAACAATGTTCCCGTTGTTTCCAGTTTCTTCACCAAATATTGAATGGAAGACTTTGGAGGTGGTTTCCGGACCACAAACTGTGCAATAAATTTTCACTGGCACGTCTTTATGGCATTTGAAGGCAGAATCGCCAAGACGCATGCCCACGGAAAAACTAGAGGGCCTGTAACACCATCTCCAATGATGTCACCATGCTTCTCGTACGCCAAGGTATGTCCATAGCAAACTGCACTACATTATGACCAGTAGTTTGATTTTTATAAGAGAAAATCAGGGGCTAAGAGCGAATTAAAACACCCTGTACTTAGAACATGGTTTCTGTGTTAAACACAACAGAATGATCTGGAAATGTATAAAATTTGGTAAAATTTGTAGGAACTCTAATTGCGTTGCTAATGCATTTGCCTTGTCTTCAAGAGGTTCTTGATTCGATTCCTGGTGAAAACCCAGGTAGTCCTAATTAGCCTGTCTGAGCATAAAAGGGACTTGCACTTTATTATCAAACTTTGAAATATCTAAAGTTGCTGTTTCATGAAAGTCAAATGCTTCCTCCCTAAACAGGCCAACATTTCATGTGAAATTCAGTTGAATATATTGCCAAGTTAATTAAGTGCAATGCTTTCTTGAACTCTTATTATGTATGATTTATTTTCTTATTTGCAGAAAGAATTGGAAGAATTACATATATTTGAACTTCTAGAGCAAGCTGCTGCTGATTCCAGTTTTTGCTCTACGTCATCTTTGGTAACAAAACTCATGGAGAATTCCATTAGGTCCACTCCTAAGAAGCATCCGGACGAGTCGCCTAACGTGTGTGGGGATCAGAGGGCCTCTACTCGAGATGGTTGCCCACCGAGGGAAGTAGATGCATTTCCGCACAAGGAAAATGAAGTTCTCGCATCAGGTGGTCAAAGCCTGAAAGTAGGTTACTTGCCTTATGGCACAGATCTTACAGACAGTGAAACTGATGTGAAACAGTATCTCAGCATACCAAAATGGGTTAATGCATTCATAGCTGCAAGGATGAATAATATCTCTCAGGACTCTGACAGGCAGCGAAAAGAAATAACAACCAGCAAACCATCCGCGAATTTGCCAGAGATTGATCATGAAACAAACCAACCAGGTGATTCAAGTATGCATGTGCGATTTGCAGATGTAAATGAGAAACATGTATATAACTCTGAGATCGACAGCTTTCCTGCTGCAAGCATTCCACAGTCTACACAGATTGATATTTTAGAAAGAGACGACAGCACCCCGTCTCCAAGGAAGAATCGAACGAAAGATAACTTCCGTGATTCAGAGGCCTGGAGTGATACGCATGAATCTAGTGACGAGACCAGCTCCAGTGACAACTCTGACGAATGTAATTTCCGGTCCAGGAAAGTCTCTACTGCAAATTCTATTTCCGTTCAAACTGATACCAACAACCAGTATAGTGATAAGATAATAGAGACACTCCTTAGCCCAAAGGAACATGCCATGACAGCTGTAGATGACATAAACGAGGTGCCGGAAAAACTGCCAAGTGACAGATTCTACAAATGGCCCTTAAATAAGCACACCACCGATGCAGGTACAGATCCGAAAGATTTGGATGTTGTCTTCAAGAGCAGTCTTCTGCGGACGAGGCTATCGGAACTTGAAAACGAGATAGAGATATTTCAAAGAGAAAATGAAAACTTGCGAAAGCTGAAGAAGCAGTATGAAGAGAACAATGTGAAGCTCAGAAAGGAAAAGTTGGACTTTGAAAGCTATGTTGCTGATGAAGAGAAAAGAATACAGAACATGTTGCAAGAGGAAAAGAAGAAGCTAGCGAGAGACAAACAGGTGTTTGAAAAGTACTGCAAAACCGTAAAGAACCAGCCAAGTAAACGTGAACGAGAAGAAATACAAGGATTAAAAGATAAGGTTAGTTAAAATCAATTAATTTTATGTAGAGTTTCAATGCATATAGCCCCAAAATGCTATATGTTAGCTTTCGATAATGATCCACACCAATTATGCTTTCCGTATTTGATTTTTTTTATATTTGACTTCCTCTTTCCTTGCTGAAGTAACCATCATTAGTAATTGAAGTAATTTTGTTTCTTGCATTTGTTCTGTAAGAGCATTGTGTGCTTCACTCATGTCTATTTATTCTGTTCTGTTAGTACGGAGGAATGTGAGTTACAGTAGGTTTGAATGTGATACTTTACATTTTCTATATGTGGCTGCAAATGTTCCAAATTGTACCTCAGCTCTTTTGTGTATTTGTGATAAAGAACTAAGCACTAGGGGCAACTTTATCTTGTGTTTTAACCTAATTTTAACATTTTACTGCATTTTTGTGTGTATGTTAAAATTAACAAAAATATTGGTGATGAGAATCATGTCTTTGTGAAATGTCATAAGCAGTAAAACATAGACAACCTTGGCAGAAAAAGGTCTGTATTTGCTTCAAAATTATCTGATGTGACGTACAGAAGGGATAGTATGGGTGTTGATGAGTTTGACCTAACATGGAAGAAATGCTGCCAAGGATATACAGTGGAACCTCGGTTTAACGTTTTTTTTGGGAGACCAAGCTGAAAGACGTAAAGTGTGAGAAAATGTAAAATCCAAGAAAGTTTTATAACATTTTGCTACATTGGGACCAAGGTGGGTTGATTTAAATCAGATGATTTTTTTAAGAAAAATCATTTTGTGTAGAAAAATACACAAAATACTAATGTTAAACCATAAATAGTGTCATTATCATTAAACTGTAAATAAGTATGGCAGCTGATATTTTTCAAACTACTATGTATTAAAAAATCTCCAAAATTCTGCTACAAAGACTATAAGAAACATTTAAGTTAATATTTTAAGCTACAATTTTAGGGTATATCTAGAATGTTTTATCATCACTGGAAGAAAAGTTACTGAAATTATTATAGTTCCATTAACAGAGTCAACAAACATTTCCATAGTAGGTACAGTATCAGAAACAGAAAAATTTATATTTCCTCAAACTGTTCAAATATCTTACAGGGCCGTTTACTAGAAAAAGCCTTTCTATAAAAAACATATATCTATATGTATGGTGCAAAAACTGTACAAGCAATTTTAAGCTGTTTTTTTTTAAAATTATTTTTTAAAAATTAAAATCATTATTTTTATCTACCCTGACTGGGACCATCAAGATTGAATGTATAATGCGAGAACACACAAAATCTGGGTTCCACCGTAGTAACACCAGCGTATTCAGTGTACACCCCTCAAAGGGCTGTACATCCTACATTGATCAAACAAATGTAACCCTTGGAGGGTGCAGGGGGTAGGGGGATTATCTCTCCTGAAACTAGATGTTCTTGGTGTCATTATTGTTCTGGAAGTGTGTCCCTTGCAAGAGCATTTTCAGTTTTGAGAATTAATAATAGTCTGATAGAACTAGGTCAAGAGAATAAGGTGGATCATCAAGCATTTCATGGTATCAGGCAAATTTATTTAAAGGAATTAATCCATTACTGGCACCTGGTTGCTTCAGCGCAGAGGCCTTCAGAGAGTACTCGTTCCTCTATATGAAGTCTGTGATCCAAATTCTCTCCTCATCATAAATGTCATGCAAGCAAAGTATTTGTTTTAATTATCAGAGTGAGTTCTTTCTCTTGGTCCCCTTCCCCCTACTCTGCACATTCTGCAATCCTTATCAGAAACTTCTCTTCCACTGAAAGCCTCCCTGGTGGTACAGTGTTGTTGCCTTTTCATCAAGGGGTCCCGGATTCGGTACCTGGTGGAGGCACATAGTGATTTGGATCCCATTTTAAACTTAGTCCGGTCCTGATTAGCTATTTTGTGCATAAAGTGGACTTCAAACTTCTCTTCTGACGTGCGCTCCATTGTGACTTCCGGCTGGTGAGTAGCATTGCTAACTGTCATAATCTATTTCCTGCTTATTCCATGTTGTGTCTTGTAATGGGGTTTTTATTTTGAGGTATAGTGTGTCCTATAGATTCTTCATGTGAAAACCTTGATAAAAGAATAGCAAAACCAGATCAATGGTTACATTGATAGAGTGGCGAGACGTTCCTGATCTATGTTGTGTAGCAGCTGCATTGTATCACTTGAAACTTTATTATTTTTTTAGTATTAAATAGGATGGCTCAGTGGTCGAGTATGGCAAGTGGTTAACATTCGATCTTTTAACCAAAGTTCCAGGTGGTGGACATGGGTGTTCATGGTGAGTGGACCTTCATCATGTCATCCTCATTGTTGTGATTAGCTAAGAGTGGCAGAAAAGTGGTGCTAAATAATGAAAAGAGAAATTTAGTCTTTAGTACCTTTCCAACCCTGGAGGAGAATCTAAACTGTGTTTGGCACCAGTTTGTTGTGCCTACACATATACCAAGAGGAAACCTTGTGGCATAGTCATTATCTACTGTTAACCAACCACATGTTGGGAGGATGTTATGGTACAGTTAAGCTGTGAAGGAATGCACAACTGTGTTTACAGCACACTAACTGCCACGGAACTATGCAGAATGCATTTCTTAAATAAGACAGTAAAAAGGTGAGGATTATGTGCACAAGTGCTGCTTCTCTAATTTCCATTCACCCTTCACTGTCTAGCAGGTGGCATCTTCCTCGACTGACAGGCTCAGGATCTGCCGAGCAACTGCTAATGCAGGAAAAGTAACAGGTTGGACCACAGGTGGTTTAGGTTGAAGTGAAAATTTAGAATAGAAATTGAGTCGTGTTTGTATTGTGACTTGCCAGGTTTAATGTTACCAAACTGCCTGTACTTTTCTGTATTTGTGAAATTTCCTTGTTTTATCCTTCAAGCTGTCGGAACTTCAGGATGAGATGAGAAGAAAGGAATGCAGATGGAATGCAGCTCAGAATCGAGCCAGGGAAAGGCAACGGACACTTGAGAGGGAAAATTACGAGCTTAAGGAAGAAGTTAACAGGCTGAAGAGGGAAAAACAAGAACTGCAGAAGGTAATTACTAGAAAGAAAATAACTTACATGTGGTTATTGTCTCAAAATGTCGATGTTTTAGTCCCATTTCTGGACCTACCTTGAGAGTTGAAAACATTAAAAGTAGCCCAACAAATGGGTTAAATATATAGGGAAATTTTGCTGCAGATCCCCAACCTTCTTATTTTTTTAACTTTTTTTGAAAATTTCGAATGGGAACCACCTGAAAGTACCAATTTTATTATTTTCTTTATTATGGAATAGTAGTTATACAAACAATCAAGAAATGGTAATTACTAATTAGTGTATCTTTTAACAGGGTATAATGAGAATTGCTTGAGGTTTATACATGCACTCCTAGCGTTAATTATTTTAGTTGTATTGCCATCTATATTGTAAATGTTACTTCAGGATGACATAATATTTCAAAGGGCAGAAGGAATAAAAATCAGTCTTAAAAATCCAATTTTTTAACTATTGTTACCCCAATTTCCACCATAATTTTCGTACTTACGATGCAATTTTAAGCAAAACATACTTGAATATCATTGAAAGTATACTTCATTAGCTACAAAATTAATTTTGTTTCAGGTCTCTAGCTCTAATGGTTTTTGAGATATTAAGGTTTGTGAAAAGTGCTACATGAGCAAAAAAAAGCCATGCACCATGTTGGAAAAATGGCTGCCCCAGGAGAACTAAAGACAATAATTTTTTTGAACACTGGTTTTGATATCTAGAAACATGACCAAACGTATGTACTAAAAATGAAATTTTTCTTAGATGGTCATGCATCCACCATTGGATCGTTTGGCATGGAATGACCCTATTTTTTCCTTGAAACATAACTAAATACTCCCTGGTCTTATAAAGTAAATGTATATATTAACCTTTAGTGAATGGGTGGATATATATATATATATATATATTCCTGTCAGTAAACTCGTTGAGGATGGGTGAAATATATGTTGATGAAGGAATTGGCACGCTACAATATATCCCAGCACCAAGTGGCAGCAATTAACATGACATTTCTTCAAAACTACACATGATATTTAAGTTCTTTAACAACAAAGTGAAGTGTCGCTCACCTCCCTTAAATACATGTAATTAAGAACCAACAGTGAGAAAAATATTTTTGTAAAAGTGAACAAATAAGCTATCTCGTGCTGATTAACAGTGTTCCGAAAATTTATTTGTACAATTGGCCATACGGACACAAATAGGTTGAAATTTTTAAATAATCACCACAAAAGACTTCTCTTTCGCAACATGTCACTCGCATCCCCTCATTTTAGAAAAATGTCCGTAGAAGATCATATTTGGAAAAGAAATGCAAAAATTTCAGGAAATTTATTTTAATTGCAATGCTTTCCTTCTTTCACTGCTGCCACCTTATTGGGAGCGAAACTTGAATGAGTTGTAGTTACATGTTCATACTATAAGATGGGATCATCAATTTCGATTGGTGGTAATATGGGTGCCAGTTAAACTATACCAAATTTCCTGATTTTTTAAATTTTTTTCCAAAAGATGCTTTTTATGGGTTATGTTTTCAAAATGCAGGGACACTAATGACATATTGTCGAAGAGTGGTCTTTTGTCGTGATTGCCTGCAAATTTCAAGCTATTTGCATCCTTACATCTGATGCCAGGGCCCAATGAACACCTTGGGAGAAAATATAACTTCGATAAAATGCATTTAGAAAAAATACTAAAGTAACTATGTTATTATTGAAGTATGCCATAAAACTATATGTATATTAATGAACAGAAAACACAACTGAAACGTTATGAGTCTTCGGAGACTAGTGACGTGGTAAATACCATCATGTGATGCTAGTTCAGCAGTTGTGAAATGGCCAGGCGCATTGAAGGGGAGTGCGTAATGTGAATTCGGGGTAGCCAGGGTTAGTGTAACATCCTCTCAGAAGTCCAATTTCAGTGCAAAATTATGATTTATGATTTTTCATGTAAATCTATGACCAACATTTAGGCACATGTTGCTTATATCTGTTGACAAAATTTTGATCTGCTAGTTTTACCAACTAAGGTAATATGCCCCCAAAATGGCAGTTTTTCACTTAACACAAATAATCGCCAGTCTCAAACCAATCAAATGCCGCATATGACTCATAGTTGTCACAAATGACAGTGTAGTGTGTTAGTATCCAGAAAGCTCTGCACAACTGATAGGTTCGAGTGAAGGACGCGGTAATGTAGGTTAATACTAAGTTGCACAAGGTAAAAACCAGATGGTGAACAATTAACATATTTAATAGAAAGTGGACGTTATGTCCGAAACATTCAAGTACATTGAACCATGATACATCAAGATTACACACAGAATACATCTGCTTATGATTTCTCTTCTTCTGGCCGTGAAGACCAAGTCTTGTAGCCATACGCTTAATACCTGGACCGTATCAACAACTTTGGCTGACTGGCTACATTCCACCCTGAACCAAATTATCTTAAATTTGTTCGGTTCTTGTACGATGAGTGGTTAAGAAACAGACATGCAAAGATGATATACATACATATTTAATGACTAAATACAAATACACGATGGACTACACAATAAACACAAAGTACAGTAAATTCAGCTGTAGAACTTGAAACCACGTGCGAGTGTCACGGTTCTTGACTTGAAGACTTCCTTGCGATGACTGCTGCCAACGCCCATGCGTTCCTGTAGGCTCAGCTCTCAGGACGTTGTGAATTTCAGATGAGGGTTTAAAAGTTCCCGTTCTTAAAGTTTATGGGAAGGTCCGCAGTTTTTTTACCCCCACACATTTGTAACTCCCACATAACATACGAGGATTTATCCTATGCTACATACCTTATTGCTGAATAGCTGTGTGGTCACCTTCAAAGTACTACCCTTGGGAAGCTATACACCGATGGCAGCGCCTACTCCACCCTTCGAAGCAATTTTGGAACTCTGTTTCTGTAATGGCCTTCAGAGCTGCCATCGTATTAGCCTTAATGTCCTCAACGTCATCAAAATGTCTTCCTTTCAAAACTGGTTTGATATTCAGGTAAAGGAAGAAGTCATTGGGGGCAATGGCAGGTGGTCTACCAAAGTTATTTGTTTCCTGGTCAAAAACTCCCGTACAGACAGTGTCGTGTGCGCAGGTGCATTGTCGTGATACACGAGCCATGAGTTGTTGGCAAAAAGTTTTGGTCGTTTGCATCTCACTTTTTCATGCAACCTTTGCAGCACTCCCAGTTAACATTTTCTGCACAGTTTCCTCTATCAATGTTCACTTGGTCTGCATTGGATCTCATGGTCAGTCGCCGATTTGCATGCACCATTTGACGAACTTTGGCAATGTTTTCGTCCCTTCGCCTCGTTACTGGCCTCCCTACCCTTTCTTCATCAGTCACTTGTTCCCTCCCCTCAGAAAACCATTTAATCCATTTGTACACCATTGTTTTCTTCATGGCATTCTCGCCATACACCTACAGTAACATTTCCCATATTTCACTCCCACTTTTGCCCAGTTTCACCAGAAATTTGATGTTTGCTTGTTGCTCTAATTCCAGCTCAGCCATTTTTACGACAACGCACACACACACAAGCACAAACAACAATGCGTGCCACTCAACACAAATATGCCATGCATCAACGCGAACACTGCTGTGAGACACTGAAAAACCAAGATTACAAAATCTTACAGAGCTGCTTGTATAGTGCTGCCTTCAGTGCTAAACGGTGGCAATTTAGCAAACTTAATTGTCAGACCTCATATAATAATCACTAGACACTGAGTATACACAAAAAGAGAAAGAAGATAAAAAAAATGCTAATTGTACATATTGTTTACTGACTAGACAGATTAATATTTGCATTAAATAAGATTCTAGAGGTTTTTTCAAAATAAGGTTTTTCTTTCATATTTGTAAAATCTTCCTTGTATAATTTCAGGTAAAAGCAGTAAGTGGTGGCCGTGGCAAATTATACACTAGCTCGGACATCCTTGATGTAATAAATCGTCATATTGGGCAGATTGATGCAAAGGACATGGAGAATGCTGTTATCATTCGTGAAGTGATCCCAAGAGGAAAGATTCCTGAATCGGTATTATCACAAGGAAAGCAAGATGCTGGAAAGAAGGAATCGAACAAGAAAGGTGTAAAGGCAAAACAGACTAATGGAGTGGGTAATATAAGTACAAAAGCTGTTGGTAATCCATATGTACAAAGAGAAGTACCAAATCATTCTACAAATCTCGGTGCCAAGAATCCAAATCTCCCGGCAATTCCAGAAGTGGTGTTTGGTGATGATCACAGTGATGATGATGATGATGTGGGTGGTGTTGGCGGTCCTGCAAACCGTAATTCTACCACTCCATCACCATCTACCGAAGAACTTGGTTGTAACCATGATAAGTTAGAGCACAAAGCTACCTCAGTTTTGTATAATGCATTCTTTGCTTCGGAGTTTGACAATGAATCATCTGACTGGGACAAATCATCAGAATCGGATTCATCTCCAGAAGAAAAGAGAAAGTCTCCAGAGAATCCAGTCCCGTCAGTGAGAGTTGACGAATCCGCGCCATCCGAAAATCAATCGAAAGAAATGATATACCCAGATGGATACAGGGAAAAGGTATATCCCAGTGGCTGCAAAGAGATTTGGTATCCAAATGGAAACTGCAAGAAAATATCTGCCAACGGAAACCATGTTAAGATGATCTACTACAATGGTGACGTGAAGGAAACTCTACCAGACGGTCTGGTGAAATATTATTATTCTGAAACACAAACTTGGCACACTACCTATCCAGATGGTTTAGAAGTTTTAGAGTTCCCAAAGTAAGTATAATCACCATTTTATTCTGCCCTTATTGTGCTCAAAAACTAATATTACAAAAGAACATTTTCAACCATAGCAATGCTCTAATTGCCTTGTGACCGAGCCAATTTTGTAATCAAATATGACATAAGAGACCTTTCTAATTGGGTTTTTATAAAGTTTGCTGAAGGTAGAAGTGCTAAACATTCTGCATATGTCATTTGTTAATATGGACTGCTTTTAGTTTATCAATAGGATGTTGATTTTTGCCTTTTATTGCTTGCTAGCAAAACATATTCTTTAATGTTTTATACAGTGGAACCTCAATTTTACATTTTTCAGGGGACCAAGCTTAAAAAACTTAATGCAGGAAAACGTAAAATGGAGAAAAATTTTATAACATTTTGCTATGTTAGAACCACGAATATTGAATGTATAATGCCGGAAAATGTAAAACCGAGGAACGTAAACTCAGGGTTCCACTGCATTTGTTTTGTGTTTCAAGCTGGATAACTCATTTTTATAGTGCCTATAAATGCCTATTTCAATAATCTTGCCCAAAAATGCATTTTTATGCTTACTACCACTACTTTGGCTATAATCCCATGGGTTTTGTGAGTAATTAGTATTATTTAACACCATGGATCGTCGTCATTAGCCAACGGAAAATAACAGAAATAGAAGAAAATATCATAGTACACAAAAATTTAAATCAGTAAATGTGCAACTGAGAATTTTGTTAAAAATTTCATCTTTGCTGTCTATTTTGGTGCTTTTTTTTTTATTATTTGCTTATTTTGCAAGTTTTTAGAGCCTATAAATTAGGGATGGAACAAATTAATTGATACTCTATAAATATCTTATAATTTATTGCAAAAGTCTGCCATTTTATTTTAATTTTTATGGATAATCTCCATGCCCTGTTTTTAAAAATAATAAAGGTCTCTTTGCATAAATATGCAACTTCTTTTGCACCTTGAGGTTAATGATACCTCCAGGTTTTTCAAGGACCATTTGGAATTTTATATCGGATCGATACAATATGGGTTATCAGTATCAGTAAATTATATATCGGTACTTTATCTGTATCGGCCAAAAATTTCTTCATATTGGCCCTTTCCTACTATAAATATGCACACTACTCATCAACTCCACCATAGGATTTATTTATGTATTTGTTTCTTTTTTCTTCTTTCTCCATGTAATGCGATATCATTTACTTGTACTGGCTAGAGTTCTCCCATTTTTCGGGGTTGAAAATATGAAGTGGGTCTACAAAGAAAACATTTGGCAACCATTTTTCATGGTAGGTAAAGAAATGATACCTTCAGCAGATATCCAGGAGAACTGAAGTAGTGGTCACTATCTTGAGGATGACTGGGACAGGCATTGTCCCAGTGGCATTGAAGTGTAATCAAAGTAAAATAGTTGCCGTACTGCTATGGTCTACATCATTGCTGATTGAAAAAAGCTTACTTGTAAACTTTTCATCATGGGAGAGTACAGTTTAATCAAGTTCCAGCTGCTAAATGTTAAAAATACATTTGTTTTTGCACAACCAACTAGTTAAATGGGATTAAGATACTGTTCGTAGATGGTGTTTTGTACTTCGTATGGGACAACAAATCCTATTACTATTGCTCTACCATGAAGAGACAGACCCTGGCAAACTCATGGACTACAGTGACTCTTAGTTTTCTTCTCTCGCTTTTCTTTCACTTGTGCTTGTGAACTCTGTGTGTTGCCACGTTCATTACTAGGAAGCGGATTTTTAGTTAAAAACATATATTTTTTCCTTGCTTCAGAAGTCATCCATACTCAGTAGTAACGCTGCAATGTACGTAATTTGTGAAGTCTTATTTTACATAAAATGCATAATTTTTACCTCTAGCACATAAAACACACATTTCTAGGGAAAGGACTTAATATGTACATATTTTAGACATTCCAGAGGAAATAAAGTTTCTGAATTCTTTGTGTAAATGCATATTTTGGGGTTAATGCATAAAATAGACTAAATACTTCGTGATACTTCAAGGGATGTTTTCAAAACGATTTGGGGTTTCTATCTGCAAATCTAAGCTTTTTGTGTGGCGTGACAGAAAAACTGGAAACTTCCACATGACTGCTTTGCGATACAGTAAAGAATGTTACTGCAGTTGAAAGGAAATTAAACTCTCTGTCAGGGATACACTTGCAGGTGCTTAGAGCCAAATTCCGAAGTCTGTTCAGAAAAAAAACAAGAGGTACTGCAAACTGTGCAAAGTTGCAGGTTCTGGAGAGTAAATGTGCAGGTAAAATTGATGGTGTAGTTGTGCATGACACACTTCAAATATGCACATCTGACTACATGTGATGATGTGGAAAGGTCGTTTTCACAAGTAGTCGTTCAGAGGTAATTGGCGTACATTTTTAATGGATAATTTGGAAATGTGCATTGTTGTTCATTGTAATCAACAGAATGCAACAAGCAACTAACGTCCAGCTGTCACTGGTGTCTATTTATTGTTTGACAATTTTGAATGAAGATATTTTTTGCTTTTAGCCACATATTTCCACTGTTTTTAGAACATAAAAAGTAAATATTTTTCAGTTTTTTAGCATCTAAAAATCCACTCCCTATTCATTACACTCAAATATGTTGAGGAATAGGATATCGTCCTGTGTTTTGCATGCAAGTGTAACGAGCATGTGCTGTATTTACTCATACAAATATTATAGAGATGAACATAATCATCTATGGAGAGTTCACATTTTTCAGAGGATCTACATTTACTGCATGTCTAAAGCCTGTCACCATTCTCACCCCACTTTTCTGATTTTGTTGATAAAAGTTTTCCAATTTTTGCGTAGCAGCTGCTACACTCTTTGTAGCTTGTTTTGTAGTATTTATATAACTTCCCTCCCTGCTTCATTGAAAAAAAAAATATTAAGTATGCATTCTCTGTATACAGTTTATCCCTTCACATAAAGTGGCAACTTTTGTAAGGTTGGGCAGTTGAAGAAAGTGCCATTTTATCTGAACAGGAGTGTACAAATGCTTGACACTGGATAAAGATTAAGGCAACAAGCTTCTGAGAGTGCTTCACTGTTTGGCAATGTAGAAATGGGGCAACCATGCAAGCAGAGGATTTTTTTCTCTTGGTAGAGCTATATGTACTGATTGATTGTATGAATTACATTATTTGATGTTGCTTTTCTTTCACTTTTGGCTAATTGCGATAATGAGGATGAGTGATGATGAAATTGATGAAGGGACACTCGCAAAGAATGCCCAGGCCAGGATTCAATCCTGTGATGCCTGGTGTCGTAGCATTCTGTGCTAACCATTTTGCCACAGAGGTCTGCTAGCTGTTTATACTGACAAGACGAGAGTATTTTAGTATTTCATACATGAATTTGGTGTTTCTGCATTGCGGATTTCGATGTTTTCCGATTAATCTGAAGGCCCACATCCAAATTCGCAATGTGGAAACACAAACTTCACGTATCAAAAACAACGCGTTTTCATTCCTCCCCATTCCTAAGGCAGGTCCAAGAAATTTGGGCTACAGATATTCGGATACATTTTGGAACTTGTAATCTGATTTCCAACATCCAGGTCATTGACTAGATTATCGGTTAATGTATTTTCCTATTTTGGAGCAGGTCACTCTTAGTGTTATTATTTCCAGTGGTCAGGTAGAACGGCGTCAGAAGGATGGAACAATTGAAGTAACTTTCCCGAATGGCTCAGCTTGTTTCTATCACATTGATGGCACGGAGGAGTTCATTTTCCCAGATGGGCTTGTTATGAAGAAGCTGCCCAATGGGGACAAAGTACTGGAGTTTCGTAACGGCCAGAAGGAGTTTCACACAAAAGAGCATAAGGTAAACTAACCAATTCATTATATGTATATTAGAATCTTGTTGGTTTTTACACAGCACATCACAGTTATTATTTTTACATTGTAATTCCTTGGATGTTGATGAGTGATAAGCTGATATCTCTTTCAACCAATAAGGGGATACTGTTAGCCCTTAAATACATGGAGCTATTTTCAGTGGGAAATTTGAAATTCCGTATTTTTTATAAAGAAAATGTATCTTTGAAACTACTTATTGTAGTATTGTTCAGTACAGACCAGGCTACATGCACATCCTACTAGAGAACAATTTTGTTCCATCAGCTGAAAGAACAATAGGAACTAAGTTTTTAAAAATAAAAATGTGGCCATAGCCCATTGATCTGTTGTAGTCTATGACATCAATTTTCAAAGGGTGCTACGCAAAGTCCTGCAGCTCAGCAAGGCCTCTGCAATGCTTTCCGTGAAAAATCGCTCGTTACACCTTCATATTTGCAAAGTCTCCCCAGCGACTAGTTTCAAGTATGCCGAGTCCCTGTCGCAGTGTTGCAGGCAAAAGACAGCATGGCCTATCACATCGCTGCCGAAAGTGTGAAGTCACTACAGCATTTTTAAAGTGCAATGATGCAGCTTCTGAAATAATAAACTGCCATGAAGCAGCGTTTCCCTGATGCTGTTCTTTAATGTTTGATTGTTGGGATTTAAAACACATGATAGCACCATGACGTATACTCCAGTTTCTTACCATCTCTTCAGTTCATTTCACTTCAGTTGTTTTGGGGAAAGTGTCAAATCATAAGTCTGCACGTTTGTGGTGGTATTGAACATTTGTCATGGGTGGCTCAAGACTTGGAACACTGAAACTCCTACAAAAGGAAGCTCCTTCCACAACGGATGTTTTGGAGCCTTTCATAACCAGAAGATGAGAATGACTCCACAATAGAAGATTAGTGGTACTTCTTGGGTTTTTGCACCATTGTGCTCCAAAGTGACGGGAGATGAAATCTTCAAACTCTTGAATAGTTTTTTTTGAGGAAAATGGTGGATTAGTGTATTGATATTTGGACAAATCAAAGCAATATCCAGAAACTCCAGTAGCAGCCATTGCATTCTCCACCAGCATGCACATGCTACGAAAAAGATGCCTACTTCTCTTAGAACAGCTGGCCCCCGTGGCAGAGTGGTTAGCACATCGCACTAGGATGCTAGGGGTTCCAGGTTCGAATCCTGGCCTGCGCATGGATGTTTGTGAGTGTCCATTCTCCATTCATCAAGTCATCACTCATCACCATCTTCGAAAATTAGCCAAAAGTGGCACAGAAGGCAAAGTAAAATAAAGCAATTCAATCAATCAATTCTCTTAGAACAGTGCTTCTCAACTTTTTTTAGTCCAGGACCCACCTTGAAGGATATTACACTTCATGGAACCCATAAGCATGGGCACCGGGATAATTACTTGTTGTTGGGGTGTGCACTCAAGTAAATATGTAATTTGAAAGACTAATTTACTCTAGTCTAACATCTAACTAAGCACACATGCTGAAATTGAAAACATTTTTTTTTACCCACCAAACTAATGTGACGGTTGGGGTTGCCTTTTCCGCATAAGCTGGGGTATGTTGGGTTCAATGATGGTTAATAGTCATAAATCTGAGTGTGCATCAAGTCTATTTATGTACTTACTTTTCACTTGAAAATCGCTATTTCACACAAATATGATGTGGAGAACGGCATGAGCAACTTTAGTGCCTCATTCGAAAGTTCAGGATACTCACCTCTTAAAGATATACAAAACTTGTTAAGTCTGAATCTAAAAATTTAACTTTAATGCCAGAATCACAGATGATATCACACAGTTGTTCTCTTAGTTTTACTGACAACATGTTTGAACCTTAAAAATACGAGAATGGGTCTTGAATTCAATTGAATTCACGTCGTCGCCTTGTAATCAAGGGGTCCCAGGTTCGATGCCCGGTGGAGGCACATAGTGGTTCGGATCCCACTTTAAACTGTAGGTCCAGTCCCAATTAGCCTTACTGTGCATAAAGTGTGCATTACTGTGCTTAAAACACCAAATCAATCAATCAATCCAAATGAATTCACTCTAACTTTCTGGAAAGTAATTTTCAATCTCGTTACCTAGAGCAGAGAGATGAGATAATACATATCTTAGAAATTTAAATGTAGTAGGTCTCTAAGACACATTAAATACATTTTTGAACCTGACTTTGCGACCCCCCAAATGCCCCCTTGGGACCCAGCAGTGTGTCGCACCCCATAGGTTGAGAAACGATGTGTTAGTACCATCTTTCATGATGCTGTAAAAATAATCAATTGTATAAAATCCCGACCACTGATTGCTTGGTTATTTCAGAGTGAAGATATGGGAAGTTTTCTCAGATCATTGATTCACCCGTCTGAAATGCAGTGGTTGTCTTGAGGAAAAACATAGTGTGGCTGTTTGAACTGAGAGCTGAAGTGCATGCTTTCCTCATTGGCCACCGTTTCGGCTTGTAAGAACAGCAGGATGATGATCTGTGACTGCTTAAACTTACATATTTAGCCAACATATTCACAAGAATGAATGAATTTAACCAAGGCCTGTAAGGAAAGCAATCTGTTTTCACAGCATTTGGTAATCGTGCTTTCAAGAGGAAGGTGCTGTTGTGGGCTGAATGTTTTCGAAAACCGTGAGCTTGATAGTTTCCAAACAGTCAAGGACTTCCTGGAAGAGCTCAAAGGAATCATTCACGCTACCACGCCACGGGTCCTGGGTTTGAATCCTGGCCTGGGCGTGGATGTTTGTGAGTGTCCATTCATTAATTTCATCATATCACTCATCCCCATCTTCACAAATTAGCCAAGACTGGCACAAAAAGTGAAGAAAAATAAAGCAAATCAATCAATCGAAGGAAGCATCTGTGAATCTGACAAGATTTTTGAAGAATTCACTTTGCACCTGCTAGAAATAAGCAATGCACTCTTGAATTACAATGCAATTCAATTTTGTTCTTAACATTTATTAAGAACCTACCATTATTTTCTGATTAGTATGTTTTGTCAAAGTAATAGAAAAACCTAATATGTTTTCCCTTTTAATGATTCTTACCAATAATGATAATGACAGTTTAAAGCCATTTAAGATATTTTCAAACAGAACTATATAACAGGATTCTTACTGCCATGGAAAAGTCAGGGCACTTCATAAAAGAACCTGGAAAAGTTAGGGAATATAAAATATAATTTTTGCACATTTGGTGAACATGGATTTTTAATTTATTTTCAAATGCAATATCGTATAACAGCTCTTGTATACAGTGGAACCCTGATTTTGTTTCCGTGGTCAGCACATCAGATCCCATTGCTGCTGTTACCTGTCTTTCTAGCCCAGAGTCCACGACTTCTTTTCAAATAACTCCCCAATTTTCATCACTATAGATCTAGCACTGTATTTGAAATTCTGGCTTGGCAGCAGTGTCGCCAGTTTAAGCCATGATGAAGCCTGTAGTTTGCATATTTTCCGAGGTTTCAAAAATCTTGGGACTAGTATAGGATTGGAGCTGGCTCCATTAGCCATCTAGATAAGCCACTAACCTGTATTAGCACCTAGGACAACATAATATGGGTATCAGTGTAAAAGAACATGTCTTGAAGAAAGAAATGTGAATGCTTTCAAAATATTATCAGAAGGTACATTGTTTAGTAAGCTGCCACAATGATACTAGAATTTAACGCCATTGTTGGTTTTGTTGCCTGGTAATATTTACGCAAAAGTATGGCAGCTACAATTAATCTGGAAAACCTGAAAATTTAAGGAATTTTGGAAAGTTCCCACTCTGTGATAGATTTAATTTGCATTTGATAGTGAGTAGATCTGCATTTGTATTCCAAATTGCGTCTGCAGATTATATATATTATTGGTAGTGTCCGAGATGTTAATATTCTTTCTTAACCTCTTAAGCGCAGGGAATATCCAGATGGGACGGTGAAGATATTGTATCCTGATGGGCAGCAGGAGACCAGATATGCTAACGGCCGTGTGAGATTGAAAGACAGTAGTGGCAACTTAGTGGTTGACTCTGGAGGTTGATGCATTTGGAGAAGCACTATTGAAGGTATGATTTAATTTGCTGTTTTATATCTGGTTTTGCCTAAAAATTGAAGGGAATTAAACAACAAGTACTTATCAGACATAATAAAATTGACTATCGATTGGGCCTATTTGCATCTTGGACTACAAGATATACAATGAGAGTGGTTGCAGGTTCAATTTATGGTGGAAATGCTCAAATTTTTCGATGTTGACGTAGCATCGTGAGGAATTGGAGAGATACTTGAAACAAAGTAGCTAGCTCCAGTTTCGAAAGGCAGAAAATAGCCGCGATGGCCTCTAAGAACTACCGACCATGGGTGATGCATGGCAAGCATAGGCCCTTCAAAGACTATTGCACCTAATGGAGGCTGGTGGTCTGGCTCCATGGGTGTGCACTTCAGCTTCGTTTCTAGGAGGATTTTTATCATCCCTCTAAATTACTCACACCCATCTTTGCACACATAATGATGCTAAGTATTGGCAACCCAAGTTATGACTGCCTTTTACTGATAATGACACTGGCAGGGTTGAAAGTTTTTTAACATATATTTTTTTTTACAAATTGAAATTGTTCAGTGTTTTTTTCCATTGATCGTGAGGAGAAAGATGATATTGGGCTATAATGAGTTTGGTTTTGACATCCGCTTTATGCACAGAAAGGCAAATCAGAACTGAACCTAGTATCCGAACTACAATGTAACTCCACCGATAGTTATAATAATTCAGCATTCAATAACCTGAGGAAATCACTCAAAACAAAGAAATACCAATCTACAATATCAACATTATTGTTGATTTGCAATATATTTAGTAAAAACTTTCCTCCTCACTCTGCTGATAATAGTGAACAAGGAGAATGATAACATTTGCATACCCCAAAGAAGCCCCAAAGAAGCCGATCAATATACCACATGCAGAAAATCAATTGTAATCTATCTAGCAGTTGTTTATTTCTAATGACCGAACCAACCAAATAAAGCGAAATCAAGGATAGATGCATGTGTATATGTTAGTACTCACTCCACGCTGGCGTTTTTTCCCTTCCGCGATATCTGCATTATTATTGCAGTCGTTGCACACTTTGTAGCTAACTTCCTTCCCTTGCTTCACTCTGTCTACAATGCAAGATGCAGGTTTCTCTTTCAGTTGTTCCCACTCCCCCACCCCCACCCCCTCTTTCTTGCACCTGCCATGCACGAAACAAGGTGGGTGAGATGGCGTCCCTTTAAAATCCCTCAATTTGCCGTGGTGTCGCACAGTCTCGAATGGAACTGGATTTCAACACACACATGAGTGTAAATACGCACATGGGCAGCTCGGTGCAAGCAAATTCCCTATGACCTAAGCCAGAAGAGGGAACTGGTTTTGCAGTTTTCTCTACGCAGACAGCAGCCACTGAACACAAATTGAGTTGTGTTCATAAGTGCAATGTAGCCAACTGATGTCTGATGAAGCGATGCAGGTGAAGTAGCATGGTAACATTGTATGTTTTGAAGGAGTTGGTGTTCAATCAATAACTGCAGTAAAAAAAATATTTGCATTGCAGATTTATTTAGGTGTGCATATGTGAGTGTGTGAATAGGCAGAAGCCACTACTGATTGCACCATGCAATGAAGTTTTTAGGTCATTCATGTCTGCTTGTAATGACATATTAATTTATCCGTAAAATTACCAATAATTTTAGTGGTCCGTGCAACAATAGCAAAGGTCAGCTACTGTGATGATGCTCCCGGTGCACTCCTCACAACGAACCAGTGTGTTGCTTCATTCTCATTTGCACAGTAATCCTTTCGAGACCTGAGATTCCTCATCACAGGGATCGGCTTATGGAGTTATATCTTGCATGTTATCTTACTTAACCTTTTATATATTTATTCCACACACAATCTTCCCAGATTCGACTATCGTGACCACATCCACATTTCACTGACCAGCGATAATGCACATGAGACACAAAAGTCAGTCCCGGGATACCTTGTCAACTTACGGTCTGGATAGCACCACCACCCCACTGACCAGATGTAGCAGAATCTACCTCCAGGTTGGAAGTTTATCAACACTAAACACTAACATTACTTAATTTATCTTCGAGCAAGGGAGAGTCAATTATTTCAAAGATCAAACTTTATTATTGTAATTAAGATTATTTTTGTTTTAAGATTATTATGTAATTATTTGATCCAAAGACAATTGCTGTAAATCTGATACAAGAATTAAAGTTTGCAGTTTGGTTAAAGTTTGGTCTGAAACAACATCATTAGAGATCAATTACTATTATTGTGTAATTATTTAGATTACTTCAAAAAAAAAAAAAAGTGCTCCCCTGTGCTTAGCACTATGCCATGAAGGCGTATAGGGGGTGTGGGGGTAATGCCCCACACTTTCTTGATCCGGTCATGAGTGGGAGTGATGTGATCAGCATCACGCCTCTGACCGCCTTTACCCCCAGGTACCCATGTCATTCGATGCTGGGTGGGCGCCGGAGCTGCTTCCAACGTTAGAAAAGTTCCCGGATTTGAACCGGCTGGGGATCGAACCCGGGACCTTGAGCATGGTAGTCAGACGCGTTACCAACTGAGCCACCGCGGCCACATGATTACTTCAATCATTCATAATTTTAATTACTGAAGAGACAAACTTTGCATATATCAGGCACACATTAAACACATTCCCCAGACATGACTTGAGTCTCTGATCACGTTTAATATATCAGCTTCACAAATAAAATTCCTAAATTCATGATGTATGCGGTAAACGCGGTTTAAAATTACCTACGTGTCTTCATTCACTAATGGTATGGCATCTGGAGGGGAGATGGTCTCACATCACTGCTTTGTTTGTTCCTGGGTGGCGGTAGTTGCAATTTCTTCCCTTCGGCGGAGCTGGCGTGTATATCCTAGTTTGCATCGTCTGCTATGCTTTCTGCTTCCTGTTGTCAGGTGGCGCTGCCGGGTGGTGGTTGGGGGAGCTGGGCCGTGCTGCTCGGTGTGCTGCGGTGCAATTCCTGTTCCCCGTGTGGCTGGAGGGGGTTCGGTATGCACACCACATCTTTTCTTTTTCTGGTCTGGGATATTTTTGAGGACGGGGTGCCAAGTCGGATGTGCTAGTCCACAATCAATAAAAAGGAATCGTGTCAGATGGCAATTAGGGATCCAGCAAGAGACCTCAAATTTTCAAAATTACCTGAAAGTTACAAGCTGCAGTAGCTCAGTTGTTAGGGCATCTGACTACCATGCGAGAGACCTGGGTTCGATCCCTGGTGGGGGAGAATCTGGATTTTTCCACCTGTTCAAGCGGCTCCGGTGCCCATCCAGCAAGTTGGTACCTGGAGGAAACTAGGGTGGTAAAGGCAGCCAGGGGTGTGGTGCTGATCACCCCCATCTTCGGTCGTAATCAAGAAAGTGTGGGGCCCTAACTGCAAACCCCCTATACACCTCCATGGCATGGTGCAAAGCACAGAGGAGAACTTTACCTTTACCTTTTACCTGAAAGTTACGATTATCTAAAATTTTGCATATTTACCTTTGTTTGTTTTTCATAATTGGGGGACAGGTATTGCATATCCTTGAAAAGTGGTATTTTGTCATGCCTCCCTGCAAGTTTGGTCCATCCAGCATCCATACGGGCAATTTTAGTAGCGATTTTCTTGAATTATTTTTCCGTAAGATGGCAGTGCTGCTTGCCTTAATCATTATTACTTTTCCCCCAAGAAGTATATATCTATTTTCAACGTGGCTTTGCGTGATTATAGGAATATACCACTGGTAGATTCTACATTTCTTCATTCTCTTTGGTCTATTGTGGTGGCCACAGGGGTATGTTGTATACAATTTTTTGTGCAAAAATTTATATTTTCTTCTTAATTTATCTTTTGTTATGTCATTCCGAAAAAAAAAGAACAGAACCAACTTCATCTCCATGACAATTAGTTCTCTTGCTACGATTTTTGTTAAATATCGCTGTAAGTTTGAAAAGCCAGTACGTGAAAAATTTCTCTCCAGAGAGGCTAACACGTGGGAGAAGCTGCCATCCACTAAAGGCTAATGCAATATCTAACATAATGTGCATTAGAAGTACGAGGTGGTTTCAAAAAGTTTTGAAACTAGTTCTGTAACGTGCTAACAAATGGCAGCACAAGGCTGCATGTCAGTGTACCAAGAGACAGTGTCCTGTGTACATTGGGAGCTGTGCAACTGGTGCTGTTTTGACCATGTGCATTACCACGTCTGAGATTTCATCATGGACAGCAAGTTAGAACAAGTTTGGTTTGGTTGTTGTTTGAAATTCTGCGTGAAAGTGGAAAAATCTGCCACAGAGACGCTTGACATGATTCGGTATGTTTCCAGCTCAGGGTCATACCTGCACACACAAGTTACGTCACCGGTAATGATCCTCGACATGAAGAATGGATCATTCCCGACACGCTGACAGAGTTCTTGGCAGACTTCCATGCTTCAAGACGACAATGCACCCTGTCACCAAGCTCTTCTCACATGTGAGTTTGTCGCCAGAAACAACATGATCATACTTCCGAACCCTGCCAGATTTGGCTCCTGCAGACTTCACTCTCTTCCCGAAGATCCAGCTCAATGATCGCTATTTTGACACCGTTGTGGAGATACAGCACGAATCGCAGAAGGTGATTGACATGCTGCGAAAAGAAAACTTGCAGGACACATTCCATAAGACGCTGGGAGTGATGTATTTCTGTTCAAGGTGACTATTTTGAAGGTGATAGTGTTTAAACGTAGATAAATAAAGTACTTTCTTGTAAACAGAGCTAGTCTTGAAACTTTTTGATACCACCTCGTATATGTGTTAGTGTATAAAGGTGGATTTTGCAATCCCATTCAATGTGCGTGTGTCTTGTATTGGCAAAGAAGAAATATGACAACCTACTAATGGTTTCTTACAAACCTTTTATCATATCAAGCTCAAGCAGAAAATTTCAATAACTAAATTTTAAAAATGTACATGTTTCTATTTTTAGTTATTTTACATTCCTACCTCTTGGATAAATGCAATGATGCAGCCATCCTAGTTTGAACTAGGGTTCAAACCTGGTGCTTCGGGCTTCAAAATGTCTTACATTTTGCCATGGAGCCAATAGGTACATGTTTGGACTGTTGTCTTGGTAATTTAAAGAACATAATTGAAATTTTTGGATTTAACAATGCTTTTCTGCCACTTCTAGTTACTCACAAGGAGCACACATGTCCAGGCTCAGAATCGAACCTGGAACCTTCGGTGCCAAAATTGTTTAGCCACTCAATGTCAGTTTTTTATGGTAGGGACAAAGACATGTTGCAATATTATGATAAATTTTCGCATCACACTTTGAGATGATATATTTGACTGTAGTTACAAGAACTTTTCATTGTAACTCATACATTCCTCACACTGACAGTGATGATAAACCCTTCAGGTATAATTAAATACTCTACATTCTGTCTTGGGAATCTATGGAGTATCGAACAAGAACAGTCTTCTGCACAAGTAGGACTTGAAAAGGCTCGACCAATGAATGCATGAGTGGAAGTGATTACATCAGGGTTGCTACTCACCGGGCATTCCTTGAATTCCAGGAATTACGCATGAATTATTCGCTTCGGGAATTATGCATGAATTCTGCTTGAATTTTTCTCCGTAGACGTTAAAAATATCAACCTTTTAAAAATTCCAATTCCAATTTCATTGAATTTATAAATACATACTGAGACAAGTTCTTCACAGTTTACCTTTTGGTATTTTTATCGAGGAAGGAAAAGCAAAATAAAATAAAAGATAATTGTCTCAATGCGTTTGCTTTGTTAGTGTCCTTTGCAGAATTGCTTTGTTAGTGTCCTTTGCAGAACAAGCTGCAATTGTACCTGACAGATACAATACATTTGTGACTTATGTATGTATGAGGATGTATCAAAAAGTTTCGAGACTAGTTCTGTAACACGCCAACAGATGGCAGCGCAAGGCTGCATGCACAGGCACAGGGAGCACCAACCTTCATAAGTCAGTGTGCCAAGAGACATCGTCCTGTGTACATAGTGAGCTGTGCAGCTGGTGCTCTTCTGACCATGTACGTTACCACGTCTGCGATTTCATCATGGACAGCAAGTTTGAACAGAGAAAACTTGAAATTCTGTGTGAAATGAGCAAATCCGCCACAGAGACACGTGCGCTTCAAGAGTGGAAGAACATCACTGGAAGACGGCACACTGACGGAGTTCTTGGCAGACTTGAACGCGGTGTTCCTTCTGCTCCTGGGTCTGCGGCCTGGGGACGAAGTTGGCAGCAACACGATGCATGTTCAAATCACACGTGAGGATTGCCTGCACTGTTCCGTATGACACACCGACAATGGCAGCAATGTTGTGGATTATTCTCTGATGATCCTCATGCACAAGTTGCCGAATGGTTTCAACATTTTCGGGTGTTGCGCTCTTTGAAGGGCGTCCTGATCTCTCGTCGTTTTCCAGTGATATTCTTCCACTCTTGAAGCGTGCATGCCACTCAAAACATCTCACACGACTCATTACAGCATCGCTGTACACTTGCCGAATCATGTCAAGCGTCTCTGTGGCTGAATTGCCCAGTTTCACACAGAATTTCACGTTCGCTCGTTGTTCTAACTTGCTGTCCATTATGAAATCGCAGACGTGGTAACGCACCTGGTCAGAAGAGCACCAGCTGCACAGTTCACGATGTACACAGGACAATGTCTCTTGGCACACTGACTTATGAAAGTTGGTGCTCCCTGTGCCTGTACATGCAGCCTTGGGCTGCTATCTGTTGGCGTGTTACAGAACTAGTCTCAAAACTTTTTGATACGTCCTCGTACATGTATTTCTAGTCTGAGTATGTGAAATGACAAATGTAAGCTCCGCACCTTAAAATAATTACATATACTGCTCAATTGAATTGAATTAGAATTTTTGGATACACTGGAATCGCACAGACCATTTATATTTGTTAATATATTTGTGTGTGTATGTACCCTTGAATTTTTGGAAAGTTTGCCTTCAAAACCGGGAATTATACTTGAATTTTATCATGGTCCTACAGTGGCCACCCTGTACATGCAAGGGAAAATCTGGCTGCAGCTACCAGCCATTTGCATCAGCGTGCACCGCTTTGTTCCACCCACTCCCTTTCTCCCTATCTACTGTTATGTACAGCCTAACTCCACAGATCCCGAGATGGAGTGTAGCAAGGTGGATCGATTTAAATAAATAATGCACAGAACAATGTACATAAGGATTTTGTAGATATCAGAATGACTTTTGGTGAAAGTACATTAATCTTGTAGTAAGTTAATGGTGTTTATTTTGTGTTTATTAGACTCTAAGAAAGAAAAAGATCGGAAACAAAATATATGCACTGAAGGGGTGAAACTCACTCGAAAGGAAATGTAATATGTAAAATGTAAACATGATAAATTTCTCTTGAGATAAATTTCAATAAATTTTATGGGCAAAAAGGGCAAACATTTTGTGTAGAAAAACATACAAAATACTAATCATGTTAAACCGTAAATAGTGTCATTATCTAACTAATTAACTAACTCTCTAGCCTTCTTAAACCCGAAGGTTCATGGCTGCAGCAACACAAGCCTTCCATCTGTCCCTATCTTGAGCAAGATCTACATACTCTTTTCCATCCCTACCAATTTCCTTTAAGTCCATCTCAACGTTGTCCCTCCATCTTCGTCTTGGCCTTCCTACAGGTCTCTTACCATCAGATTTCCCAACAAGAATCCTGTAAACTCCCCTTTCCTTTCCCATTCGTGCCACATGGCCTGCCCACCAGAGTCTTCTTGGTTTCATTATTCTAATAATATCTGGACATGAATACAAATTATGTAACCTTCTCCACTCACCTGTCTCCTCATCCCTTTTAGGTCCAAATATTTTCCTAAGGATTATATTTTCAAATACTCTCAATTTATGTTCCTCTTTCAATGTAAGGGACCAAGTTTCACACCCATATAATACTACAGGCAAAATTACTGTTTTGTATATTTTAACTTTTAGTTTCTTAGATATTACACGAAAGGACAAAAGTTTATGAAGAGAGAAGTAACATGCATTTTCTGAATTAAGCCTACTTTTTATTTCATCTTTAATATAATTTTCATTTGTTAATATTACTCCTAAGTATTTGAATTTGGAAACTGGTTCAAACGAGTTGTTATCAATAATTAGATTTTGATTATTACCTAACACTTGGTTTCGGCCTGTAAGCATATATTTAGTTTTCTCTTTGTTAACTTCCAAACCTATCTCTTTAGCAGTTTTGAAAAATATTTTAGCATTATTCTTAATTGTATTTATATCATCCCCTAATAAGTCTACATCATCTGCATATGCTAACAACTGAGTCATACCATTTAATTTTAGTCCTTCGTTAGTTTCTTTTACCTTTCTAACAGCATATTCTAAGGCAAAATTAAAGAGCAATGGAGATAATGCATCTCCTTATTTTAACCCATCATGAATTGTAAATTTGTCAGACACATTAATACCCACACGAATTTTACTTTCTGTTTCACTGGTGCATACTTTTATCATACTAACAAGCTTCTTAGGTATTCCGAACTCTACTAATATATTATATAATTTATCTCTTTTGACCGAATCATATGCTTTTTTGAAATCAATGAATAGCTGATGGACATTTTGATTATATTCCCACTTTTTTTCAAGTGTCATTATCATTAAACTATAAACATGGCAGCTGATATTGTGCAAACTATCATTAAAGAAATTGCCAAAATTCAGCAACAAAGACTAAAAATATTTTAAGTTACTGAAATTATTATTGTTTCACTAACACACTCAACAAACATTTCAATAGTAGGTTTATATAGCTATACAGTATGAGAAACAGAAAAATGTATGTTTTCATAAAGTTTTTATTTACTTTAATGACACTGTTCAAAGGCATGCCTTTCTATAAAAAAATATATAGATTTAAATAAAAAAAATAATCAAAAATTATTTTTTAAAGAAAAATCATTGATTTTTATCCACCCTGGAGTGTAGTATGGTTACCTGAAAGAATTAAATATTGGGTATTTTTAATGATGTGACTTGGCAATCTCTATTCCATCACAGCTAAACTAGATTGTCGAAGTACACAGAAATATTCTTTATATTTATTTTTGAATCGCCAAATCATTGTCATTGAATTTTGGATATTTTAGTCATCAATAGCCAATCAGTTTCTTGGTAAATCTCTGCACTCTTAGTTAATACTAATACTGGTTGCAACGTTTGTTTTCAGGTACTATTCTTCAAAATCAGTTTTCAGCCAGCTGCATCTCAAGAGCCTAAAGCTAGTTCAGAAACCCAGCTACCAGTAAGAAAAGTATGATGGATGTTAATGAAATGAGTATGTTGCTGCTTACTCACTTAACAAGGAATATTAGGGCTATATGAGGCAGTTTATTATTAGAAATTAAGCAGGCAGGTTATGTATATTTTTAAGGATTAATTTGATATGAAATTTTATTAATGACAAGTAGAGTTTGCCAATAAGTGAAAGTGTTGTTTTAAAGTGTATATATGTTAATAAGAGTGAAATAAAGAATATTTGTAAATTTGTTTACGGGCACTTTCTCAATCATTCACCTTGCACAAAATGAAAGACAGGGTAACTAGTTGGAAAATTTTCCAATATTTACAAAATTCATAAAAATTACCTTGTAAAGTTAAGAAATAATTATGTGAGATTTATTTGACATAGTGAGGTAAGTGTGACAAATGCTTCAAATTTTTACAATAAATAGTGGTAAACTTAAAAATATGGATTCATTCAAATTTCATATAGTTTTTTTAAATGTAAAAATTATTGCAGTTGAAACACATTTACACACACATACACACACATATGTGTGTGTGTGTGTGTGTGTGTATATATATATATATATATATATATATATATATCAACCACACACCTCGACAAATTCCAGGACTTCATCCACGCCTGAGGCCCCCTGTTAGGGCCTGACAGCCTCCACCATATCCATGCTCATCCCAGACAACCCTTGCACCCCCACTTGTTACCTACTGCCCAAAATACACAAACCTGGCAACCCTGGCAGACCCATCATATCCATGTACAACTCACCCACCGAAAGATTTTCAGCCTTTGTAGGCTTTCACCTCCAGCCTCTTGTAAAAGCCTGCCCTTCTACCTCTGTGATACCAACTACTTCCTCAAGAAAATCAACATCCTTCCACCATTGACCTAACATCCCTCTACACCAACATACCTCACTCCCATGGCCTCCGCTCCATGGAATCCTTCCTCAACAACAGACCAAAACCCCACAACCCCAGCACTAATTTCCTAACCCACCTTGTGCTCACGTGCAACAAATTTTACCTCCAAGGACATGCACTCACTACCTTTGAATCCGGGGCACAGCCATGGGCCCATTCTATGCCAACCTTTTTATGGACAAACCCAAGCAAGAGTTCCTGGAGACCCAACCCCTGAAACCTCTCCTCTGGCTCAGTTTCATTGATGACATCTTCATGCTCTGGACACATGGAGAACCATCCCTGTCCACCTTCCTAGACAAACTAAAACACTTCAGCTCCATCAAGTTCACCTGGACCCACTCCACCAACCAAATCACCTTCCGGGATGTGGATGTGCACAGAAGGAAGGTCATTCAGAAACCTTGATTCACATCGAACCTACCAACCATATGCAATACTTACACTTCTCCAGCTCCCATCCATTTCTCCCTGACCCTCAGGGATCAACACCTCAACATCTCACCCACCTTCCAACAGAACTACAACCTCCGCCTACACCAAACCTTGGCCAAGCGTAGATATCCTTCCACCCTGGTCACCAAACAAATATTTCGAGCTGCCTCATACACCACCACCAAGACACCTTCAAACCCTCCTGTACTTGACACCCAATATCACCCCCACCTCAACAAAATCAGACACACACTATGTTCCCTCATTCCCATCCTCCACAGTGATCCTGACACCAGAAACATCTTCCTGTCAATCCCAGAATTGTTTTCAAATGCCACCCCCCAACCTCCAAAACATCCTGGTCCACCATACCCCCCAACTCACAATCAACTCCCCCGCCACAAATGTAACCGCCCAAGGTGCAAAACCTGCCCCATTTTTGTCACTTCTCACACCCTCCAGATCCACATTGCCACTGGCAAATTCACCCTCTACCCCAAAGGAACCTGTCACACCTCTAACCTCATTTATATCCTTACCTGCAATCAGGGTTGTGCAATTATGCGTAAAAAAAGGCTTTCTACATGACACGTAAAAAACGCGTAATACGTATGAAATGTAAAGTACGTTTAAAAATTACAATTAAACATAAAAACACGTTTTTTATGATGGTTATTGTTATGTATGGCAGTTGGCAGTGGTAGAAAACAAGAAAAGGCTTTAAAAAGCTTTCCTTCCGAATTTGTGTGTACTCTTATATTGGAATTTTACAAACTGCCATATTCACATCATAATTAGCCTATGCAAATTTATAATATGCCTGAAAAAGGAATTTGAAGCTGTTACTAAATCTATGAAATCAAATCCAAATAAATTGCCGTTTATCATTGTTATATTCTAAATACAAGCATTAGTGCAAGAAGTATATATCAACAGGTATCTCAATTTTTAAATATCTGTTATTGTGAGTGAGGGCATGAGGTGGCTGTATAAACAATCTTCAGAAAATGATGATTTTGTGCTGAAATATGTAAGAAAATTAAAGTTTAAAATGTAATACAGAAAGTAGTTTTTATATTGCTAATTTACAAAAGTAAATTATTTTTTACATCTCCGTAAAGAACTTTTCTAAGCAATGTAAATTACACGTAAAAAACGTAACAAGTAAATTACCTTGCCATCCCTGCCTATAATAGCTGTGGTGGCTTCTACCTGGATGAAACATCCACAGCCCTCAACCTCCGAATCAACAACCCCCACTCCTCCACCCAAAACCTGGACTTCACTGTTGCCGTGCATACCAACCACCATAATATCCCCTTCAATGACTGCTTCCGGGTAACGATCATCCACCCCTTGCCCTAATCCACCAACACCTTGGTGCATAGAAAATGGGAGAGAGCTTGCATATCAGCCATGAATGCAACCACATCCCCTGCCTGAACAAGGCCACCCAGCAATGTTCCCCATCCTCACCTTCATCACCACCCTTTGCCTCCTCCCACAGCCTCCACCACTCACAGTTTTCGACAAGCCTGGCGAAAGAACCATGTTTTTTTTGGCACTATCTAAAACTTCTTTGTGGATCTGGCAACACTGCAGGCCACACTATCGCTCTGTCCGTGTTGCTTAGTTCACACACTTTGTTCGTGGCCTCAAAAATTTGAATTTTATCTGTGTCTGGTGAGAGTTTCCTCTTTAATGTGTTATATATATATATATATATATATATATATATATATATATAAGTAATTATATATGTAATATATACACTCATTTTCATAAGTTAGGGAAAATTCGGTTGAAGGTACTTGTCCCAGGGAGAAAATGGAGAACCCCCCATATATGGATTGCAGGTTGAATTGCAAATGGTATCAGACTGAAAACAGTGTGAGAAAAGGTACAGAGTGGGCAACAGAGACAAAAATGCAAAGGGGTGTGAAAATCAGGAAATTTACCCATGTGTTAGTCCAGGAAACAGGGTGCGGCACAGGGATGTCAATAGTGTGTGTGATCTCCCTGCATTGCAAGACGTGCACCACAATGCGAGTGCATGCTGAGAATGAGGTTATCAAGAAGTGGCTGGGGTATGGCTTGCCATTCTTGGACCAGTGCCTCCCTGAGCTCGGGAATGAACCTTGGAGCCATTTGATGACGTGCAATTTGCCTGCCAAGCATGTCCCATGCATGCTCTATTGGGTTCAAGTCTGGTGAGCGTCTGATGTCTTGAGTCTCAAGGTATGCATCCACTATGCCAGCTCGATGGGGACGAGCATTATCATCCATCAAAATGAATTCAGGGCCTACTGCACCCCGAAACAGACTAACATACTGGTCCAGGATATCATCCCGATACATAGCACCTGTGATGGTACCCCGTGGGAAGACATGAAGGGGCATGCGAGACCCCAGGATGATCCCACCCCACACCATGATTTAGCCACACCTGTAATGGTCCAGTTCAGTAAGGTTAGCTGGATGGAACCATGTTCACGTCGTGAATCACTGGTAGGACAGAATCTGGATTCATCTGTGAACAAGACGTGACTCCATTGCTACTGGGTCCATGTGTGATGTTCCCTGGACCAATTCAAACAGCCTCCTCTTTGCACTGGGTTCAATGGAACACACCTTGCTGGTCTTCTGGCATACAGGTGTCCCTCAGCTAACCGTCTGTACACAGTAACCTTGAAACGGTGGTCCCTGTAGCAGCTGCAAGATCTCTACCGAGATCTGAGGCGGTGCTGTGTCTATTGTACCCGACTGTTTGGCATAAGAAACGGTCCTCTTGGATGGCCTCCGCCAAACCTCCAAGTGATGTTTTCACCCTGTTGGAATTGTCGCCAGACCCTTGAGATGACACAATGGGGGACATCCAGTTAACATGACACTTCCATCTGCGTCTGACTCCCCTCCAGTCATCCGACGATTCTTCCACGCATGAAATCATCCATCTACGCCATTCTCCTACATGTGAACTGACAATCTGGCCAACAACACTGCTGTGTGTGATGTATCGAAAACAACTACTGGCGTGTTGAAGCAGTGCTTGGCACATAACCAAATGCATACAGTGCCACCAAGCAGTAACTTCGGGAATCACGTGTGGCACACAGTCAAGAACTCGTAGTTGGAAACACTACATGCATTTACCACTGTTTCTCAACATGTTTTCTATGTAATTTCACATTATGCTTAAATTTTGTGCATGAGGTAGATTTATATAACATTTATCTAGAATATTTTTTTAAAAAAAATAAAAATACTATTGTTGCTTAAAAGTGTGAGTGTGATTCATTTTCCAGTTTTATAAACACTGCACCTAATTTTCTGTGAATTAAAAATTCTCTTGAAATAAATTATATTCATTGAACAATAATGGTTAAAGGTAAACACTTTTGTAAAACAAAAATATCAGAATTGTTTGCAAATAATAAAAATGCATGTGGCCATGCCATCTAGTAGCAGATGTCTGAACTAAAATTGCAAATATTTGCAAACTACATCAGTGTCTAAAAGATAAGCATAATTAGAAAAGTAGAAAATCTGAAGGTGTGGGATCACCCTAAATAGGTGTGGTTGTGTCTGTGTTCAGACAACTTGACATGCAGATTATCTTCGTAAGTATAAATGAACTTTTTTGGGGGTACATGGCCAATGAAAAGTGTTGTAACCGAACTTAACGGTGCATCATCTTCCTAGTTAGTTATTGATATTTGATCGGAATTTGTTACATTTCATTCCAAATATTGACCCATTGTTCGAACAATTTAATTACTCTATGTCAAGGAACTCTTCTAAACATTTAGAGGTCATCTGCCCACCCCCCACCCCCCCCCCTCCCCAGCTAAAAGAAAAATGTGCCCTGCTTGCCTGGAAACGCATGTTATTAATGAATATCGCTTGTCTTGTAATGCAGCTATAGTGTAAAACTTCACATTCACCTCAGTAAAGCACCAAACACGCATCCTCTTTTCTTTATCTGATTGATTAAATATGGTGTATTTAAGGTGTGATATTTTTACATATATTTTGGAAAAATATATTAATGTTGAATTTTACATTATTTGAAGGGGAAAATGTCGGTGGATCAGCCTGCACCATAATCCACCCCTGTGGGCACCGCTGCTGATGCATAAGAACTTTGAGTAGATATTATACTTTCAGAATCCACAAACCATACACACAGAGAGAATTGTTCTGTATCTTCTACATGTCTCATCGGGAAGTATTATGAATCATCCATAGTATTTTCCAAATTTTGGAGGGGGGGTCTGGACCCCTGGAAGCACCCTTGTCTTTGAAGTTGTGTCGCCTATTCCATCTGAAGGTCTGGGTCCTCCTCTGTCAGTTGTTGCAGGCACCACTTTCGACTTGTGTGTCGCCAAAATGAGACCTATGGATGCAGGCACGTATCCAGAGGGGGGCTTAGGGGGCTCGAGCCTCCCCGAAAGTTTTAGGTTTACACTAGATAAAATGAGTTTTTTTTTGTTTATTGTGGTGTGAAATAGAATAATGTGACAATAATTTAAGGAGAGAAATAATTATTGAGGCAAGACGGAGAATGTTCTGTAACTCTGTTATTGATAATAGCAGGTATCCAAGATGTGGCACAGGGGGCTTGACCCTCTCCCCAGGAAATTTTTCAGTTAACGTTAGGTTTTTAGCTTCTTGAATAATGTGAAAATAATTTAAGGAGAGAAATAATTATCAAGGCAAGACGGAGAATGTTTTATACCCCTGTTATTGTTAATACGTATCCAAGGTGGGGATGAGGTGGTTCGAGCCCCCTCTCAGGAAATTTTTCAATTTACACTAGATAAAATTAGGTGTTTGCCATCTTGAATAATGTGAAGATAATAAATTTATAAATCTGAGAGAAATAATTATCGAGACAAGACGGAGTGTGTTCTATAACCCTATTATTGTCAATAGCACGTATCCAAGGTGGGAATCGGGGGACTCGAGCCCCCCCTTCAGGAAATTTTTCTGTTTACACTAGATAAAATTAGGATTTTGGCTTCATGAATGATGTGATGATAATTTGGGAGAAATAATTATCGAGACAAGACGGAGAATGTTCTATAACCCTGTTATTGTTAATAGCACGTATCCAAGGTGGGGTTGAGGTGGCTTGAGCCCCCCCCCCCCCATGGATTGTTTTTTACACTAGATAAAATTAAGTTTTTGGCTTTTGGAATAATGTGACGATGATTTAAGGAGATAGACAATTATCGAGACAAGACGGAGAATGTTCTATAACCCTGTTGATAATATTGCACGTAAGCTTTTCTTGCGCTTTCGGTGTTGTCGCAGCGCACTTGAGCACTATGTAGAGACTTATCAGCATTTGGAAGCTGCACAGCAAAGGTAGCGCCACACGTAGGGCGATTCGTTGTAATTTCTAATCTCTGGAAAGCGGGAGAGGGCACGTTCTTGAATGAGAGAAGGAATCAACTACTGGCAATATTAACGAATCGTTTTATCTGCGGAACGTTCTAGAATATAATGAGGATATAAAGATGCGGATTCAATTTTTCGGTTGATCTGTACAAAGAATCGGTTAATGAGATTTCAGAGGTAAGTGTGACAATTCATACAGTCGATTGGTGATCAGTCAACGTCCTCTGGTTGCTTTATAAGATATAGTGATTCGAAAATGAAGACATTGACAACAGCAGAACTTCCAGGGCCTCAGTGTAGTTCTAGTTCGGGTCGAGGGCCGAAGAGATCAAGGCGCCTCTCTCTCGCTCTCTCGCTCGCTCTCTCTCTCTCTCTCTCTCTCTCTCTCTCTCTCTCTCTCTCTCTCTCTCTCTCTCTCTCTCTCTCGTGAATATTTCAGCAGTACCGGATATTGGGGTGGTTTATTAAAACAGAAATAAGCTGCATAGATCAACTGAAAATCAAAGTTTTGAGTGATGATTTAGTTTTGCCAGAACTAAATTTCGTATATGCAGTCCGAGAATTTCATAGTATAAAAAAATACTTTGTTTAAGCTTACTGGGTTCGAAACACATTCAAACACTTAACTACCATAAAGAGACAGCCGAAATTTTTATGAATGTCGAGAAGAGAAAGCAAGAAGATGTTGCATATGTAGACATTTTAGGCGGAAATTGCAGGCTCTACCAGAACCCGAATCAGGGCTCTACCAACTGAGCCATCCTTGACTTCAACCGATTTTTCGTTAAAATGTCTACATAGTACATGCCCTGTGTATATCAAATCGTAAGGTGTTGCCTGTATAGTGAACAAGCACAGAAAATATAGGAGAGAGAAGAAAACTGAGGAGCATTCCCACCGGTTGAGGATAATTTTTTTCTTCTGTGGTCAACAAGAGCTACTATAAAAAAAAATCGAGGTGACAATGACAGTGGCCTACTAAGGGAGATTTCACACCATGTCGCCTGAGGATTTCACAAGTCGAAATTAGGTTTGTGCGGCCCTTTGTGTCGCTACGGTGTGAAACGTTGCTGTTGATTGGCCCATTCCAGTCGACATGTATCGCGTGTCCTTCGGTCTGAAACCTTCCTAAGTCTTTAAAATCCGAGTCACAAGGATGGAAAATTAGGGTCTTGTTAAGGTTAGATGTGAAGGCAGGCAGACGACAGCACCCTAAAGGATCATATCCAAACCTGCAGGAAGAACGCATCTTACTTTAATCTCCAATACCTACTATTTTTGGTGGTCAGTACTGATTTTGTCATTTTTTCCTGTCTTTGACGTTCTTCTTTTATGTTTTTTTAAAAAAAGGAATACTGGGTCAAATGGGGTTATGACCTCACCAACCCTCCCTTGGGCACGTCACTGGAGATAAATGAGTAAGCATTTGATCATACTGGGAGACGAAATATTAGATGTGTTGAGAACGGAAGGGTTTTGACTATGCATTAATTGTTTCGTGATCCAGTCGTATTCGAGAATATTTCCTTCGTTTCGTGCCGATATATGACAAGACAGCGGAATCTGTGACAGGCATTTTTAAACACTTGTGAGTGCTAAGGCCTGAATCTGAACAATTTGGTGGGTTTCGGCTTTTATAAGAGCTGCAAACATGGAAGGACAAGACACGTTAATGGTATTCAGGCTCGAATCAGAGAGAAATATTCGAGAGCTGTCTGCGTCCAGTTCACAGCCCGCAATTTGAATCTCGCGTTGTCGAGTGTATTGTCCATCCCGTGCATGTGTAACAGCTTCGTAAAAACACGCAAAGACACCATAGATGTTTTGATGCCTGATGAGAAGAAATGGACAAACACACATACTGAGTTGGTTCCGGCACGCCATGTTAATGCATGGAAACAGAGGGGTAAAAAATGTTCCGATTTCACGTTCTGATTAAAATGACAGCCTTACAGTGGCGACGATTTAAGGTATAGTTGCTCCCCATTTTTTTTTGCCTCAACATTATGGCCTCTTCATGTTAAGCCTTGTCTACCAAGATAAAGTAAACTTTCCTGGCACCGCCCCCCCCCCCCTCCGTTTTGGAACCCAATTGCCACCACTGGTCTAAAATATACAATTGTGAGGTTCTTACTATACCCCTTAAAAAATGGTGTTGAACCCCCCCCCCCCCCCTGAAAGGAATTCCTGGATACGTGCCTGTATGGATGTACAACTCGCCCCACATTCAAGGGACAGACGACGGAAGAGTGATGCCAGAATAACTGTATGCGTTGTTTCATCGTAGCAGCTGGACAGAGACTCAAAAAATGGGACTGTCCCTGACATCTGGTCACGTTAGGGTAATGGTCAAGGCCTGCCCTGAAGATCAAAAATGCAGAGTTCCCACACACCTGGAAAACTTGTTGGTAATGTAAAATTTCTGGGTTCGTCGGCACATGGCCATTTTGCACTCTCCAAAATATAACATGAAAATCCCTTTCTATCTAAAATCCTTACCTGAAAATTTTTAAAAGGATTTAAAAGTCCCATAAGAAAGGTTAAAAGTGCAAGGTCTTGCAAAATTCCGTGAGACTGGGTCTATGGGAGACAAATTCTATTGCACTTTAATAAAATATATATGCGATGCGGTCAACGAGCTCGTTTATCAATGCACAACACTGACCACTGAGTGTGCGATTCACTTAGTCAACAACTAGTTGTTGACGCCACAAGCAAGCTATATTTCATTCACGCTTTTGAACCCTTCCATCTTTCCTACAAAGGGGATGATGATATCATATCATTGATATGTTGTTCAGTTGTGTCTCATTGCTGGAGGTATGTGGCTGGAGCGACAAGCACTTGTTTCCGCGGGTTTTTTTTTCAATACTTCCTCAAAGAGGATGTAAAATCTCTAGTTCAGTCGCTTCCCGATGAGGGCACCACCAGTAAGCAACATTTTGTTCAGGAAAATGTAGTTTCCAATCTTTCCTCTGTGAGTGACAGTTAATTTTGTCGCTCATAGTTCAGAAAAGCAACGCAATGAACATTTGAAAGGAAACAAATCATGCGAATGGGGAAGGGGGGGGGGAGTCTTAAGCTATCTCAAGGTTGCAGCGCCTGAAAGGGGTTGGCGTGGAGGAGGCGTACAGAGAGCCCACCAGAAAACAACCAGGAACGAAACAGTGTACTTCCATGTGCGATGCTAATTTTTCACGTTCAAGGATTTTTCTTTCTTCTCGCAGACAGTTCTTTGTGGGCTTGTTGTTGTGGGTGAACCGGTATAAGCGTCTAACACACCATACAATCCCTAGTGCATGCTGTGTAGCGGCCAGACACACGAGAGAAACGTGCTTTTCAAGGTCTGCGAAGGCGTTTCACGTGCTGTTTCCACACGTTGAATTTGCAGATCGCGTTACCATTGTAGTCGAGCGAGAAGCGATTCATAGCGTTAAAGGGGCAAGCGATCCCTCTAAGAAAGAAGGGGGAGGCGGGCAGAAGGGTTGTGAACAGAGTGGATAGATTTAAATCACTCTAAATAAGTAATTTATAGAATAATGTACATAAGGATTTTGTAGATATCAGAAACACTTTTGGTGAAAGTACATTACTCTCGTAATCATTTAATGGTGATTATTAGAATAAAATATAATTATGTACGAAAGGAAATGTAAACAGGATTTCTCTTGATTTAAAATTCATAAATATTATTGGCAAAAATAGCAAACATTTTGTGTAGAATAATATACAAAATACTAATCATGTTAAACCATAAATAGTGTTAATATCAGGAAACTGTAAATATACATATACCTTGTCCCAGCTAACTGTGGAGCAAGGCGGCACATAGCGTCAGAGAAGCGAGGGAAATCTATTGGCCAGGGCGAAGCAGTACACGCTGCTGGGAAGGCAGTCGCTTTCCTCCACTCCACGCAATTCCGTCTCTCTCGCGTCTTCATTGGTGGAGCCGTCTCGCGTCACTACTTGCGCAGAGACTTGTTTTCATTTGTGCTCCACAGTTAGCTGGGACAGAGTATAGCAGCTGATATTTTTCTATCATTAAGAAAATCTCCAGATTTCAGCTACAAAGACTATAAAAATATTTAAGTTAATATGTTAAGTTAGAATTATAGAGTACACCCAGAATGTTTTAGTTTCACTGGAAGAAAAGTTACTGAAAATTACTATCGTTTCATTAACACACTCGACAAACATTTCCATAGTAGTTACAGTATGAGAAACAGAAAAAATGTATATTTACGTATATTTTTTATTTGCTTTAATAAAACTGTTCAAAGATTTTACAGGGCCGTTTACTAGAAAAAGCTTTCTATAAAAACATATATATATGTGCATGGTGCCAAAAACCATGCAAGCAATTTTAAGCATTTTTTTAAAATAAATAAAATCGATTTAAATAAGAAAATCAACAAAAACGATGATTTTTTTCCACTCTGGTTGTGAACATGTGATTCATGCAAGAATCTGTAATGTGTGTATACTCTAATACAACTTATTTTATGTAGTCATGTATTTGACTATATCCATACCCATGGAACAATGGGTCAACGGATAAATAGAGATTTATGTTAGGCCTATGTTATGTTACGTTCCTAGTCTTTAGCCCAGAACTCTGAACTAATACGACACAAATTCTTCCGAAAATCTTATAGCTAGACCTCAGATTTTTAGGTTCTAAAAAGTGTGCTTTTAGATTCCTAAAATAGGCTCTAAAAATCCTAAAATAGGTCATAAAAATCTTAAGTTAGGCTCGAAAAATCTTGAAGTAGGTTCAAAAAACTTAAAATAGTTCAAAATTCCTCAAAAATGCTGATTAGGTATAGTCACCGGCAATGAAAATGGGACACCTATATCCTACGCACTATCTTGCATAACGTTATGTGTGTTGCCTAACCCTACGGCGATGGAAGAACTTACCATTGGAAATTTGCTATTAAAATCCACTCTTTGTCGTATAGTTAGTTAGGCGACAATCGTTTTTCATGTTATCTACAGTCAAACTCCGCAATTTTGTCTGTGAGGATCATCTTATATGCTGAAAATAATCTTTCAACAAGAACATAGTCAGTGGTGCAAACTTCAATGCTGAAATGTTAGTTTGGAAGGCGAGAATGGCACAAAGCACCGAAGTGACACGAAAGTGAGCAAGACCACACAGATCAGACCACTTTGGATTGCACAGGTAACAGTGGTACCAGACATTTTGCTTTGTTTTGAGCTTTAAAAAATCACCATGGACTTGTAAGAACGGAAATCAACAGAGAGTACGTTTCAAACACGTTGGTCATTGATTTTTTTTGTGACCAAACAAAGCAAATGCCTCTGTGTAACATAAAAATCCTGTAAAACCTTTAAAAATATATAAAAACCTAAAAAAGGCTTGATTTAGGCGCATAAACCTCAGTTGTTGCGTTTTTTTTAACGAAACGCTGACATAACTTATTATTTCTTACATCCCTGTAAAGGAAAAGATAGGTTAAACACCTAAATTCCGAGGTCTATATGAGGTTAGTCAAAGAATAACGTCATTTGAAGCTGGAGATACGTAGGAGCACTGGCGTACGCAGAAGGGGAGCTGATTGGGCTACAGCCCCTCCCGAAATTTTAAGAAAAACAAAATTTTCAAATGATAGCAGTAAAGGACTCGGGAAATACCAAAGTGATAAATACAAACTCTCCTTAAAATGACCCCCTATTACCAGTTTTGTCCTTGAACAACTTTTAAATCGAAGGTTAGACATGATTTATAGTGTATCCAGTCCCTACCTAGAAAGCAACTGTATGATATCCACTATTACAATTCCAGCCTATCCGAAAGAAATTACTGCGTACGCTAGTGCGTGGGTCTGATGAATGATAGTATTATACGTATATTACAAGGACGTATTTAGGGGGTCCAAGGGGTCCGGACCCCCCGAAAGATTTATCAAGTACTAAAATTAAATAATGAAAAATATATTCGTTTAGCCGTTGTTGCATAACTTCCTCTGAACCTATTGGAAGACAAGGATTATATTGGAATCATAGGGCTTTGAAGGACATTGGGAATATACAGTTTTGAAGGACAGGAAGGACGTATTTAGGGGTCCGGACCCCTCCCCCACACACATACCCGAAAGACTTATTAAGTATGAAAATTAAATAATGAAAATATACTACTCGTTTAGCATTTGTTGTAATTTCCTCAGAACGTATTGGAAGACAAGGATTATATTGGGATCAGGAAGGACGTATTTAAGGATGGGGTCCGGACCCCCCCCCCCCCCCCGAAAGACTCACCAAATACTAAAATTAAGTAATGAAAATATTAGCATTTGTTGCATAATCGATGTTTATTAATTTCCTCTGACGTTTTAGAAAGCAAGGATTATATTGGGATCATACGACTTTGATGACATTACGCTACTATTCAAAATAATATGCATAAAATATTAATCAGTAACTTACTTTTCTCCAAACTACATGTAACATCATTTTTCTTATTCGATAAATATTCAATTATTCATCTATTTGATATTAATTTCATTTGCCAGCGCACTTGTTTTTATGTAAATTATTCCGATCTTAACTACATGTAAGCTACGTAATGAATATGCACTCTTATATCTCTATTCTTATACATTTCTACCTAATGGTGTAATAATAATATTAATTTATGTATTGTAATTAGTATTAATTTGATTTATAATTATTTTAATATAAACATTATTATTATTATTATTATCATCATCATCATTATTATTATTATTATTATTCCTGAGACATTTGGTTCGGACCCCCCAGAAACATATTTCTAGATACGTGCCTGGTATATTACCCCAATTAAGTTTTGTTATACATGTGTTAACTTGCATCTAAATACTTCAGTTAAAGATAGAACACTCTAGAAGTGTTATTTTGGTCAAATTTGTTGAACGTTTCAACTTGTCACAAACTATTAATGAGAATTCTCGAACACGAGAGCTGTAATAATTTTGTTTCTACTATTATTTTGCTTCAGAAATAGCATTAGACTTAATGAATTGTGATCCATTCTTTCAGGTAAATAAATTCGATCTAATTGCAATTTCGAATAAAAAAAAATACACGTTAATCTATAATTTAAATTTCCCAAGATAAAAGTATTAGCTTTCATTTTTGAATCAGAAATATGTCTTTAAAAGGAAGGTATTTCTGAAAAAAGTCGTTACGAATGCTCTATCTAGACCTGTGTTGGGATGAATGATGAAATAAGGGACACGAAAAGTTAGGAGTTTATTTTCTTAACTCAAAACTGTTTGTTTATAAGCAAATCCATATGGCTTAATAAATGTTTCTTTTAGCCCTCGCATGTGTGAAGAGAATGTAACGAAAGTGAATTGTAACTTAGTTGCTTCTCAAACACTATTAACCGTAACGGAGTTAATTTCTCTGCTGAGCAACTTTAACTTTTTTAAAAAAACAAAAGAGGAACTACAAGCAATGATAAACAAATATCAACGATGCCGATTGAGATCTATGATATATCACGAGTTGCAGCACGTTATATTTGTATGTGTTTAGAATCATGGCCAACGATTATCTGCAGGCTTGCGTCGCAGTGGGTGGGAATGTCACAGGAATAATGAAAGTATGAATAAAAAAAAAAAGATGTAAAATGAAAACAGGTATCAGATTGTTCCAACTACTACATTTGAGTGAATGTCTCTATTTGATTGTGTTACGTTTGTGAAACACTATTTTGTAGGTGCAGTGTTGTAGAACATGTAACATATTTATATTACATTTTGTTTGTTTTCTTTTCTAAACGGATCATAAAATGGCAAGGTGAAGAACAAACTAAACAAATTTTAAGTAAAAAAAATGAAAGAAAGAAAGAAATAAAGTTACCCGTGCATATAGCACCTTGCCATGCAGGCACATTTAGAGGATGTGGGTGTAGGCAGGGCTCCACATATTCTCAATCTCGGCCATTTTGAAGGTGATGTGATCAGCACCACGCTCCGGCTGTCCCCAGAGTTGCCTCCAGGTACTCATTGATCTGAGCCACAGATCCACTGTATGCGGGAACAAGGCCTTAAAAATTCCGACAGATTACTCGGGAATCGAACCCGGGTCTCCCGCGTGGCAGTCAGAGGCCCTACCGACCCACTCCGCCACGGAGGTCGACACTACTATAAGTTGTAGAAATGGTTAATGAAGGTTCTCTGCGGGGGAAATTGTTACTTACGCCACTGATCTGTATGTATCTATCTCATCTTGTTTTTAATCTTTGACACTGGCGTTGTGTCAACTTTCACGATGATGCAATTTATATCGTTCTCACGCACCTACAACGAAGGGTGGGTCGGAAAGATACTCAATTCCCCTTCATGAAATATTTAGAAGAGGTTATGTAATTTATTTCACTCGCCTACGTCGGTTAATGACGTCATTATCCCATCACGCAGGGCAATATTTAAAGAATATAAGGGAGGCTCTTTATCAGAGCAACACTCAGCCACCCTCGATTGCTTTGTAATGGGCAATTAGCGGAAGAGGCTGTTATCTGGTCGGGTTTCTTGCGGGGCAATTTAAAAATTCCTCGCTTGTGTCGGAATCTTCCCCTTGTTAGATGACAAGCTGCAATTCATACTCTTTTTCCTTGGCTAAATTGAATGATGGTAATCAAAAGTAATTTTCTTTGAACAACAAAAATCCCCTTTGAAGTAACGGCGAATTTTGAGAGAGGGGTAAAGTAAATACAGAAAGAAATAGAAAGGTAGAGAAGAAGCGATAGGAGAGAAGAAAGAGAAGGGGATATATGGTAAGCAGAGAGAAAGAGGGAGAGAGAGGGGAAAACAGAGAAGGGGAAAGAAGAAGAATGCGAATTGTAGAAAGAAATGGGGAGAAGGGAATGTAGGTAATATGACGAAAAAGAGGGTGAGAAGCCTCCCTTGCGAAACTTCGTCGCCTTTGAATACCACTGCCGTCTTCCCTCGACTTCAGCCTAGTGATAGGCATAATCGATTAAAATAATCGAGTAATTCGATTATTTCAATAATTCGAGATATTCGATCTTTTTTATCAATCATCGATTATTCTGAGAACATTTCAAACTGCCCGTAACCGAATTGTTACCTATTAATCGATTGACCTTAATCGGCTACAGCAAAGAAAGAGTATCCGATTCATTCAGTTGCCGAATCGAGTGATTTGAATGAGTGAAATCGTATGGTCCAAATCTATTAGGTACATAAGGTTCATTTTCCATGCAGTTAAGGAGATAAATGAACCTAATGTCAAAATGGAATAAGGGCCAGAAACAGCGGTGAAATGTTTGTGAACTATTCGCGATTAAAAATTACCACCTGAGCGCTAGTGTCGCTTCCAATATGCCCGCTGTAAGTAGGATAAATCTTTGTTTACATTTAGCCGTAGTACAAAATAGCAGCGTGTTGTCATGACTGGTATGGTAGAAAACGTTTAAATTATGCGTTATTTTTAAATATTGCGAATGCGATGTGAATTCCAGGCACTCTAACAAACGTGAAGCTGTACTAAGAACGAAGCATTTAATTATGATAGGCAAAAATAACACGGAAAATGCAGACGAAACTATGTATACGCACTGGTTGTCCAAAGCAGTGCTGTATCATCTGCACGTCATGTTGTAACTGGGGTTCTCTGAAATTATTTGAAAATAAAGGAATTGAAATTGACCTGTACTTTAAAAGCTGGGACAGGAGAAAATTGCGAACATATCGTTGCAGTTCGTCAATAATAATGGTTTAATAATAATATTCACGATTTCATGACCAGGCTATACTCACTGAAAAAGGACATCGTACTGAATGAAACAGTAACATTAGCATGTCCACTTTTTTTTTCTGGTTACATTTGACATTAATTCATTTTCAAACTATTTTCATCATCTCTCTTAATCGACTTGCACCTGTTCCAAATTTCACACATACGTAATACTGACGCATTGGGTAAGACGCTTCATGATTTTTCGGAGAAAAAAAACTTTATTTATAAAGTACAATTTAAAACTTTACTTTCATGGTAATATATATTTATCTCTCGAGAAATAAAGTAAGAAGACTCGTGCATTCTTCGTAATTTCCTTGCCGGATTACAGTGTTATATCCCCCATACCAATTTTCTGTCAATTACGTTTACCCTGATTTATTAACAAATTTCATTTTTTGTGGAAACACATGGAAACTTTTAATTTGTTCTGACCCATAAAACGATTTAGAGCAAAAAAAAAAACCTGAACAGTAGACCTTACTTACGACCTCAACACAACGTATCCTACTTAGAGTACTTCCTGAAAATCCCACCAGATGACATATCGGTTAATTTTAATCGCGAATTATCTTTCAGTCAGTTGAGGTTGAACTCGAGGTGCGTATGGGTTGTTACGCGATGTGTTCTCTTTCGTTTCTTTTGTGCGCCTCGTCGCAATTTACGTGGGAAGGATATCTGTTGTCTTTTGCATGCGTGGGTGGGATTGTAGTGTAGTACTGGCATTGCTCTGTGATTCTGTAATTTATATTCGGATGGAGTAAGCCGGAATTTTTTTCTTTTAACGCTTTTGAACCTAAGAACATCAATTGAGGGAGGGGGTAGTCGGCTAATAAAAATTTGAAAGAAAGAATACTTTTTTCACTTTTTTGTAGTCGGGTCGTAATTGAGGACTAAAAGTGGTAAACGTTGTAAGTGCCAAAAGTGTTGGGAAATCGCATCGTTCCGCACATCAGCCCGTAAGAACGTTCACACTAGTGACCTCTATACAAGCCCTTTGAACTACTTAGAGGGCTACCAGCTACATTTCACGTTTACCACATTATAAAGCATGGCACATTTCACAGTTTAACGTGGAAAACGGTATTTAAATTATTGTGGCACTTACAGCGTTTGCCAATTTTAGTCTTCAATTCTGTAACTCGTCAAGGCATACACATGTAGAATGAAGTCCCCAAGCTATGAAAGAAGATCCTATTGACACTACCAGAATTCATCGCCAAATTTTCCCCTACCCTTTTTGTCGCGCTATCACTGTCCTACACAGTCATATAAAACATTCAAGAGGCAATATATGGTATGATAGTAGCGGTGATTGGGTGCAAACACTTGGGGGGGGGGGGATGATAGTTCACTTTCTCTTGGTGTTCAAGGCTTGAGAGGCTATGGTACAGGGCCAAAAAGTGGGGGAAACTGCCCTAATCGCCACCGCTGGGTCCATTAATGTTATTTACTTTACGTCGTTTTGCTCCGAATTTAGGTCAATTGTGACAACGATGATGATTACATGGAACTGATTTACAGATTGTGGGGAACATCCACACGTGTGCCTCAGCTCGACCACTGAGGCGACACGTTTCAGTATGTAACAGCGCGGTACAGCTGTCACACTTGTAAGCGGCATAATCTTATCAGCACAAGAGCTTCCACTCGAATGATTTCATCCCACCAATCTGCTCCTTATATAGTTTCGATCACTGCGCATGCGCAAGCACAATCGATTCATTCAGTTCAAAATCGCTCATATTCCATAATCGTCTAAAAATCATTCATCATTCATAACCGCTTTAAAAATCATTCATATTCCATAACTCGCTTCAAAATCACTCATTTCCACAAAATCGTTCGATTATTCATATATATTATTTTCTCCAACAATCGATTGTAATTCGATTATTCAAATAATTCGATTATGCCCATCATTCAGCCCTGGTTGGGAGACCGCTTCAGATACTTAGATTTTGTGTCCGCTCAAACCTCATCGGACCCGCTGCCCAGTGCTGACATCTATACCTATCACACTCTGTGAAGCCTGTTTGTTCTGTTTCCGAAAAGGAAGGAGACTCATACTTGTGACGCAACGCGGTGGAAGTAAGACGAAGGAAATGCAAAACAGGGTGGGTTTGGTTTTCTTTGTACGGAAGCCACTAAAAAAAAGAACTGACTGTGATTGAAGTTCCTTGGGAACAGGGATAAACGAGTTTTTAAGCAGAAGACGCCATTTGCATATGTAAAGCTGCAACGTGAAAGGGCCAGCAGCTATATTGTACTGCATGATAGGGAAATAACTCCGCACTAAGGGGGGTTGGGGGGGCACTTGAGAAGCATTCAGGGCGATCCCAGGAGTGGACAAAAGAAGTGGTGTTTACAACGTGTCCTCCAATTCAACCTTCTGGCTTGGAGCTACCCGAAATTTCACGCTTCCCTTTTCATGCTGTTAGGTGACACGTGTTGGCTTCCACACTCAATACACAACGAAACGGGATGAAAAAATGTTAGAGGATTTATTTGTGTTTATAAAACGTATAGTCTAACTCCAATGCTTGGAACTCCAGGGGTTTATCGACATTTTTCCATCTGGAGAGGTTGGTTCATATTTAGGGAGGTGAAAGTGTAAATTTAAGCCAAAATTTATTTTAATTTCTGTGAATTGTCAAATGATGAAAAATAAATTGTTTAAGACGAAGAGAGAAGGAATTGACCTTTGAATATTCTAGTGGAGTTGAGGGGGAAATTTAACAGTTAACTCTTTCGCTGCGCTCGTCGCATTTATGCACAGCACGCCAGGTGCCTTGCTCTGCGGAAGTCGCATTATTGCGAGTTCATACTTCCACTCGCTGCGGGTGTCGCATTTCAGCAGTACGTCACTTTTAGTAGCCTTCAGACATCTGTTGATACTATTTGAAACTATTTTAACTTGTAGTTTTTTTTATATCCGTATGATGTCGCTAATTACGCCTCCGTTTAGAATGCGAGCGTTGAGTGCTCTGACATGTCAGTTTCTAATGCATGTTCAAATGTAAACAACATGGCTTCGTCAAGTCGTCAACACTTGTCTGATAATGATGTTACTCAACTGTTGAATCAGAAGGTGAATTAAGTTGTGACGATAATAGCGACAGTTTTTATGAGACTTCAAGTGGTGACAGTGAGTGTGTAGTGTCTGATGAAGAATTTGTACCGCCGTCCGTAACATCATGGAGCAGAGTGCAAAGTAGCATTGATTTAGGTGCGGGAAATTCGACACAGGCAAGTGCTAAGTTACTTGGTGACAGTACAGTATTTAGCACACCATTTTCTCGTTTTATCAAATATTTCCCCCGCTCAGTATTTGAACACACAGCAGAACAAACTGAAGTTTTCGCCACCCAGTATCTTGATACTACTTACTAATTTCCACGCCGCTCCACCACTCTGCGTCATCCCGTGTTTTGAGAAATACCATACCATCAGGGACTACAGAATGGTTTTCCAGTGCAAGAAATGAATTTTGTAAGTTCTCTCTCATATATAACGCAATGTAATTGTGAAAATTATTTGTTTATAAAAAAAATATTTTTCAAATTTAATTACGCAGCCAAGGGATATTGTGTGCCAGAGAATTCCGCAGCGAAAGAGTTAAAGCATAAATTAATGGTTTTCTGGTGTCACGGGTGGGAACAAAGGTAAACAAGAACTAGTGATATGTACCTACCATACCTACCATATTCTAATTTAATTATGTATAATACTTGAATTACTTCAATTTCTATATAAATGGCAATTTTACATTGCTCACTCACAAGCCTAGGATAAAGATGCAGCCAAGGGCAGGGCCAGAGTCACAGAAACTTGTATTATTATTATTATTATTATTTTATTATTATTGTTTTTAATTTTATTATTATTAATATTGCATTACTATTACTACTACTACTACTTATGTTTTTTCAAATTACATACATTTGTAATTTCCATATTTTGTATATCTATATACAATTTGCATAACTGTATACTTAACATTAATTCATGTAGGACAAAGATCTCTTTTTTATAGTTACATAATCAGTGTAAAATAGACTGTAAGCTTAAATGTAACCTTATTTCTAATAATAATACTAATTAATAGTTGCTGTAACTTACGGCCTGTAAGGCACAGGAAACAATACTTTTTGTTATAAAATATACGTAATTACATTCTCTTTCCAGAAATCTCAGGGGGGCAAGTATTATTATTGCTCGAAGCACAGCCAATATTGCTTGAAAGAAGCCTTGAAAGTGTACAGGAGACCGAGTCGGTATTTCAAGCGGGAGTTACGGAAAGGAAAAGGGGGAGACCACAGTCAACAAACCAACAGGTGAGGTCCCTGTTAGCACTCGCTGCTGCAGCCTTCTGTGATGAAACACTCTTGTAGTGGCACGTCAAGAATGAGTCACCGCTTTTCGTCCCTTTTTCTTTCCTCTTTTTATCCCTTTCTCCCTTTCAAGTTCTTGGGCCTGTCCTTTGTGACCTTGCCCTACCCAGGCTCAACGCCCAGGTCAGCTGCATGACCATCAAATTTGTCCGCTGGTATCTTGCATCACGTGGGAAAGAATACGCGTTGGTTCCACGTATTCCTTTGTTTTTGTAGACTACAAGTGCATAATGCTTGCGTTGGCATTGAGTAGTTTTGTTCTCAATTTGCACTTGTTTTATTACGTTGCGTTCAATGACGTATTTAAGGGGGTCCAGGGGGTCCGGACCCTCCCCCCCGAAAGACTTATCAAGTTATAAAATTAAATAATGAAAAATATATTCGTTTAGCCTTTGTTGTATAATTCCCTGTGAAGTTATTGGAAGACAAGGATTATATTGGTATTATACGGCTTTGAAGGACAGGTCCGGACCCCCCGAAAGACTCACCAAGTACTCAAATTAAGTAATGAAAATATTAGCATTTGTTGCATAATCGATGGTTATTAATTTCCTCTGAACTTTTTAGAAGAAGGATTGTATTGGAATCATACGGCTTTGAATGGCATTACAAAGAAGATTTATTTACACTACTACTCAAAATAATACACATAAAATATTATTTATTTATTTATTTACTCACAGTTTCAGATACAGTTTTATTTGGCCATTTTACACTGAAACAACATAAAGTAGAAATAAAAATAACAAAAGATAAAAACAATAACAAGATGGGATAGATTTACATGTTCTTCGTCAGTAATATACAAAAATTACGTTCTGGAAGGAAAATATCTACATTCAGGGGAAGTTTGTTGTAGATTTCTGGAAGCCTGTGAAACAAGGAGCGCTGTAGAAGGGATAGCCTAGTGGTTGGGTTGTGGAAGAGTTGCAGGTTGCGCGTTAGCTTTTGGGGTACCCTAAGTGTGAATTCACTGATTAGGAGATCTGTTCTGATTTTGCCATTTAGTATCTTGTGTAAAAATTTCATGTCAGCTATATCACGACGAAAGGATGGAGTGTGAATATTCAGAGCAGCCATGGTGTCTGATTTGGATACATGTCGAAAGTTGGCGAACAATTGCAAGAAAGAAACTGAGAACAGAATCTATTTTGGTGAGATTGTTTTTTGAGGCCATTGCCCAAATTGGGGAACAGTATTCAAGGATGGGCGAGATGAAAGATTTAAAGAATAAAGCAAGAGATGATGGGTTTTGAATTTCGCTAAATCTGTATAGAAGACCGAGAAGGCGCATGGCTTTTTTAGTGGTAGCAATAATATGATAATTAAAAGTGAGTTTTTCATCCATGATAATACCTACGTCCTTTTGCGTGGAAACGTTTTGGATTGGATTGTTTTCAATAGTATAAGTAAACACCACTTTGTTCTTTTTTAGGAAATAAGTAAGGAAATAGCATTTCTGAGGGTTTAGTTCTGTGAGAGCATGTCATGTCATGATGCGATGAGATCTCCTTAAAGAGTTTACAGTCATCCGCAAACAAAAGTATATTAATAGGGAGGGATGGCAGTTTTTCAGGGAGGTCATCCATGTACAGAAGGAATAGGAGCGGCCCTAAGACACTCCCCTGGGGAACTCCAGACAAAACGGGAAGAAAGTTAGAAGAGGTACCTGAAAGAACAACACGTTGTTCACGCTCATGGAGGTAGTCCTGGAGTAAAGAAAGAAATTTGCCATGGATGTTAAATCTGGATGATAATTTATGAAGAAGAAATTTGTGATTAATTTTGTCAAAGGCTTTCGAAATGTCCAAATATATAGTGTCAAGTTGGGAGTTGTTATCAATAGCTCTGGCAGCATGCGAAAGTAAGACGGAAAGATTTGTTAGGCAAGAGCTGCCTGGAAGAAAACCATGTTGTGCTGTGTTGATATATGGTGACGCAAACTGAAGTAACCTGTTTTTGATGATTTTTTCACAAATAATTGATAGTGGCGATAGAAACTTACTTTTATCAAACTACATATAACATCATTTTTGTTATTCGTTAAATATTCAATTATTCATCTATTTGACATTAATTTCATTGTCAGGGCACTTGTTTTTATGTAAATTATTCCCATCTACAGGTAAGCTACGTAATGAATATCCCCTGTTATATCTCTATTCTTATACAGTCTTTTTACCTATTCGTGCAATAATAATATAATATACAAGGGTCCCTGGTTCGAATCCCGCTCGGGCTTGGTTGTTTGTGAATATCCATTCATCAATTTCATTACTCATCTCTATCTTCGCAAATTAGCCAAGAGGCATAAAACGCGAAGTAAAATAAACTAAATCAATCAATCAATAATATAATATAAATTTATGTATTGTAATTAGTATTAATTTAATTTAATATAATTATTTTAATTTATTATTAGCCCTATTATTCCTGAGACTCTTGGTTCGGACGCCCCCCCCCCCGAAACATATTTCTAGATTCGTGCCTGGTTGCGTTTATCTACTTTCGTAATCGTAACGATCAGCGATGAACAGGTGAAATTGAATAAACACAACGAAATGTCCGTGCTTACCCAGAATTTGAACATAGAATCCCTGAACTAAGGAATCTGGTGAGAAAACGTAATACACTATTGGGTTATTTAGCTACGATCTCGGTTATTTAACCTTCACTAGTTACATAAGCGATATAGAGCGATATAAAGGTGCGGTGACGGCATTAGACTTTCTGATTTGATTGAGTTGGTGTTTTAAGCCCACTTTATGCACAGTAAGGCTAATCGGGACTGGACCTACAATTTAAAGTGGGATCCTAACCACTATGTGCCTCCACCGGGTATCGAACCCGTGATCCCTTGATTACAAGGCAACGACTCTACCACTGCACCATCGGAGTGGCCTATACTTTCTGTTGTGTGAGGACTACTGACAGCCACGTATCTAAAACTATATTTCGGGAGGGATTCGAACAAATAATAATAATAATAATAATGTTTATAATTAATAGGCAATAAAATTAATGAGTTGTTGTTGATTATTCGTATTATTAAAATACGTCATTTACTTCTACTAACAATAATAATAATTACATGAACAGGTAAAAAGAAGATATAAGGATCGACATATGATGTAAGAGCACGTAGGCTATTTATTATCTAGCTTATATCTAGTTAAGCATAATCTAATGCTTCCCTTTAAGAAAGTTTAGTAGTTAAATCAACTTCATATTATATAACAGTAAACATACGTTTTGCGTATTTAATTTTGGGCGGGGGTTCGGACCCAGTGACCCCCTTCTAAATACGTACTTGGCTATGGGTGTCAAAATATGGGCGGACCAAATCTTCAAGTAAAACTGCATTTCGATATTCTCGTTGTTTTACGTGATCAAAACGAAAATTTATTACCCAATAATTGAAAGTTTATATTGGAGTAAAATGAAATTATACAAATTCAAGTTGCATTGGAAATGTGTTAAATCTACGTTCAGACTTCCAGGACTTAGCAGAGGACATTTCTAAATCAGAGATTGTGGATTCGAATTTTCTTAGTTCATCGTCATTTTCATAATTATCTACAAAATTTTGTTATCATTTTTAACCAGGTTAGTCAGAATGATTTTGAGTGAGCAGTGGCCCATTGGCGCCGCACATTTCAAGGAGTAGTAAACTACCCAACGAGTTAGAATGTATGAGTAGAGTGGCTGAAAGGTTTTTCCGGCTGAGACAAATTGAAGCTCGGTCCGCCATGATATGAGTGCCCAAAATGCAATAGTTTCATAAGAGCCAATGTCAATTGCGGAGGGAATATTCGGTAGATGAAAATAAAATACCGTTGTGGCGGAGGTCAGATGGGCCCGTGTACTTTATTTCTAATGCGTTGTGGTTTTTAAATCAGTTTGGACCTACTCGTATTGGCGTAAATACGTGGATTTCCCGTCTCTCCTGTATTCACTGCGACGGTGAAGGGGGCGTCGGAAATAAATGATGTATTGGTCAGGTATGGCATTAAATGTAGCTTTTATGTAAAATTCGAACAGTGGCGAACCAAAGGGGCTTGAGGGGCTACATCTCCACTGGCCTAATACAATGTTGAAGAATTGATTGGTTGATTTGGTTTATTTTACTTCGCTTTTCTGCCACTTTTGGCTAGTTGCGAGGATGAGGATGAGTGATGATATGATGAAATTGATGAAGACTCACTCACAAAGAACACCCATGTCCAGGCCGGGATTCGAACCCGGAACCCCTTGTTAAAATATTGAGAGAAAACGTCAGTGAAGCAGGTGACAACCTGTAAGAAACATGATGTAGTGACACCACACACTACACACTATTTTCATTTTGAAAATCATATTTGGAATCGTGTTAATAAATAAAATATTATTCACATGCGCAATTCAAAAACACCTTTAAGACCATTATTACGCCTCAAAGACTTCCCGAATTTGTCGAGGTATCACCAGTGCATACATACCTTACCCTTTCATGAACATCACATAAAATGAGCACGATAAATTCTACTTGGCTTAAGTAAACCCCCGCTGGGCATGTCACCCCCAGATGCAAGAAGAAATGGGAAGCCACGCCCACTCTGTGACATGCTCCAACCACACGCTGACAAGACAAGCACCTTGTAGCTGACATCTCATTTTCCGAGACCACCACAGGACGCCATAAGAACACCATAGCAATGACGTACTTGGCCAGGAATCCCATACGTCACTGTCTACAGCAGTGACATCTATTGATATCCACTACAAACGGCATTGTAGAAAGAGTGAATCGTGATACGTCTCAATTTCCATGTAACTGTCTGACTCGGACATGCCGTAACATCAAATCATATGACATACGTCACAAAGTGTTACTCGAGGAACACTATCCGCTTTCTTGACAGGGTAGAGATGCTTTAAACTACAGGGTGCCCCACAAAAAAACAGGAAATTTAAAGTTATTTGTATTTTATACGTGTTATTTTGTTGTTTTAATGTTTCACTGTGAAGATTATTTGTAATGTGAATGTGTAATATCTTTTTTTCGTTTTTCATTTCAGGATGGCTCAGTTAACAAATTTCCAACGCGAGGTGATTGTCCTCTTCAAGAAAGAACATTCAACGTGGGGATTGATGAAATGCAAAGACATTTTGCCAGAGTTTTTTAGTTCAATAAGTAAAAATCAGTTTTCCGATGTTGTGGCTGTACTTAAAAATGAAGGATCACCTGCTGCAAAAGTTCGTAAGCGTGGATCTACCATGACCAAACAAAAAACTGGCTATTTTGGACCTTGCTGTGACACCACCAAGACAAAACAAAAGACTTTCCAGACAGCGTGAAATATGCCGAGAACTAAACGTATCAAAAGGTTCAGTGTTTCGCATTATGAAAGAATCGGGGTTGAGGTGCTATAGGAGAATAAAATGCAATGTTCTTACTGAAGCACATCAGGTTGCACGAGAATGAAAATGTGAGTCTCTGATACAACGTTTCGAAGAACACGAGAAGTGGAAACAAATATGGTTTTCGGATGAAGCGAGTTTCAGTCTTCATGCACCTTTGAACCGGCAAATGAGCTCATTTATCGTGCTGTTCAGGTTAAAACAAACATTTCAGAGAATGATCTGCTGGTGGAAATTGATAAGCAACAGCCATCAATTATGTGCTACGGTGCGGCCTCCTGGCATAGCAAAACAGAGTGAGTTTTATTGAAGGCGACGCTGCTGGTCAAGAAGATCTACCAAGGTACAGAAGAAAAACAACAACAGTAAACCAGGTTGTGTATAGAGATCAAATATGCACCCAAATGTTCCACGACGTAAACAGAGTAATTGACCGGGATGAATGGAAGTGGCAACAGGACAGAGCAAAGGCCCATACAGCCAGGGACATTGTTGTGGCATGGTTCAGAGCCAATACTCCTGACATTATTGAACCTAACGACTGGCCGTCAAAAAGTCCAGATCTTAACGTAATAGATTTTTGCATATGGAGTCTACTGTTACACCAAGTTCAAAAACAGAGGAGAGAAATCACATACATTGACTGCTTAAAAACTGTGTTAACAAAAGCTTAGAACAATATTCCGCTTCACACTATCCAGAATGCCACTGTAAGTTGGTTACACCGTCTACGGCGTTGTGTAACAGCCCATGGGCAGCATTTTGAACATTTTAATTGAATATGTCAAAGTGTAACAAAGGTACAGTCATATTAAATGAGCTCAAATAAATGTCCTGTTTTTTTGGGGGCACCCTGTATTAATAAAATGTTTAAAGAACCCGTATGCATTTTAAGCACATAATAAATATGAAGAAAACAAAGGTTTAAACATTTTTGGTTGTTTAGAACACTTCTTAATCGAATAATCAAAATTTTATGAATGGTGATGCCCAGTGGCATTGTCAGGATTTTTGAAAGGGGGTTAAGTAGTATACATATTACATATTTTAGTAGTGAACCCTCATTATGCCATCTTTTCCTGTCTTTGACGTTCTTTTTTAGGAATATTGAACCAAAGCGGGGTTATGACCCCACCGACCCCCCCCCCTCTTTGGGCACGCCACTGCTGGTGCCATTGCATGTAAAGGAATTCATTCTCGCCTCCCTTCAACACTTTCTCTCTCTCTTTCTCCCCTTTTATCTCTCTCTCTCTCTCTTGTGCCCGTGACCTAAAGTTTTTATTGAGATTGATTTGATTTATTTTACTTCGCTTTTCTGCCACCTTTGGCTAATCGCGAAGGTGGAGATGAATGATGATATGATGAAATTGTTGAAGGGACACTCACAAACACCCATGTCCAGGCCGGGATTCGAACCCGAAACCCCAGTCGTCGTAGCTCGCTGTGCCTAACCACTCCGTCGCGGAGATCGGCATGTGACCTAGAGTTTTTACATTTTATTGTGTATTTGCATATTTTGTTATTTCACACTGACGATGAGTATGAATTTAGAATTAAAGAACCAGGGAACGCAAAAACAATGAAAAGTCCAAACATTCGTTACTTCAAGAACATGACCTTTCTTTACCTTCGCACAACCAATCCACTAAGCATCAAAGGATTTAAGGGGGGTACTTGTACCCCTCCGTTTCTGCGCCACTGCAAAAAAAAAAGTACATTATTTAAATTATTGTGCCATGCCCAAGTTTGCACGCATGCGTGATTCTAAAATTAACTTGTGCTGTAATTCCTCAAACTTCCGCATGATGTCGTTACGGTGTAAGTTCAAGGTAAAACCGAATAGGAAATGAATACAGTTGCTTGAAGCGTACCGAGTTACAGAGAATCATAAATTTGTGTTATCGTTGGAAGCTCGGCCGAGGACAAAGAAGAGAAGAAGAGGTTCACCAATCCCGTAAAATCTGATTGAACAGCAAGTGATCACCGAATAAAAACTAGACCAATAATTAAGAGAGCATACCGCGTACCAGAAGCCGACAAAGGAAGCTATATACCCTTCCGTAGATTGTCAGTAACTGGTTTACACAGAAGATAAGACCTAGGAAGAAATATTACCACCTCTCGCTTCAGACTCGGAAGTATAGAGCGGTTTATTTATGCCTTCTTACAAGCAAACACATTTTCTTAAAAACGTAATTTATGTTACTAAACCCACGCCCTCGTGCTCGTTCCAAGAATACGAATGTAAATTTGTTTCAGCATTAATTGTATTGCTTTGGCAGAAGAAAATTTATGTTAAACATTTAACCTTGAACAGAATTAAACTCACAGACATTTAGTACCAGATCGTGAAAGATAGGTTCGAGATATGAAGTCAAGATGATGGTGATGCACATTCCGAGAGCATTATCACACGTTACTTACGTTGCAGAAAATCAAACAGAATAACTTGTATTGTTTTCTGGCTTCAATGGGAGAAGTGATATCTGATGTAATAGGTAGACTTGTAGATGTTTGAGGTTTGCTTGTGTATAATATGTCAACTTGAAAACTAAACCCCATCATTGAAATCATCCTTTTTATCACACTAATGTGGCTGAACGAGGTCATTTCTAGTGAATCTTCTTTCTTTCATTAAAAATGCTTCCTTTTGAACTTGGAGCTTGGGAGAGGGAAAGCACTACTACCTCTTTCCCAAAATATTTCAATATATTGATCATAAATCCCAGTAAACGTTCTATCTCTGAGACAACTATTCGTTTAGGTTTAGTAGATAATAAGGTTAGGTTAGTCTCCGGAATACAATTGAAAGCATACAAGAGAAGCAGACATTCTTTCAGAAAACTCATTTTTTAGTCAATTTCATTGTTGCACGTAATTTTTATACGGTCAGTAGCTGGATATTTTTGAATCTACAGTAAGGTTTCATGAAATGAAACATATGTTATGTCATTAAACACATACATATACAAAATTATACACATATATGCATTGACAAGCACCTGTGTATGTCATAATGTATGTTAACTCGGTGTTTATGAACATAAAGAAATTTAGTAACCTATTACAGTCACCCAACAAAGATAAAGTTCGAACAGAAACACCATTACATTTCTTCTTAACAAAGAAACTTTTTGTAACAAACTAAACATGTTCTGTGCCTTCCTTCGTTGTTAATTAAACACTTTACGCGAAGGTTAAGTGATCAGTGTGTTTATCCTAACTTCATTTCATCCATCCTCGTCGTCACGATGATTATCTCCCGTTTCGCCGAATGCCCCAGACAAATATCTCACCTAAGCAAAATTTTCGGCGAAATGGGAATTCCCGTTTTGCCGAATCCCCTTTCGCCGAATATTCTCAGACATAGAGGTAATTTTCCCTCTGCCGGGAAATTTCAACAACTGAAGGGGAAAGAATATTCAACCAAGTCAAAAACTCATTATACATTTTATTTGACGATGAAAGTGAATGTATTATAGGTTTAGATAATCAGATATCAGAAACTCGTTGTAAATGCTAAGAATGTTTTCTTTTATTTTTAAAGGGTAGCGACGCTAGATTTCTTGTGGTAAATTAAATCATAAACATAACAGTCCTTCTCTGCAACTCTTACTCTTTTCTGAGAAGAATGTCAGCAAAGAATCTGCTAACTTACTTAATTGGGGGTGTAGGCCTCGACTAAGGAAATCCTATCATCTTCCTTGGAACTTATGAATTAAAAATGTGGGGCGACATTTAAATATTGAAACGGAAATTGTTCCCATTGTTCTAATTCATGTTACTTTTGTATCGTAAATTGTTATCATCTCGTGTAATTGAAAAGAATTCAGAGTAAATTATTTTGAAAAATATTTTTCTGCTGCTAGTGTTATTTGAATGTGAAATTGCATTAGCTTACTATAAAAGTGGAAACAACGTTAAAAAAGAAATATCGATAATGAAATATTTGCAAAATACATGAACGTAAAATTGACGAAGAAGGAGATGAATGGAGTTCAATGTAATACTGAGTTGAATAATATTTTTTTTTTTGGTTTCATTAAATGAAGAAGCCTTGATGAGAAGGCAATATTGCATGCATGGTTGTGGGAAAGAATGTTTGAAGGGTTATTTATTGGAAACCTAATGGTTGTTACCGTTTGTTTTTGTGGAACATTACAATGGATGCTACAGCTCTCAGGATATTCGCACAATTCTCTTAATGCAGAGGCTTCAATCCCTTAGCAAAAACATAGTATTTGAAAAATGACCAAATATTTTGGGCATGAACTCGTTATGAACAACACAATGAAACACGGTAAAAACAAAACAAAAAAACAGAACTCCCCTGATAGTAATTATGATTGCAATATATTGTTTACCTACGTTACAAAATGGAATTGAAAGTAAGAATATACTTTATGTAGCTTTTCGTTGGACTTTACCTTTTTGAAATACAATAGTTAAATTGTAATGTTTAAATGTTTTGTGCTTGTCGTATTAGAATTCTGGTGGTGATAACGTGGATCAAATCGGGGTTGTTGAACCCTGAAAAACCTTCCTCCCCCATAAATTCAGCGGACCATCTTTATAAAAATGCATGTAGGTCCATTCGATTTAAAAGCTTCAATATATACGCTCGTAGTATTAGCTATAAACTGGTAGAACTGCTTCTTCACAGTCAACTCACGTATACACATTTGCAAGTCCAGAAGAGACATGCTACCTTGTCTGCACGGACAATGCGATTGTGCTGTTATAGCTCGGCAGTGCGAACAACGTGCAAAGCGATGAAGGAACGCAAAAGAAACTCTTTGTGTAAATTAAATGTTTGCGTCCCCGTAAAAATGGTCGGATAAGTTCGATGCGCAGGTTATGCACCTTCAAGGTCGTCTGCTTTTCTTATCAAGTCATTTGGATGCAGCTGATGTTGATGCTTAGTTTCAAGCAAGGGATGGAAAAGAAAAAGCAGGTTCTGTTGCGAAAATCTGCAGCCCGAAAGTTAATTGCATTTCTGTTGCCAGATCGTGTCGGTTTAATCCACCAAGTAACAACCTGGAAATTGTCTAAAGGAGTGGTGGCATTGAGGAAATATTGCTACAGCTTCGATTTCCTTCTCTGCTTTTGGCAACAAAAGTTAAATGTCCTTGATGATATGTAATCCTTGGACACTCCCTATAGAGTTTATTGAGTACAGTTCTTTTCCGGAATCTAACTTTGATTGCCATACAGAGATTTGAGATAACCCAAAGTAAGTACATCACAGGTGAGTTAGTGAATATGTTTAGACGTACAGTGGAATATTTGCAGTGTTGCAAGGAATGTGAATTAAGAAATGTCTTTTACTACCATAATAAGAAGGATAACATGCCTCAACGTGTCATAAATTTATTACTTAAGACTTAAATTGAAATATGATTACGAACTTGTATGGAACTACATGCAATAATTATAAATGTGACTTTATTAAAATAATAAAGCTCATTTCCATAAACGCCAATGCTTGCATAAATTATGATTTTTGGTAGTAAAAAATGAACACAATACTACTCACGTAACAATATTGAAATTCGAAGTTGTCTTGCGGGAAAAAGTTTTCACAAAGTTTGTTTGAAGTTAATTTTACGAGTATGTATACATACGTACAGTACGAGTATGGTATCGATACAGGAAATCAAATTGAATTTAATTGAAGTTCCTCTAAATACACATCAAGATATTCGATGTCACCTATTTTATTAAATTATTCTTCAGGTAATGGAGAGAACTAGCCAATATGTGTATATCCTAAACAATGAACAAGAATTCTTTCTCAGGGGAAACAGCGGTGCTCAAAGTGGAGGGGGGAACGTCGGGATGCGTTATCCCTGAAGTTAAGAAAATTCTCATAATGTATCCTTTCACTTGGACCCAGTGCTGGATCTACAAATCTTGGGCCTCCCGCAAAATATTATCAATGGCCCCCTCTACATACCTACCTTTACACCCCCATATATATATATGAGTTAGGCTGGGTACAATTGGTCATGATAGAAACAGGTTAGGCTTAAGGGGAACCACATTTGTGGCCGCCATATTGAATTCAACTAAAATTTTAAATGGGATGGGGGTGATGTGATATACATATGACACTGTTTTCTCACACCTGAAAAATGATACATTTTTTACAATCATGCAGTCATAACTTTTTCCTGATTAATGATAGGTTGAAGAAACATTCATCACTGCATTACTCGCGAAATTCTAGCCTGCCTGCAACGCGGGAAACCTGGAATTTTTCCGGCTTTGTCCCTGCATAAAGCGGCCGTAGGTCCCACCCAACCTCAAACCAAAGTGTACCTGGGGTGGGGGCTAAGGGCTGCTGTAGCGTGGTGCTGATCACATCACTTCCAAGATGGCCGACATCGATAACATGTGGGGCCCTACTCCACATACCATAAATATGCCTTCATAGTACCGTGTTATAATACAGGGAACATACCTTTAATTGTATTCGTTGTATTGTATTCGTTTCTGTATCTTTGAGTAACTACGTTTATTTTTTACATACGCATATACGAACCCTCTACTATGTCAATGGTTTAGGACCCTCCCAAAGGCTTACTTGCCTCCGCCCCCCCCCCCCCTCACTGCGGGGTTTTGCGGGTTGTAGATCCTGCACCTAAAGGAAGTGGGTATGGATGTAAAAGATTGGATTGATCTTGCCCAGGATAGGGACAGATAGAAGGGTTGAGTTGTTTCTGCAGCCATAAACCTCGAGAAGGTTAGAGAGAGAGAGAGAGAGAGAGAGAGAGAGAGAGAGAGAGAGAGGTGTGTGTACCCACTGCATTTTCTCCATGTTGATCCATACAAGTAGCTATTCCCCCACTTTACCCCAAACTTAGCAACCCCCTCCAAAAGCTAGGATTTTTACTTCGAGCAAGTAAATTTTACCTATTATTATTATTACAAATCATAACATTAAAATTGAAAAACTTTGACGTTGTTGTCAAGTTTAGACTTGAGTCCACTATTTAAACAGAAACTGGATTCTACTTGCTTCCGTTACATACGTAAACATATATCATTTTTTTATGAACAGTTCTTTGTCGTTTTGTACTTTTTCACGATGCACGGAAATCAAGCGGATACCTCTTAATCAACAATTTTCATGACACCTCTCATCCATACTTTCACGCTACAAATTCATCATTCGAATTTCATGTTTTTTTTTCCTGATATCTCAAGAGGGCAAGCGCCACCCTTTGGATCCCTATGCGGGTGTCCTTGACAGTGTTGCAGTTGGTATTGGTAAAAATGTTACCTAGACAAAGAACTTGAACACAAAGCGCAACGAATGGCAATATATGCCTTTTCAAAAATCTATTTACATGTTGTACAAAACATGGCCTTGTACTTTCGCTGCCACAGACAGGCAAATGAGATAGGTAATGAAGGACGAAGGAGTGACATTGGAAGAGCAAGAACATGTCCACGTGTTGGTGACGGAAATCGAGTTCTAGATGTAGGAGGTCGCTTTTCAAGACAGCTTACTCATCGTAGCCTTGGTTCTACATAAGGTGACACCTGTTATGTCAGATTGCATAAATATAATATAAGGCTATGCGTTATTTGTCTTGACGTGATAGCACCTATAACAATGATGCTTTAAAGAGCTGACCAGCACTTATGAACAGTTCACGTGTATTTGCCAGCGTACATAGGCAATTTGCTAAAATTAATGCGAGTCCTTGCTTCAGTTTGTCTGTGGAACGTATACAAACTGTAATAAAAATAACCAACCTTCGTGGCGGAGTGGTTAACACAGCGCGCTGCTACGCGAGGGATCCTGGCCTGGGATGAGTGTGAACAGTGCGAATTAACGGGATTTCACCCCACAAAACATTTTATCCCCGGCAAAATAAAATTATATTTATCCCTGCCAGCAGGGGCGCCGACTTGTCAAAATTATTGGGGGGCTCTGTTCACTGAAATAAATTAATGAATGACTCACGCCCTCCCTTTTTTAAGTTTTGGCCTCAGTGTTCGGAATCTCATAAAAGCCCAAGAATTCCTCAAAAATATCAAATTTTTTATTCACAGTTCGAATGTAGAATATTAATTGTCCACGGATGGATATGTCACAAGTTTCGTCAACCATAATAGCAAAATATTCCCGACTTTTAATATCTGCTACCACGGAGCGCAAAACAGATCTCCCTAATATATCAATGATCTCGTTCTGAATGTCATGTGAGAGCCATTTGTAGCCCGAACGTCCCATCCACTACCCTAGTTCATGCACAGCGTCTTTTGAAACTCTTTTTAGTAAAAATTCTAACAATACTCATAATTACATACTTAGTATACAGTAATAAGTCATGTGTTTTGCTGTCTCTGGTCATAGCCCCCTCAAAGTTGATGGTGTAGAACATTACAAATGTGTATTTAAAGTTAAGTTCATGTGCCACAATTCAGAGAAAACTTTACAAGAGAAGCAAAATAATGCATTAGATCCTCTTAAGCAAAATTATTTGAGGGGCTCTGCCCCCACATCGTTAACATTGGGGGGCTCGAGCCCCCCAAGCCCCATGTAGTCGGCGCCTATGCCTGCCAGGAATATTTTTATTCCTCCTCAAAGATGAAGAACTTGAATGCAGTTAATATTCCATCACTTAAGTGTGTAACAACCGTATCTGAAAAATCATTCGTGTCCTTAATGGTCCAATCACTAAAGATTTTCCTGCCGAAAAGTATGCAGCCTTGTGCATTAAAGGAATGCACCATTTTCCAACTGACCAACTTTACCCAACATGTCGTATCAATCTCCTCAAAATAGAGAATTGTATCAAGCCAGAGTTCATAAACTCAGTCGCCAGGCGTTGAGCTCTCAGGCATTCAAGGTATGTCATGTCAGTAATTAACAAACCTTCCTGGATTATTGGAGTTAAGGTGCTGATCAACAGGTATTGCAGGGCAATGACCAGGGAGAGATAGGAAGGGATAAGATAGAGAGCAACGGGTGGCGAGAGGTATTTTGTCTTTGGTCTTGGAGCAGGAAGGAACTGGAGAGATTGAGCCTTCCGGTACAAGCCTACTTTAAGAGCTTTCTGCCAGATCTTCATCATCAGTGATAGACAGGTATTATCCTATTTCAACCATGTTTGATCCAGACTTGAAGATATAAAATCCAAGTGATAGTGTTTCGCCATTTCTAAGCGTGTATAGTTAATCTCTCGCCTATTGCCATCAGGCTTACCATGTACAGAGAGTGCTCAAACAATGAGGATGAATGATATCTCGAGTTACATCACCAATTGAAGTAAACACAAGAAACTTGTAGGTACCCCCCCAACAAAAGTGCTTCCGAAAATGAAACCACAAGTACGCCACTGAGTGGGGCATCCCTTCAAATCAAAAAGCTTATCGCACAGTGAGTGTGAGTGCCCCTTCACCAATTTCATCATCACTCATTCCCATCTTCACCATAGTCCAACGTGGCAGAAAAGTGAAGTAAAATAAACCAAATCAATCAATAAATCTAATAAAAATATCTATGCGTTGTGGACAAAACCTCCATCAAATTCCTGGCGCAATGAATGTGTCCTTGTCTCAAAAACAAAATGGACAGTATCTGTAACAGAATATTTAAAGTGCTTATAACCGGTCTACCAGCATGAACTGAATGAACTTACACATACTATGTTGAAATTCCTGGGAGAAAAAAAAACACAGCTTGCAACACTCTTTTCTGTCTAAGAGGCACAAAAGTGATGTAAAATAAACACAATAAAAATAAAAATATTATTTCAGAGGGAAGAAACAGTGAAAACGGTCTCCTCACATAACAGTTGTTCATCATCGTAACTCACGGATTGTAATCTGCAGAATTTCAGCTATTTTCATTCAGGAAATAGGGTTATTCCTGAGTAAACAAACGGACTAATAGAATTTGTAACAATGGAGCGTAATTAATTTCCGGTTTTACATGTGTAACAAGTAAAGCAGGTGTATGTTCCTTACACTTCAATTTCTTGGCGAATGTGCTTAAATATTTTAGCTTGATTCTTGAAGTGAATTCGATGAAGTTCTTGAAAACATCCCCGCAAAATGTACGGGACACTAACAGATGAATCCACAGACAGTAACGTATTTTCTCATGCTGCTTGCGGTTACCGACCGTAAACCAAATTTTTTCATAGAAATTTGCCGGAACGTTTAAAGTTGTCGGACTTCTGTTATTGCTTTACTTGAATGCCTGTATTGGTGCTTTATTTCTATTATATCTAATTAAGATATAATGAATATATACAATAAATAAGAATTGTTTCGGTAAACCACGTCAAATTTTCAGAATACGACAGCTTATCAAGGAGCGAGGATTCACTCGGATGTAATGCTGCTTCCTACATATTGTTTTCTGGAAGTACCAATCAAAAACCTGAATCTTTCTGCTCGCATTCGATTGTGCCTCACAATGAACGAACGACGTTTACTTTGATTTCTCAAGGAAACGGGATTTCGATGAATAATTTTGACCTTCTCGTAAGATGGTCAATGTGACATCTTGTTTTGTGTAACTTAAGGGTAGCTTACAGGATCTCGAAATTTTGTGCGAACCGACAGTTCCCAAATACCGTTTCCTAATTAATGCTTTCCAAGGGTAGTTCATTACAATTTAACGCATTTTTTAGTAATAAATTGAATAAATTTGTTGAAATTATAATATTAGTATTCTTCAGAAACCAAAGTAAGTCAATATGGCACCATCTAACGGCATTTGTTGAACATCTCGCATGATCACATCCAACGAGTATAGAAAAGTTAGTCTCTTAGAGAGGCAGAAGTTCGTCTGCGGAAAATGCGCCTGTAGCTCCTGATGACGAATCCAAATACGAAAGCGGAAATAGATATAAACTACGCTCTGGATTTCAGTTAAGTATCTCGTTTCTATCCGTTCAGCTGTTTATTTTTTATTTATGTATTTAATGATTGCCCTCAACAAAGGCAAAACCTCCATTACAGAAGGCAGATAAACTTATACATATATTAGTAAAAAAACACAAACAGAATCAATACAATTAGCACAAATACAAACATACATAAACTGATAATACACTTTTATATAAGCATAATTGATGTAGAATATTCCTCCTATTACAAAGATTTAAATTTAAATTCTTGCAACAAAATTGTATACGTCACATTTTATTGTAATGGCCTATTACCTTGTCTGTGATTGTGATGGTTGTAATAACTCTCAACAAACCGTATCGAAGTGGATCAAATACTATGTTCACGAAACTTACTTCCCCGTCTGCTTTCCACTTATAGTCGTCACCCCTATCTTGCCTCTGGACGAGTCCAGTTGGCGCATGCGCACTTGCGTCGAAGGTCGCGACTAACGCAGAAGGACTGTAGCGTCGTCCCTTGAGAAAAAAAAAAGAAACCTTCAAACTTGCAGACGCACAAGTAGATCACGAGGTTTTTTTACCCCTACCAATAGTCGATTCCTTCTCGGCCAATAGTTAAGCACAACTTGGCATCCAACTTGCTTCAGCCATTCTAGAGAGCTCTACCTCATTGGTCCCATCTCTACAAGTTCGCCATTTGTCTGGCGGCAAACAACTGCGGGAAAAAGGATATTATTCACACTCACAGGCCCGAAGAGATGGCAAATCTGACCAATGTTTGCTTGTTAAAAAGCAGTTGACCACCCTGCAAACACCTACCTGAATTTTCAAAGTCTGCGGAACGAAATTCGTGCCGTTCTATTACGGAGTGAAAAGAAAGCTCCATCGTCAATTTGAAAGGGGGAGGGGGGCAGTAAGTGCTTAAAAACATGTTTGCCTTGCACACAGCTTTTCCATGCAGCAGCTCGAAGCTCTTTTGTTTGTCGGCCAGTTTTCTACTCTCCGTTTGCTCGGTTATGATTCAATTGCGGATGATGGCGCAGAGAATTGCCAACATTCGTCTTCTGTCATGGGAGACATTTGCAATTTCATGCCCTCGTGCCTACGCATGGAAACCAGGCAATCGAGTGGCGAAATCTCAAGGCCGGACTTAAATAGCCGGATGCAACAACCTAGGTGGAGCCACCTTCCTTCCTTAAGTTTCTATTCTCTTTTGTTCTTGTAACATTTTTTCCCCCTGTTGGTCGATAATAAAAGGTAAATAAGGAAGCGCTAATGTTCGTGGTGGCATTGTTACGGGTCTGTTGGTAACTCCTCAAAGTCCTCTCTTTAACGGTTTGTTTATATTTTTGTCTGCATGACTTTCACCAGAACTCTCTCGACAAAAGAAATTGTATGTACATCAGAGAAGTACTTGCGTTAGTGTTTATCAGCAAGAATTTGTTATAAGATAAACATTGTTTTATTGAGTATATTAGATTCATTTGTAATATTAAATAAATTACATTATGTAAACAACAATAACAACAATGATGTTTTATGCGAGTGCTGTGAATCTATGATTCCTGTCTACCGTATTTGCCTTTCGACGGCATAATGAGATAAAGGACTTTCAGAGTGATTGAATCTGTCTCCCGATTGAAGCAAATTCAATGTTAATACTTCCCTTATTATTTCATTGCGACAAACGGAGAATAATGGGTGCTGGTATTTGCTTTTGGAGAAGAGTGAACCTCTCATTGTAGTGTCTCCTCACCTCTTTAATGTATTGAAAAAAGTTGCATATGAATTCTTGCCGATTTATTTCATGGCGGCTGACTGAGAAGGACCCAGCTCAAATTTAGGAGCAACTCTAAGACTGGTTCATTCTCAGTCTGTTACCATTAAATAGTTAGGCTAGCCGCAAGACTTCATATTCAAGTTGCTTCAACCAAACGACACTTTTTGCCACTCTAGAATGGATGAATGAATGAACGAGTTAAAATTTTTGGGTGCATCGGTACGTACGTATGGTCATTTTGCACCCTTCAAAGTATACGAGGAAAAGTCCTCTAAGGGAGATTTCACACCGAAGCAACAAGCGACTGGAAGAGAACCCTGAGTAATCAATACAACTTTTCAAACCGAAAAAAACGCGACAAGTTGCAGGTGTCGCTTCTCGCTTGGGTGTCGCTCGGACTGGGCCGTTTTCTCATACCGTACATCGTGTTGCCTCAGCTCGTTGTTCGCGCTGTGAATGTTTTGCTTTAGACTGAAAGGGCTCGTGTCGCTTGTAGCTTCGGTGTGAAATCTCCCTTATCTCAAACTCTTACCTTAAAGTTAAAATGGGGGTGTAAACACCCCCTTGAGTGTAAGTTTGTAAAGGGACCTGCACAGGACAAGCACTAAACGCAACAAAAGACGACTGGTTTCAGACTTTCCGCCTCTCTACCTAGTGTTTTAGGTTGTTTGTAGGGGTAGAACTTGATTAAGCGAGCCTGCAACGCTAACCATTCAAACGAACGGCTCGGCAACGCTTTGAAGTGACAAAGGTGAACTTGTAGCTTTGTTTATTGGTGTCCCCAAACTCCGAGGACCAAGCGACTATATGCAGTGTCACGGAAAATAAGCTGGTCGGGGACGCAAGGCCATTCGCAAGACGTGATTGGCTTCAGATTGAATGTGGTAGACTCTCGCACGCTGCGTGTTTCGCTTTTTCATTTCGGCCCGCAATCGTCCTTGCCGTATTTGGTATCGACCTTAAATGCTTGTTGCCGGGCGTCCTTTGGAAAAATCACGCCGTGGAATGCGAGAGGGCTCGGTGTTCCTTGCAAGTAGACAATTGAAGCTCCTTGTATGGGCGGTTTTGTTCTTGTTGCCCTGTCGAAAGCGAAAGGCGACAAAATGAATACCCTTCACGTTCTTCAATGGATGTGGGTTGAGTGCCCAGAGTTACGTTGCCTAGTGGGAAAAACAAAGGAGCAGAATGAACGCAATCGCTCGCCGTGGACATTTCGGCGAGCAATACACAGGAAGGCAACTAGCATGTATTTCCCGCTACTAATAGGAGAACAATCACTACAAGAACTCACAGCTCCAATGAAGTTAAGAAATACATGAAATAATACAGCGTGTCCACATATTATTCACCCCATAAATGTTATCCATAAAAACTTTCTATGCAAGTGGTCGTTAGTCTTAACGCGAATAACATCTAAAAAAAAATCTTCCATGTACTTGGCAACACTCGGTACCATCATGCATTACGGCAAAACAGTGAAAATGGCGACGGTGCAGGAAAGGCAATGTGTGTGTTGTGATTGTGGGAAACAAAATCTACTGTAACTGTTCAGCGACGAAAGAATACAAGAAGCATCCATCTATGAGACAATCACGGACTTGGTGGAATTGAAGTCCAGGAACGAGGAGGCTGTGGCATCAATCACCGTGGATATAATCCGCAACATGTGGAGTGAATAATGCCTGAATCACACGGAACTGTCTTTCCAGTAGGTATGCCCTAGTTAGCGCCGGACGAGCTACCCATTTGCTAGTTTTCGCCTCACATGATACTTGTTATTGTACTTGTCGATAGACGAGTGAAAATGTAATGGTGGCCTCGTGAGATGTAAACAATGCATCACTTCACATTTTTAAAAGCCGATAACTGTTGAACCGAGAGGAATAACGTCTCGTATAAAACGTCATTAGGTATAAAACAATGGCACTGCTGAAATACATACTTTATAACGGTTACTGTACACGTATGGAACAATATTTTAGTTGTTTCAATTATAAACACCGTGCACTCAGCATATACATCGTGTAATTCATAGCATTTATGCTAGCAAAAATGTTAAAAGGAAATGCTTTCGTCTAAAGCCGTCTTAAAGATGAACGAGCAATTGGAAGAATGTTGTGCTTTTATCAAAAATTAAAAAAGAAAAGTATGGACTAGAGATTGGCTCGAAAAAAAACTCGGGTATGCATATCAATATTCATACATGAGATTCGCAGAATCCATTCACAAATTTAAAAAAAATCAAACATTAATTTAACACACTTGTAATAATAATCACTTTGCATAAATTCCTAAATATTAATAAACTGAACACGAATGCACTGCACATCATCATTTCGTTGCAAGCACTCGGAAACCACAGACAAAAACTCCCTTTGCAAAGTCACAGATTATCTTCACATGCCCAAACTTTGCTCCGATTGGCTGTTCCACAGAATCCAGTCGAGGAAAGCCAGTAGCAATTAGAACATGTCCTATTCCTCTAAACCAGTCAAGCAGCCAGCCAGGCAGCCATCCGGGCAGGTAGCCAGTTCAGCGCCAACTAACTTGATATCCAGTTCCGTGTGATTCGGCCTTTAATCAATAGACTTGATATTGTGAAAACCACTCAGGGCAGTGGCGGCTCGTGGTCTGGCTCTATGGGTGTGCACTTCAAGGTCTAGAAGTGTTATACCACCCCTGTCACACCTCACACCCGTTTTTGCGCACATAATGCTTCTAAATGTATTGGCAACCCACGTTTTGATCACCTTTCACTGAAAATGACGCTATGACAGAGTTATATTTCATGATTTTTTAACACGGATTTTTTTTACAAATTTAAAATATTTCGGAAATTATCCAGCCAATCACGAGAAGAGCGATGTAATTGTGCAATATGTAATTCAGCATTCGATAACCTGATAAAATCACTGAAAACAGAGAAATACCGATCTACAATATCAATACTATTGTCGATTTGCAAAGCAAATCAAGCGAAATCAAGAGAATAATAAATGTTAAAGCAAATAACAGTAGTCACTAAGTTCACACTGACCTGCTTCAGAATTTTTTCCTTCCCTTCCGCCGTATTCATATATTACTGCAGTTGCTACAGGCTTTGTAGCTAACTTCCCTCCAAAAATTCAATAACGTTAAATATTAAGTCTCTGCTTTTGCTATGTTCAGTTTCCCTATTTATCATGAAATCATACACTTTGCACTGAAACAGGAACGACCTTTTGACAGCGTTAAACAATTTTGTAACGCAGTAACTGCCACACAATGCAAAACAGCTGACTATTTGCTGCACGCTCCCCCCGCGCAGGTCAATAATTCGGCTACTACGCCACAGAGACCGTTTGGCCAAGATGCACTAAGCAAAGGCATGCTTAAAACACCCGTTTCGGTTTCAGTTGCCCTCCCCCCTCTCCTCCTTTTCTTCCCATGTTATGCTCGGGACAAAATGGGAGGGACAATATACCATCGAAATTTCCCTTTTCTAAAAACAAACCCCTCAATTTGCGATGATGTATGGGTTGCCTCGACTCCGTCACACGATCTCCAATGAAATGGGTTTGCAACACTACATTTGCTCGCACACCGATCGCTGCGAGCCCGGCTTTCCTAAATGATGCAACCTCCCGTCACACGGCGCTCAAGCCAAAATACCCAATCAGCGTCCTCTACGCGACTGCTACAACAGCGTCATAGGGAGCGAATCTAACATTGTGTTCAAGCCCCGATCGCGCCTCTGTCTACGCGGGTTAATATCACTGATCGCAGGCATCTCCACCATCTCTCTTGGTGGAGTGGCGTGGGAACACTTGATGTTTCGAAGGAGATAGAGTTCAATAAATAAGTATAATAATAATGATTTGCATTACAGATTTATTTGGGTGTGCACGTCCGAATATGCGAATAGACAGAAGCCGCTACTGACTCAGGGTACCCATGTAAAAGTTTATTAATAATGAGAAGTATGTTCACTGAAGATTCATTGAGTCGATTAATGTAATTCTATGTCTGTTGTTTCCGAGAAACTTTTTACAGTAAATATATTTTGATCTGGAATGGGGTGAATAATTTATGGACACCTTGATTCTTAAAATCTTTGTGTACTTTCATTGGTTATAACAAGAAATAAGATGACACAAGAGACGGAAAAAAGTTAATTCCGTTTCTTTTTACTAAGTTTGTACCTATGTTAGAAGATAATTCAAGAAAATATGTGCTACTTTTAAACACTAGGCGGTTAGTTCAATTACTAGTCACATAGTTAAAAAGGCAGGGATATATTGTAAGTATTTTACAGTGGGATACATAACTACTATCAAGCAAATTGTCCACTACCATTTTCATTCTTTTTGTTTTACGCGATGGGAGCTTTAAGAATTGAATCAAAACGCCAAACAAGTTTCTGATTGATTTAGTTAGTTTTTTAAGTCCACTTTATGCACCGTAAGGCTAATCGGGACTGGACCTACAGTTTAAAGTGGAATCAGAACCACTATGTACCTCCATCGAGTATCGAACCCGGGACCCCTTTATTACAAGTAGTGTTGCCCACGAGACGAGACTTTGGCCTGTCTCGTCTCGTGGAAATGCTGTCTCGTCTCGAAAATATTCGTTTGTCTCATGACACATGGTCAATCTCGTCTCGTTTCGAATTTTTAAAAGCCTGTCCCGTCTCGTCCCGTGGACAACAAGGTGACGACGACATCGGAGAGGCCCAAACAAGCTTCTGACCACCTCTGCACCGCAATGCATGAAAATCGAGTCCTGGACAAACACATGGAACAGAAGAATTAATGAAAATGCTCATGAATAAATTGTCGAGCAATATTTGTGCATTCCACTATACTAAATATTTGTTCATTTACATCAAATCGGTACACCATCTACTATTTACATATCTGTGAATGTTATATCGGTAGAATGTGACATAAATATTACCAGGCAAATTATAGCACCATGTTCATTCGCTTTATTTTATGCAATTCAAGGTCCAAGAATTGAAAAGAAAACTCCAACCAAACACTTCATAATCTTCGCACCAACCTCACTACAATTCCATTACCAAATGTTGTGTGTAAATGAAAAATGAATTAATATTGCCACAGACAATGTTATCAGTAAATGTTATGAAACCATGTTGATGCAATTCCGTAAAATAATTCCATAAATTGACGAATTCACACATGCTAACATGGTTCACATTTCTCATCGGTTTTTTGTACACTTGCACATTCTTTCCTAAAGCACTTGCTAACTTGTGTTTGTAAACAATTGCAACTCTTGCCAACAAAAATTAGAAGTTGTTCTTTTTATTACTTTGCTGTAGAATATGAGCATGCAATAATCTATAACACTGACTTAACTTGTTCTTCACGTCGTAATTCTTATTCGACAAACTTGTCCGCTTCACTTACAGGATAATTATCGTGTGTCAAACAAATGATAATCCGGTGTTATTTAATTCGACAACTTTTAAGACAAGAACTTGTTTTAATTCAATATACAGATTGTGTAACAGTTTTCAAAATTTATGGCTACTGTATTGCATTGCTCAAATGTTCTTAACCACGTCAGAAATCTATTAGAAATTCTCACAGCCAAGATTCCTACGTAAAGGAGAGTCAATCAGGCGCTTACTTTGCTTTGCAAGCGTTCATGTTTGACGTATACCGCACTTGGTGAGAAATCAAACTTTGTGAGCACAGCGCACTACGACGCTAGGGGTCCCGGGTTCGAATCCCGGACTGGGCCCGGGCGTTCTTTGCGTGTTAATTAATTTAATCATATCATCACTTATCCTCATCGTCGCGATTAGGCAAAAGTTGCAGAAAAGCACACTAAAACAAAATAATCTAATCTAATTCTTACGAAATTCTTTCTTTTGAATAATATATAAGAAATAACGATAAATATAATTATCATTGAGGATAAACAATGATCTATTAATGCTTTTTCACCTTGCTAATATCTATTGTTGGAGCTTATGTATGATTTTGTCTCATGAACTTCAAGTGATGTCATTTCTAGTAAACCAATGACCGTTCACTACCCTTTACTGACCCACCCGTATGTAACCACCTTGGAAGCCAAACGATAAATGCTCACTGGACATACACGTGCTGTGAATACAATCGAGTGTGTATATCTCGAACAAAGTGACACTTTAAAAGTGTGGATGGGAATACCAAGTTGTCCTAGCTGAGGAATGTCCTATCTTTGGGTAGCTGAACGCACAGCTATTCCCTACAGAGATCATTGAACCGCGACACGACAGAATTTGTAGCTGCCATGCGTCGTGCACCAAACACCAGATCGCCTTCCATATATAGGCCCAGCGCACTTAGGGATGATCAGTGAAAGGTGTGGCTACTTTGGAGGACCGGAATGGTGACTTGGTGAAGCTCTTCTTTTTGGATCAGGCCAGAGTGCGAGATATCTTGTCCATCTGTCCCGGTTGATCAGGTGCGTATGCGAGTTCAAATGGTCGCCGCCTGCATGTCACGATGCTAAATGAGACAGCGTTGCCAGATGACCCAGAATATCACTAAGAGGGATATTATTCTTTGGAGGGTAAATTGTGATGGGGAAGTGGTTTAGTGTATAACTCTTCGATCACACTGATCACTTTGAAGGAGAAGAACAACGAAAAGTATTTGTCATAAAAAAGTGAATAATTAAAAAAATAACTGCAAAAAGTAATCAATTCGCGCGAAACTGAGTAATAATAATAATAAAAAACATTTGCGAATGTAAGCACAATGGATAACCAGAAGCTGAATTTATCGAAGTAATTTTTTAAAAAAAGAACAGCGGTAAGTATTAGGCGCGAATTTAACCGCGAATAACTACACGCAAAAGAAAAAAGTGGGAAAACTTTCGCTATGTTAGGCATTATTATTTGTAACTTTTTCATCCTATTCTTTGTCTGATATGGTCTACGATAATAAACTCTTTTGTTACATTATGTGAAGTTATGATTTACATTTGTTGAGGCTGCAAACTCGTGTTTGTGTGCAAATTCTCCAAGTTAGCTTATAAAACTATGCAATTATCACAACACCATATACATATTGTGATCAGTTAATGTATGATATATATCGTTGCGCAAGCTTGAAATAAATAATAGAAAGTCGTGTGTAAACCAGTTGCAATTTTCCTATTTTATTTCTATCCCCTGTGCATTGTACCATGCCATGAAGGCACATTGTGGCTATAGCTAGGGTATCACCAGTGGTATCACGATCTCAGCCGCAGTGGAGATGATGTTACCAGCACTACACTCTGGTCAACCCCCCCCCCCCCATCCCCCTTTCCTCCACCAGAGTCGATTTATGTAGAGGCATTGTCATAAAAGTTTTTTTTTAAATAATCTACCCCGAGAATTGAACCCTGGTCTTCTGCATGGCAGTCAGACGCCATACAAATATTTTTTTTAAAACAGTAACTTTTCCATATCTTGTTTTTTTCATTTTCCACTTTCTTCAGTTGTTTTCTTTTACTATTTCAATTTTCAACAGACAAGCACAAACATCCAACTTTGTAATCAAGGGATCCCGAGTTCGATACCCGGTGGAGTCCTATAGTGGATCGGATCCCACTTTAAACTGTAGGTCCAGTTCCGATTATCCTATCTTTGCATGAAGTACTTAAAACAACAATTCGACAACAACAACAACAGGATTCGAACCCGGGAGCCTTGGCATCGTAGCGTATAGGTATTGTGACGCCAGCCTTATTTTACTGTCCACGTGTGCTTGTTATGTTGGAATGAAACCAAATTCGCACACAACATAGTAGGCATTAATATAACAATGTTAACATGATATCACATTTACATTGAGATCTTGTTCAAAGCAGCCAGGTCAGTAAAAAGCAACGCTTGAAGATAAAAACTACAGAAACAGGTGGTATTCAATGAATACATTGCTTTCTCCTGCCCTGCGGAAAGGAAAATGTTATAAGGTGCTTTTTTCCGTCACACTATGGCAACACTGAATTGAGGATGGGAGGGTCAAGTTATGGCTTCTTGTGCATGTTTGCTCCTGGATACTTTTAAATCAGAACCTCTCCCCTCCCAGTACCCGTCCCTTGTCTAGTAAGCAATCTGTCCATGTTCCTCTCGCAGGCGGCTCACTTCAATACTGATGATCGAATCCCTAATGCAATCAAGTGGGGAAATGGACATGACAAGAATAAGAATCGAGCGATGCTGTGCGATGCGATGCGATGCGATGCAAATCGTTTGGGATACCCAATATTTTTATGAATGGTTTCGAGAAATAGAGATGTAACATTTGAAGAGAATACAATATATTAAACTCTTGCCAGTTAATATAATAATTATAATGTGAATTAGGTAATCATTTTTGCACTAAAATCTCATAATAATGAGTAAAATAGTTGACAATATAGCTAATTTACGATTACATTTTTAAACAAACTCTTTGACTGAGCCGTGTGATCAACATCACGCGTGCACACTAAATATGATAAACTGCAACTATTTTCACTGTGCAAACACTCTTGGTTCTTATTTCAGATTTATATGAACACTGTTGCATACAATTTACATATTTACTTTTCTTTCTGTCCAAAGACTGAATTGAAGAGCTCGGAAGTAAAATATGGTGACATTTTGGTCATTATTGAGTTTATTAAGGTTATTAGAAGATATACTACCGTATAGACAAATTGTTTTCGTGTTGTGTTTACCAATTTCAGAAGCGTTCAATGAGTCCAATGTAAATTGCATGACATGGAAATTACACGCGAAAATTTAAGGATTGCTCTTTTAACTTTGTAAATTAATAATGACCAAAATGTCACTTACCATGTTTTACTCCTGAGCCCTTCAACTACAATGATCTCTCTTTCAATTGCTGCTTTTTTGTTTTCTAAACTTAACTTCATATATTTTGTTTTGTGTTCAATTTTAAGGCGGTAAGATGATAATTATACTATTGGCTTGACAAATCTTTACAAAAAGAACGGAAATCATGTAACTGTGTGTTATACAAAGTTGTATGATTTTAAAAAATAAAAATGACATGCAAATTTAAATTAATGCAATAATAGACCCCGCACTTTGTCTTTATTGTTATAGTCATGACGCAATTTAAATTCACTTCTATTATGTTCAAACTTTTGCATATTTAATTTGGACATTTTCAGTCCCCTGTTTTCTTTTGATTTATAATTATGAAATTTTCCACTTAGTAAAATTTCAAGATTTCCACTTTTTCTTTCAATTTAAACAATAACAATGAAGCTCGGAAAACAATATCTAGTTAGGCGGTTCAACGTTGGTCTCTGAACGTGTTGCGTAGGTGTGCTACCCTTCAAAATTCTGCCATCAAGTTCAACGTGCTGTAACTGGTCTCTCAGAGCTTGCATATTCCGTAGGTGTCCTGCACGTGGAAGACCAGTGTGTGTGTGTGTGAGTGTGTGTGAGTGTGTGTGAGTGTGTGTATTATCATGCAACGCACTTCTCGTGTATCAATCGACAGGGCTTTTACCGAAGACCTACTGACAGATGCCGACGATGTATGGGCCTAATCGGTGACTCCATCTACTATGACAGAAGGGACTCGGCTATCTAATACATCGGTACCTTCCTTGCACATCCGTGATTGAAGCTCCCGTTACCTTGTTTGGATAAGAAGCGGAGGGACATTGAACTGTCAGTCATGGATATGGACGTCCGGGGAGAGGAGGGCCGTTGCCCAAAATTAGGGATGGGACGATATGAAATTTTGGCCGATACCGATAAAGTACCGATATAAAATTTACCGATACCGATAACCGATATTCTACCGATCCGATATAAAATTAGAAATGGTCCTGGAAGAACCTGAAAGGTTCATTGACCTCCTTAATAAGTGTGTGTTTCAAAGTGACTGCAGTGCAAGAGAAATTGCGTATTTAGACATTTACTTTTAAAAAAAGTAGGGCATGGAGATTATCCATAAAAATTACATCAATGGCAGAATTTTGCACTAAACTATCAGATATTTATCGATATATCGGATCGGTAAAATAATCGGTAATTTTACCGATAAACCGATACACCGATATGCCTATATCGGCCGATACCGATAGAGTACCGATTAATCGGTCCCATCCCTACCCAAAATTATATCTTTCGTACATGTAGTTTCATGTCAGGCATAGTAATTTGCGTTGATTATTATGAAAGATTGATAATTACAACTACGACTGGTACAGAGCGTTTCATGAACAGAAAATTTCAATTTTGGGAGGAGTGTCTTACTTGATCTCCCTCCCCCTTCCGCCTGGGAAATAATCCTGTGGACGCTCCTGGTCCTAGATGGTGCTTCTCTAAGGAAAAGCTAGAAACAATAATTATGACTTTTACTACTACTATTATTAATAACGATAAGAAGCTAAGGAAAAGTTCCCCGTGCACATAGCACCGTGCCATGAAGGCACATTTAGGTGCTGTTAGGGTTGAGGTAAAAATAAATAGTTAATATCTCACACGATACCCAAATGGTACTGACAAATTGAGTAAAATACAATTTACCGGACTAGTTTTTTTGATGTAAAATAGAGTGAACAGATTGAGTTTACATCCCTTAATCCGTGTGTTCTAGAGAATACAAAAATGTTACTCCTCAAAGATGTACTTTGATTTCGATACCAACACATTTTAATCTAAATGTTATAGTTTTTTGATAAATTCAGTTACTCTTCTGTTTTACTGAAACCCATTTAATTGGAATGAATGGTTTACTCACGATTTCACCACGTTTCTGGGTTCGAGTTTCGGCTTCACCCTATCATCATTTTCATGTACACGATTGGGCCCAAAAGTCTAATAAAAGTGATTCAAAGTAAGAAAAATACAAGTTCAACAATATTGTCTTACAAGAAATAAACCTTATAATTTTAATTTTAAACAAAAAGATAAATGATGTCCAACATCATGAACACGAGAAATGATGACGTGCATCTCGCAGAATAGTATCAAAATGATCATGACTTCAAGTTTTGAAAGAAGTTTGAAATACTTCGACGTTACACCTCACCAAGCCTGGATTTAGGGGAGAGGCAGAGGCTGCAGCCCCGGTCCTCGATCTGCAAAGTTTTTTTGAAAATAGCCAAAAAATTACAAAATGAGATATTTGAAATGCGGTTATAAAAAGTATAACTAACCATCTGGCATAACTTTGAACTATGTTGTAACAGGTGGTCGGGACCCCCCCCCCCCCCCGATAGACTTAAGTACTAAAATAAAATTTTAAATTTATTTTCTCTGAACCTGGAAGGCACAGATTATTATATTGTAATCATACGGCTTTAAATGACAGTACGAAAGAAGATTTATGCACACTACTTATGATAATATGCATATTAATCAGGAACTTTACTTTTCAGCAACTGAATCTAACATCTTTTTTTATTATTCAAATATTCAATTCTTTATATATTGGACATTAATTTATTTGTTCATATATATATATTCACGAATTCAAGTGCACCCAAGCTAGATATGTGCTGTTATATCTATATTTTATGCAATCTTTTTATCTATTCATGTAATAATAAAATGCAATATTAATAAATTTACATTATTAAATTAATATTTTATTTAATTATGACTTATTTATTTTTATGTAAACATTATTAATATATACGTATATAATTTATGATGATGTATAAGATTGTTGGATCCACTGTATTATTTTATAATTATGTATTACATTCTGTAATTTTGTGTAACCAATTTTGACATAGTCATGTACCTGATTGTCAAATCGTGCTCATCACTTAAATGAATATTATTATTATTATTTCTGAGACACATTGTTCGGACCCCCTCTCCCCGAAATATTTCTAGATTCGTGCCTGAACAAGAGCATGCAAATCTGCGCCTGAATCGCACCCACCCATCGCTTCCACGTTCTTTCCACGAAAGAAAAAAGGCGAGCTGATACCGAGAGGCTCAAGGTGGCAGTGGCGTGGTTAGCCCTTGTGGAAAAAGCTATCCCGTTCTTTTAGCCCTGACATTCAAAACGACGGCCCAGTACGCACGGATGCCGCTGGATGACTCACCTCACCAGGGTCACTTACGGAGCATTCGTTGACCCTGGCCTCGTGGGCTTATGTGCTGGGGAGTTGTATCAGCTGAGTTTACAAATATTGACAGAACCAGGGCTTCAGGGACACAGTGAACAAAATCACTCAATAGATGGCACCACCAGTGGTGCATGTTGCAGGAAAATAATACTATTTACAGGAAAAGAATGCTACCTGCTTAAAGTTTGTGTTTTTTGTTACTTTACGCCTCTTTTTTTGACACATTAGGTAATCGAAACGATGAGGTGATTGATGATCAGGGTGGGATTCATAACATTTGGGCCCCTAGGCTATCCTTTGTTTTGGGCCGACATCATCATAACCATTACTACTGTTATTGTTATCATTATTATTACCTTTTTCCTTAACACATTTCCTTACTTCATTTCCACACAGCACTATACCGCACTCGCAGCAAAGGAAAAGGAACCGACACTACATTACGGTAGCCACACTGGCAGCGAATCGAGAAACAAGGATGTTGATTTAAACCGTCAATATCCCTCCACTTGACTTTAAATTGTTGGCATTCATTTCTTGGAGAAACAATTGTTTATATTCGGGCATTGATACGTCACTTTTGAAAATAAGGTTTGATATAAGAAGTTATTTAATCGCTAGAAACTGCTTCCTTCTTTCATGAAATAAGCAAGTAAAAGGACTTGATATATTGTTATTTTACTATTATCACAATATTAAGGAATTTTAATAGTCGATGGCCATTGTCACTTCTGCCTCTTGCAGCCCCTAGTGGCAAATCCTCCCATGTTGATGATGTAAACCGCATGTAAACGAAACAATGTGACTTCTGAGAAATCGTTCCTTTCCTATGTGTTGATTCTGATGTTATTTTGTCCATCAATACATTGTTCATAGCTGCAAACCCTTTTTTTCAGCCCCCTTTAAGCACGCGTTTTCTGCGGTCGACGGCACAACGGCAAAAGTAGTCGCGTTTCGCAAATTCATTTTATGCAAGCAGCATTTGCCGTTCGTAAGAAAACAATAGTAGTTGGGGATAGTCAAACGGTAACAGTGTTGCCATCCTATCTCTTTTTGCATAGAGTGGAAGATGGAACTGTGCATGATTTATTTTATGTATTGGGAGTTGCACAGGTAAATACGTAGGGTTTTTATCCTATCAACTCCTCTAGATTTGTAGGCGTGGCATTTCGTAACCTATACGGAAAGTTAAGAGGCGATATATCATAAAGGGGGTCATGTAAAGGACGGCTTCGTATTCCTATATTTTTTTACTACTTTCATTTGAAATTTTTGATTTTCACAAATTGTCCATCACCAGATTTATTCAGTCTGTTTTCCGCAATGTGACGATCATGAATTGAAATAAAAACATCAATAAGAACAACACTTATATCCGTACCAGGACTCGAAGCTGTAACCTGATGAGTCGATCTCTCAGTGCGGGGAATCGAACGCCGGCGAGGATCATTCGCTTTATTCGATTCCCTACTCCATTTATTATTTACTTTCTGATTTGTAAGGTATGTGTTACATGGACGTATTCTCCGAAATCTCATCTTTACATTGATGCACGATACACATGACGATTTTATTTCACAACTGCTGTCACGTTCCATTTTCTGATGGAAAATCCAATGCTATCGCATAAGGAAAAACCACGTGACAAGTTTGTTTGGACTCAATCTTACTCAGTGACGTCACACTATACTGAACGCAACTCCAATTGGCGGCTGGGAAACAGCGAATCAGCGATACGTTGAATTTTCTTCGACTGAGATCGGGCATTTTCGAGTCACAAGGTACCGAGCGTTTTTCGCGGGATGAAACAAATGAGCGTTGGGTACACCGCATGTTGCCAAACGTACTGTAAAGCGCGAGACAGTCTTCTCGAGCACCAGAAATCAGCGGGGGTTAATGATACTACTGCACACGTGATCCTACACGAGGGAGTTTCACATGCAAACGCTCTACAAGCACGCAAATAGACAACTGGCAAAAACAGAAGTACGCTTGGCAACGTTGCTTCTGGAGAGCGATGTGACCACTTCAGCTGTTACTTCGCAACTGAGTTTGTTGACACCCATCGAGCCACACCGCCCGAAGACGATTGGGGGACAGAAAGGGCCAGAAATAGCCGTCAAGGCCAGCCGCCAGTTGGAGCTGCGTTCAGTATAATAGGGTCAATTGAGAAAACAAGTGATACGCAAGTAACAAGCGACACGTTCAGTTTGTCGTCTGAATTCGGTACGAAAGGTTGCATGTATTTCTGAAGGTTCGTATCCAAATGACACGTGCCACTTGTCGCTTCGGTGTGAAAGCTACTTTAAGAATATCGGAAGCAAGAATTTCACTTTTGCAGAAGGACACTGTGGCAACTCAGAAACATTCTTTATTTGCAATTATATCGAAGGGGAAGGTCACTTAGGGTTATGCTCGAATCAATTTAAATAAAATCACTTAAAAATGTCGAACGTGACTTGTCACAACCTGCCGTCACCTGCTGGCCTTTACATTTCTTGTCCGAGTACTGCCGGCTGTTTCCTCGCCGCTAAGAATGCCGGGAAGATTTTCCTGAGGGTGTTCTCGTTCAAACATCCTTGCTCGGCAAGGCTGCCTGCGAATTGTTTCATTAGCTGACTTAGCGCTGAGTTACGCTGACACCGCTTTCTCTAATTAGCAAGGCCTCCATCTCGCAGCGACTCAGATTTGCAAATGGAAAAACAAAAAAAGAAAGGAATGAGTTTATTTACATACGCACTAGGACAACAAGCGCGTAGAGGTCGCTTGACACGTTGCCGTCCGTCAATATTGAGTTTGTTGAAGATTTCCGGAGCGTGATTCATTTTACTTTAGAGTTACAAGTGAAAAAGTAACAGGGGAACCTGTGGCGTAGCTACCTGGATTCTTCTAGGTACTCATTGATGGGAGGCTAAGGGAGAATTCAGACCTAAGCGACAAGCGACGCGAAGCGAACTCTCAGTAATCAGCGAACCGAAGCGACACGACAAGCTGCATTGTCACTTGTCGCACGGACTGAGCCGTTTTCTCAATGGTGTGAATCGTGTTGCATTGGTCTGTTGTTCGTGAATACGTGGTGAATGCTTGCCTTTAGAGTGAAGGGGTACGTGTCGCTTGTCGCTCCGGTCTGAAAACTCATATACGTTTAGACTAAATGGGCTCGCGTTGCTTCGGTCTGAAAGATCCCTAAGTGAGCCCCAGTGCCACTTATGCAGGAATAAGAAGGAGATCACCATCCGCATTAACACTCCATGCAAGTAGCCATGCGAAAAACAAATACAGTAAAATCTCGTTAATCCGGACCCCGATAAGCAGGACTTCGCTTAATCCGGACAGACAAAAGAAAAGAAAAAAAGCAGAATGCAAGGTTTCAAATGTGGCTAGAAGTCAACAATCGCATTCGTCATATTGCTCCGTAACGACTAAGAATACGTACATCCAACGTCCATGGGAGAACTTCCCAAAGAAAAGGTCCGTCGGGCACATCATCATAATATGGATATCGCGTATGTACGTACTGCATTGTCGTATTGCTTCACATTTTACTGTACTGTATAGTGTATTTAGGCCTATGCCCTTTAAATTCACCATAATCAACATGTTTTGTTGCTATAAACGAAGTTTTAATGCACTTGCTACTGTTCTTTTAGGTTATTTCAGTTAATCCGGACTTTCGTTAAACCGATCAACTTATCCCCCGCCATTAGTCCGGATTAACGAGGTTTTACTGTATAGTCAACTAAAATTCTTTTTTTGTTTACAAAAGAAAGGATGAACGTGCAAAATTATGGAGATTTCACACAGACAAATGTCACACTTCAGTGTAAAATCTCCTTATGGGAATGAGATAGAAGTTCGTATAAGGCGTACATTTGTTACAATTCTGGCAGAATGCGTGCATTAATTGAAGAAGAAAACACAAATTTTTAGTTGTGAATTTCTCCTCACGTTGCAGTTGTAAGACAATCTTTATTATTGTTATTTATTAAATTGTATTAAAATAACATTAATCAATTTGTTTCGACTCATATTCCAATGCTGTTTGTATTATGAATAAACATAAATATCCCACCGTGCCATCCGAAATCTTACATCCCCAATAAAGGCGATGAAATTATTTCTATGACAAAATCTATTCTCCGGCCACCGTACCAACCGGTGTCCATTCACAGCGCAAAACGGTTATTTTGACAAAATTCTGTTTCCATGCTGGCTGCTTCGGGGAGGAGGGATTTTAATGTTGCCGCTTCTTGGCCAAGCAGTAAGTCTAATTGGTTGTTTGACCGCGAGTGCCTTCGTAGGTAAACGCGGCAACAGAGGGAGTCTGTCATAAAGACTGTCTCGGCGCCGGATCCTATCGCGGCTAAAGCCCGCATCACTGGATTCCAGTAGGTATGCCCTAGTTGGTGCTGGACTGGCTACCAATTTGCTAGTTTTCGCCTCACACGATACTTATCAGCGTACTTGTCGGTAGACTTTTGTGCCCATACGAGGGAAGTTGTAATGGCGGCCGCGTGAGATGTAAACAATGTATCACTTCACATTTTTAAAAGCCGATAACTATTCAACCGAGAGGAATAACGTTTCCTTATTAGGTACAAAACAATGGCGCTGCTTAAATACATACTTTACAACGTTTACTGTACACGTATGGAAGAATATTTTAGTTGTTTCAAATGTAAACACCGTGCACTCAGCATAGATGGTGTAACTCAACGCGCCTTTCATGCTGTATACGTTATACATTGCTGGAGTAACACTCGGAAACCACAGACAAAAACTCTCCTTTGCAAACTCGCACATTATCTTCCCATGGCCAAACTTTGTTCTGATTGGCTGTTTCACAGAATCCAGTCGAGGAAAGCCAGTAGCAACTAGAACATGTCCTATTCCTCCAAACCAGTGAAGCAGTCAGCCAGGCGGCCATGATTGCTACCTATAACGTTAGTTCAGCGCCAACTAGGGCATTCCTACTAGAAATCCAGTTCCGTGTGATAGGGGCTTAAGACAAGCGAAATGACTGACAAAGCATACGGAAAGGTCTCAACCGGTTTTTACACCCCTCCAATTAAAAAATGATAATTGAATCCATAAGATTTCATCTATATTATTACAAAATGTGGCAGGTTAGCGACAGTAATAAATGAATCGTTTGCAGGCATTTGTATTATAGGTTATGATCTTTCCCTTTGTACCCTAAGGAGTTACTTTATCCCTTCGTAGCTGACAGGCACCCTGGAGCTTCAAATTAGCCCTCGCATTGACCCCAGAGGTTGAGCTAGGTGTTTTGTCAAATTTCCCCTCGCTAATCATGGATACACAGTTTCAAAACGTCTTTTTTTCTTTCTCTTCTACCCTTTCCTATTATCTCGCTCCTACCCTCTTCGACAGGGAGAGTGATTTTTTGTTATCTAACCCCAAAGGTGTTTTCTCATTTATCTGAACTTCGGAATATAAATCAACACTTTTATAAGTACCGTCTGGATGGAGAGCAAGCCTTGCCTACTGTGTTGAAGATTGCAAATGATCACGAAAACGTGTGGTGTCATTCATTCCATCTGACAAGAAAGAAGAGAGTTAAAAAAATTGACGTACACTTTTACTGAAAGCAGTAAAGGAGATTACGGTTCGAGTGCTTTCAGGCAGCTGATTTCATCGCCTAACAGCTGTCATATAAAAGAGTTATTTAGTTAGTTAGTTAGTTTGTTTGTTAGTTTGTTTGTTAGTTAGTTTGTTAGTTTGTTTGTTAGTTTGTTTGTTTGTTTGTTTGTTAGTTTGTTTGTTAGTTTGTTTTTGTTAGTTAGTTTGTTAGTTAGTTAGTTTGTTTGTTTGTTTGTTAGTTTGTTTGTTAGTTTGTTTGTTAGTTAGTTTGTTAGTTTGTTAGTTTGTCAGTTAGTTTGTTAGTTTGTTTGTTAGTTAGTTTGTTAGTTAGTTAGTTAGTTTGTTAGTTAGTTAGTTTGTTAGTTAGTTAGTTTGTTTTATTTTACTTCGCCTCTTGTGCCACTTTTGACAAATTTGCGAAGATGGGGATGAATGATGATGTGATGAAATTGATGAATGGACATCAATCCATGCCCAGGCCAGGATTGAAACCCGGGACGCCTGTGGTCGTAGCGCGATGTGCTAACCACTCCGCCACGAGGGTCGTCAGAAAAGAGTTTGAAAATAAGGTTGTTGGTTCAAATCTAAAGCAGTGGCGGCGAAGGGTTTGCAAAACTGATGAGGAACATGAAGTTTTTGTTTCATTTTTCCCTAAATTTCGATGTTATTTTTTACTGCAATTCGGTGTTATTTCTTGTGGTTTAGGGCAAAATTCGGTTATTCATTTAAAGTTGGTGTCATTTTTTCTGTTCTTTCTATGCTTAAGATTTTCACGTTGTTTTAGTTCTGAAAAAAATGAGACAGACAAAAAGAAAAAAATGGCTTACCTATGTGAGAAATGATCAAATTTCTTCCATATGGAAAACTATTTCATCTCATCAGATACTAAATATCAATTGTTTATTGAATGATTAAACCCAAATCTTTGAACACAATCATACACATCAAATTTCCTTAACAATGCCAAAAAATTCCTCTGCGACCTCAAAATGCCGTTTTGTGTACACACACATACTTGCCCCCCCCCCCCCCCCCCCCCCGGTTTGAATCCTGAAACCTGACAATCTCTTTTGAAGGTGACAAAACTGGGGAGTAAGGAGAGTTTACTTTACTTTGGTACATTACATAAGGTCATAGTGCGGGGGCAAAAGTGGAAAGAAGTGCGGGGGGGGGGGCAACTGCCCACACGCCCTCCTAATCGCCTCCACCGATCTAAAGTATGTAACTAACTAACTCCCTAGCCTTCTTAAACCTGAAGGTTCATGGCTGCAGCAACACAAGCCTTCCATCTGTCCCTCTCTTGGGCAAGATCAATCCAATCTTTTCCATCCTTACCGATTTCCTTTAGGTCCATCTCAACGTTATCCCCCCATCTTCGTCTTGGCCTTCCTACAGGTCTCTTACCATCAGGTTTCCCAACAAGAATCCTGCAAACTTTTCTTTCCTCTCCCAATCGTGCCACGTGGCCTACTCACCTAAATCTTCTTGATTTAATTATTCTAATAATATGTAACCTTCTCCATTCACCTGACTTCTCATCCCTTTTAGGTCCCAATAGTTCTCTGCGTTGTTAATTATTTATTTATGAACAATACACATTTATAACGCAATATTTTGTTAGGAGGCCGCTGTAATTGTAAAGGTAGATATTATTTAACTACGTTCTAGCTGGGGCGAAATACCCTGTAACATATTTCATAATCGCCATTTAAATCTTCGTTTTATAAGTTGTTCAAACTCAAAAATGGCAATTGGGTGTCAATTTAAGGGCAGTTTGTTCTTAACACTTTGGTTTTTACCGAGTTCTTTACTGCTCTCATTTAAAAAAATGTATTTTCTCAAACTTTCTTAAGAAGCCATCAGCTCCCCTCTGCGTACGCCATTGTATTCATGCATTATGAACAAAACACAGTATAAAATATGGCTTCCAAATTAATTAACTCTATTATAATATTTCTTATATTCAATAATGGGTCTTAACTTTCAATATTCATTTTGCGGAACTGTACATAAAATTCACATAAATATTACCATATCACCGGACCTAGTACCTATATATTCATTCAATTGCAACCCTCACAACATATTTACAACTGTTCTGGATCCCTGAATGGTTTTATTTTATTTACTTATTCGCAACCCCCCAAGATAAAATATAAAACATAACGTAAAATAACATACGTACAATAACTAACCTTAAAAAATAACACTTAACAGTAATCTGGACTTCTCCATATCACGAAACTGGGAATGAACTATTCCCTAAACATCAAATTCCAAACTATCCATACGCTAACAGAGACGACTTGTTCTGGATACCAAAATAAGTCTTGACATTAATACACATTTAACTATTATAATATAATATATACCATAACCAAATTATGTGTGCAACATTGTTTTATTTCTTTTCTTCTTTTGTAGTATATATGTAATAGCATATTATAAAGAAAGAATTTAAAGAAAGGAAAAGCGGGGAACCGATAAATTCAGAGCAACTGACGTCCTGTCTTATTTAAAGGCACATACCCTCGAATGTATGCGAGTGGTACATCCCCATAAATGTACATAATAACTGGTAACGTGCACAGATTACTGCCGAAAACATACACTGAAAGTACTTCCAAAGAATATCAGATAATGTTAGATACTTTAGAAGTGCTGCCATCTACAAATATTCACTGGATTTCAAAAGGACTCAACTCATTCATTCATTCATACTTTATTGGTTTTAGCTGTTATACCAGCTCTACACCAAGTGTCCTAAAAATATGTCATGCATGACACTGTTACACAAATTACAAATTTTGAATATATACAGTTTTCTTATACATAATTTATCTACATCATTATCATACAAATTTAAAATTGATAATAAATACAATTGTTATATCTGGTGACTATATCAAGTTACACATTTTGAATATTTACAATTTTCATATGTCTATATTAATATCATGAAAAAATCTACAAATGATAAATACAATTGTTACATCTGGTGACGATATTAAACAGGATAAAGAAGTTGGAAGAGGTATTCCTTTCTTTATTAGATTCTTGAATAACATCTCCCTTTGAGTGGTATAAAGTGGACATTGAAATATAACATGATGAGCATCTTCCTGATCTAGATTGCACTTGCACATAGGTGAATTTACTAAATTAATTTTATATAAATGGTGATTTAAACGTATGTGACCTGATCTCAATCTTAGTATTAAAACTAAAAACTTTCTGGGTATATTAAATGTATAAAACCACGGAGTCTTATTGTTTAAATTTAGTACATTTTTATATGAATGACCCATATATGTAAATTTTTGTTTGACCCATATCTCCCAATCTTGTTGAATTTTGTTTTTAACTCTTGGTAGCATATCTGTATATGATAATAATATATTCGTTCTGTGATCCATAATTCTTGCTTCTTTTGCATTTTTATCTGCCAGTTCATTATAATGAAACCCTGAATGTGCTGGTATATATGCAAAATGAATTGTCCTTCCCTCTGTAGTTAACTTACCATACAATCTTATTATGTAAAGTACCAATGCTGATGCCTTATATAACTTTTTATATGAAGATTGCACACTGTACAAAACACTTTTAGCATCTGTTAATATTAATATCCTTTTATCTGAAATATTATTAATGTACATCAATGCACGATATATTCCATATGCTTCTGCCGAGAAAATAGAACACTCTCCAGGTAGTCTAAACTTTTTAATATTTCCATTTGAAGAGTCAATAAAAGCACATCCTACTTCTTCTTTATTTTTTGATGCATCTGTGTATATGAATCTATAATTCTCCCAATTTTGTAAATATAATTTAATATTTGCATAACTTGTTAATGAAACATTCCTTACCGGTATTTGATCATATGAAATTTCATAAATTGGATGTTTGCTATGCGTTATTATTGTAGAAAATAAATCTTGAAATTCTATTTTACATTGTAGGAAAGTTGAATATTGTCCTTTATTTTGTTCTCTTGATATAAAATCCATTGGTCTTGCATAAGTTTATTTACTGGATGTTCTTGTGTTTCCCAGCACTTGAAAACGAATTTATTTGTAATCCATTTGCATCTATACTTAAAAGGTTTTTCTATGGATTCTAAATAAACTCCTACATTGGGAGCTGAATTCATGAGACCCAATGATCTCCTCAAGACTTTTCTTTCTAAACTATCTATCTTAGATAGAATTCTTTCTGTAGCATTTCCATATATGCTGCATCCATATTCTGGCTTAGGCCTAAAAAAGTTTTTGTAAAATAAAAGCATTATTCTTGGGTGAGCACCCCAATTAGTATTTCCTAAAATTTTAAGCATGTTGAAAATTTTTTCACCTTTAGCTTGTAAATACCTTATATGATCCATCCACATTAATTTTCTATCAAAATTAATTCCTAAATATTTTATTTTATTTTGAATTGGAATACCAGAAATTTGTGTCAACGTATTTGGATATTTATGTTCACTTTTGTTATTAAAACATATAGCTGCTGACTTGTTCTGTGATATGATAAAGTTCATTCTCTCCAGCCAACATTTCACTTTATAAAAATTATTTTCTATTTTCTGAATACCTTCATATGGATTACAAAATGATCCTAATATACACAAGTCGTCTGCATACTGAATTATTTTTATTGTAGAATTATGAAATTGAAATATTCCTCTCATTTATATATTAAATAATAATGGACTCAGTGGACTTCCCTGAGGTAATCCTTGTGAAGTGGTACGGGGCCCTCTAAGTGTGTCCTGATACCAAAATAATATTTTCCTATTTATCATCAAGTTCCATATTATCTTCATAATTATTTTCGGAGTATTTGTCAGATTTAACATATCAATTAATATATGAGGATCACCGCTATCATATGCACCTTGTATATCTATAAAGTGAGCAAATGTATATTGTTTCTTATACATTGCATTTTGAACATACAATGTTAATGTTGATAATGCATCAATACAACCCTTGTTTAGCCTAAAACCGAACTGATAGGGATAAAAATATTGTTCTTTCTCAAAATACCACTCTAATCTTTTTAATAATAATCTTTCAAATATCTTCTCAATTGTAGGAGCTAACGTAATAGGTCGATATGATTCAGCTTCTTTCGGATCTTTAGTTGATTTAAGTATAGGTAGTATCAGATGTTTTGTGGCACATTTCCACTTCTGAGAATATTATTATAAATATTTACAAGTACTTTTAATGCATTGTCCGATTGATGTCCTATCATTTCATACGTTATTCCGTCGTATCCTGGAGCAGTTGATTTTATATTACTTAGAGTTTCTCTTAATTCTTGCAATGTTATTTTTGAATAAATTTCATCACTGGAACTTATATTATTTATAATCTCGGGTATTTTATTTCTTACATAACTAGGTGTAAACTTTTTTCAAAATGTTCTTGCCAAATTGTTGTTATAGGTGAAACTCTAGTTTTATGTCCTTTTTTAAGAAAATTTATTTTTTTCCAAATTGTGTTTGTTTTAACAGATGGTGATAATGATTCACAGAATTCTTCCCATGCTTGCCTTTTTGCTTTATTAAAGATACGTTTTGCTTTAGCAATTACTTGTTTTAAATTTATCCAATTATTTGGCAAAGGTTGTTCAGCAAATATTTCAGACAATCTTATTCTTTCTTCTTTTGCATCTTGACACTCATCATTCCACCAACTTATAGTAGGAAAGTTGTTCTTATTATTAATTTTCTTCCGTTTAGCTACAATATCCATTGCATATGTTATTAATTGTAAATAACGTTGACACGTTATGTTTTGTTCCTGTTTAATATCTTCCATTGAGATATAAGAGTCCAAAATTACAGAATATAATTCCCAATCGATGTTTTTAACCTGCCACCTTCTAATTGGTAATGAATATATTTTAAGTACTGAGTGTGCATCATTTAATAGTGTAATGAAAATTGGCAAATGATCACTACCCCTATTCACAAAATCTACTTCCCAAAACAATTTATTTATTATATTATTTGACACAATAGTTAAATCTATGGCTGTTGGTGATTTACCATTCCATGGATAATGAGTAGCTGACTCATCGTTCATGAAATGTAATGATCGATCACTAATCCAGTCCAAAATACTACATCCTAATGCATCTCTATAATTACAACCCCATGCTTCATGATGAGCATTCATATCACCTGTGATAATGACATTGTCGTGGACATAATATAATAATTCATTAAAGTGTGTTACTTTAATATGTTGAGATTTATAACTCGATGGAATATAAATGGAAACTATTGTACACTCTAATGTGTTCATCTTAATTTTCACTGCTATTAATTCTACATTAAATAATTTTATCAACCCTAATGATTCTGGTAATGTTACTCTCTTAAATTTTATACTTTCATGTATATATAAACCTACACCTCTTGCATCTTTAGTATGTAAATTAGATATTAACTCGTAATGAGGTATTTGATAATATTGATGCTGTCTACCACGAAATTCGGACAAACTCAATATACCTGGATGATGCTCATCTATAATTTGTAATACTTCTAATCTTCTAGCTGTAAATGAATTTATATTCCATTGCACTATAAAAGACATACCTATTTATCCTCTTCTACAAGTTTAACTTTCTGATAATATTGCAATTATCTTTCCTATAATTTGTTGCATTGAAATCAAAATCTTCTGTTTCTTCCTGGAATCATTTAAATCACGAACTGATTCAATCATGTCTGGTAAAAGGTCCAACAATGACTGATATATTTCCTTTTGTCTACAAGAAACTGATTTACGATCCGAATATCTTCTGCAATTTATATTGTCCATATCTTGTTCTTGCTTACTATAAGGGGATTCTCTCAAATATACTGGATATTTGTATTTTATTTGTTCTTTTTCTGTGTCTGATGAGGATGAAGAATCCACATTCACATCCCTTTTGTTTTCCCGTGGGAGTTGTACAATACGTCTTGTAGCCGTTTTCATAATCTTCTTTGGAGGTGATGTAACAACTTTGCTGTATTGTACTCTCATTTTTTGACCACTATTCTCTTTTGTTATTTTCTTTTGTTCCGCCATTTGAGTTACAAAACTCGCACAATAACTCTCTCTGCCCTCCTTGCAACTATCACTTGTTGGTGCATTCTTCTCATTCCAGTAGCGTACGCAGGATTTCATCAAGGGGGGTGTTATTTCTAAAACTTTTTTTCCAAATTCACATTACCATTGTTTTATTATACTTTAATTAAATAATAATAATAATCACAATTAATTAATAATACTTATAATTAATTAATTAGCTAAATTAATACTAATAACAGTACTACTAATACCACTACTACTACTTTTAAGTAGTAGTAGAGATCTACATAAATATAGTATTTACTTTCTAGTCATTCGATTTTTATCAAATCCTGGGAGCATTTTTTTTGTTTCTTTGTTACGAAATAATTGTCTGGTCAACGAGGTGAGGCATTTCAAGGGTGAAGAAAATCCATAAATACAAGAAAATATATTAAAATAAATTGAAATAATCAAAGTATGGAACTCATCCAAGGAGCTGCGGTGGTCTGGTCGGTAGAGCATCTGACAATCACGCGGGAGATCCGGATTCGATTCCCGAAATTGGTTGGAATTTTTCCGGCACCTTCCCAGCATAAATGTCCCCGATAATTCACATCTGGATTGTCTCCCTGTTCTTACCAATAAAACATTTTACAATAGTTAAGCTTATTGTCGTTAGAATGATTGTCTAGTCAACAAGGTGACCCTTTTTAAATAGAGACATTCAAACGTGCTGCGGTAAACAATACAATGGGAAGGCAAATTGGTGACAGTATTCTTGTCCGCCTAGCCTTTGTCTATACATTAGCCTCTTACAACGTACCAACAACTTTATTTAGTTAATTCTCATTGTTCACACACAAAAATAAATACATGTTCGTTGAACACTGGCGTACGTAGAGGGGTGGCCGATGGTGTTCCAGCTCCTACCGAAATTTTGAGAAAATCAGAATTTTCAAATAAAAATCCGTTAAGAACTTTAAAAAATCAAAATGTGTAAATGCGAAACCTCTTTTAAAGTGAATCCCGATGACCATTCTTGTCTTTGAATACAATTTTAATAGACTGAAAAGTGGTGGTGACTGGTGGTGGTAGTAGTAGTAGTAGTAGAAGTAGTAATAGTAATATTATTGTCCCAGATCCTTGACTGTGAAAAATTGGCCAGATTCCACAGAATTTTTCAAATTTCACAAGCTCAAGGGGGGGGGGGGTTTAAACCCCGTAACACCCCCCTTGCGTACGCCACTGTCTCATTCACATAACTCTTTTTGATGGGAGGGAATTCCAATCCGCTTCTTCGAACAGTTTCATGTTGAAATTGATCCCTAAATAATTTAATTTTTTGTTCACATGATATATTTTTTGAATTATTTCCCGTCACAATACCTTTTGCTTCATAGTATGAGATGTTTTTCTCGGCCATAATAATTTGAATTTGCTTTTCATCCTGATATTTTGAGCACATTTTGTTGCAAGCGTTATGATCTCCTTTGCAATTTATACATGTTTCACTCATTTCGCAGTTTCCTTCGTGATAATCTTGGCCACATTTATAACACAATTTTTTACCCTTGCACTGTTGACCTGTGTGAGCAAATCTGAAACATCTATTACATTGCAACACTGGTTTCACACGTGGCACTACCTCAACTATTTGTTTTCCAACTGCTATGTATTGTGGTAAAACTGTCCCCTTAAAAGTTACACATAAGACTTGAGTAGGTTCAAGCTTAAATGACCCATCATTCCGCCATATTTTCTTCTTCATTCTTTCCATCTTAGTCACTAGCACTGGGCTTTCTATACTGCTTTCCAAATACTGCATTTCAAATTCTGTGGGTATTCCAAACACAAGGCCTTCCTTCTCCACTAAAGATTTAGGAATTCTGGCATTTACTCCTAACTTGTCTAATAACACTTTATTTTTCACAAAGTTATTAGCTTCTTGTGACGTGTTGAATAATGCTCGAACTCTATTTCGTCCACTTCGATCTACATACTTTACTTTCCCATTATTATCCATCAACATATATCCAACTTTAACTGGATGCAAATTTCCTAACTGTTGGTTTCTACTTTCTATTATCACTAAATAGGGTTCGTTGGCACCTATGTCATACTGGTATATTTTTTCTTCATGATTGGTAGTGTGTTCCATCCTAGAACTTTTGTTACCCATTTCATTTTGTATTGTATTGTTCTTTCTTTTATTCGGCCCATTTACTTTGTGTGAAATGTCCATGACATCATTTACATCATTTTCTTCATGTTTTGAATCAGATGATATTATATCAATATTATCACTGGTTATAGTATTATTGCATATAGCACTATGTCCGTCCTCAACAATATTGCTTCCCTTTTGATCCATTATGATAAATAAACGAGACAGTTAAAACACATCTCTAATACAATCCAAATGGATATTGAACGTCTTAAATTGTAATCGATTTGATTATTATCAATCAACTTTTGTCCTTTTCTATCACAATAGATAATAATCTAAACACTACTTAATCTTACTACACAAGTCCTTCAATTAAATCCACATAACATTCGATTCAATCTAGCGAATAATCTTGCTTATTGAACCAATACGCCATTTTTTCACTCAATCCCTACTCAACTCAACAAATTTTTATTGGACTTACAGCTTTACAGGTGGCTGTTTATGCCCAGCATACAGATTTCACAAGGAACCGCAGAAGATTGGGAGAACGTTGTATGAAAGAAGTTTCGAAGTAGCTCGGAAAGTTGAGTTAATAATATTGCCATTGCACAAGTAGGCTACGTAGATTTTGTAAAGCCATACAAACAATTATTGGTTTTATGTGGATATATTAATGAATAAATTATCGGCATTTCATTCAGATTAAGCTTGACAACTTTTCAAAAAACGTAAAGAAAGGATACCGTCTGAGCCAGACTTTGGCAATCCCAGAGATAAAATCATGCAAGGGTTACTTCAAGGATTCAAGGACGAATAAATCAACTCTCAATTTACTCCCAGACTAAACACAAATACGCTTACAGTTGGAGAATTGTTCATATCAAGTGGGGAAAAGTGACTGCGCAAACGCCCATATTCGAATCCGAAAGCAAACAAATATTGAAACTAATTGCGCAATATATGCAGACGCCCAAAAGAACTACTCTTTTACATATTTCGAATCGAACATGAAAACAAGATGGATCCAAGTTTCCTCGACACAATTTCACCATTATTCCCACGCATGCGAGCAGAAGAGTTAAGATGAGAAGGTGCTATTAGCTTGAAGGTAATGTAATCAATTCCTTTTTTAAAATGTACACATTGAAACCAGCATTCTTAGCTATTACACAAAGGACTGATTGTCATCAGCCTGTCAAAACAAAGCTTGGTTGTTTAGATATAACTGTTTTTACTCCACCAGTATTTCAACCATAACATTTATTGTGCCTTATAGGCTGAAGCAATAGAAGAAGATGTGTTTATTTTGCTAGTGTGCTGTCTTTTTAAATGGAGTTTTCTAGAATTGCCATCAGCGTGACAACATATTAAGCAGGGGCGTACTGACTCAGGCCCGGGCAACCTGATGTGGGAGGAGCAAAGGCAAAACTTACAACTTATCTGAAATGTCATAATAATAGGGGGAATCTCCATTTAGTTAACCAGTCTACCTTTATTGCATTCAGATAATCAGAACTTGTTCATTCAATGAACTTCTACCCCAAGGGTGCAATTTATATGTGAGATTTAGGGATTTGAGGATTGTTATGTTTGCTTCTCACAAAATATGAGTCTCTTGTACCTTTCCATACACTTCTTGTCGGCGAGAGTACAGAGAACTCATTGTTTGTGAATTTCAAATAGTAAATATTTAACTTAAATATTGTTCACTTAAGAAACGAACACATTTTGCTACACTACTTAAACAAAACCGTCTTTTGTTAACAACAGAGTAATTTTTGTGCAAATGTGGGTTGACGGAAGTTGATACGGCATAGTATACACTAATTTTCAACGAGTCATTGACCGTTCAAGGGGACAGCAAATGAACAAAACGGTTTTATCTGTTTATGTCTCTCTATGTACCTTTGTTCCCTCTCTCACTCAATTTGTAAATTTGAGTTTTTGTAGTTCAATATTCTCTCTATTTATTTTTGCGTCTACATATACGTTTCTCTAGGATCATCACTGGCTAATTATAACACCTATTTGAGGCATTTATATTATTTTGCGGCTCTATAGACACTGGCGTACGCAGAGGGGCTGAAGGGGCTACGGCCCCTCCGAAATTTTGAGAAAATCAGTATTCAAATAAGAGCAGTAAAGAACTCGCAAAAAGGAACAGGGTGGTAAATGCAAACCTTAATTTGAAATGACCTCCAATTCAAATTTTTGAGAGTGGAAAGTTGTTAAAAATCTTGAAACACTAAGGGCGCCGTGAAACGTAAAATTTTGGGAACCTCTGCTGTATGCAGTTCCCAATAGAAAGCAGCTTTTACAATTCCAGCCCCTCCCGAAAAAAATCCTGCGTGCGTAGTTTTGCAAAAAGTACCTTTAAATCATTAGTTGTTGTTTCCGCTATTGCTGCATGTAGTACACGGAGAAATTCGTCTCTACTGTGCATCTACGTAGACGCAAAGTCTACAAAAGTCGATGGTATGAATCAAAAGCACATAATTCACTTTACTGAAGTCCAAGGGGGCCTCCTCGATCATGTAGTATTAACGTCGACGCTTTGTAATCAAGGGGTCATGGGTTTGATACCCGGTGGAGGCACATAGTGGTTCGGATTCCACTTTAAAGTCAGCCCCGATTAGCCTATAAAGTGGACTTAAAACAAAAAACTGAAAATCAAACTAAATCAAGGAATCTACTGCAACACTTGAAAAAGGAAAGTGGGATTTCAAAATAACAAGAAATATACTCGTAATTACTTGAGCTGAGTCTTGAATCTACAGAAATTTCCTTCCAGCTAAGATGCGGGAAGTTTTGTGAAGGTCCAGATGTGATCCGCTCATCTTTGTTGATGGAAGAATGACTGTTTTGGTGTGCGTACTGTACGCCCTGCCTGATGTGCTTGCTGAAGATTGCAAATCCTGTTGTGGACATAAATTGATGTGTCTGAACCCCCCCACAATCTTTTCAGGTTGTGGCTGTAGGTATACTTCCCAGCTATCTCCCTCTCTCTTTGGCGAGTGGCGTATCTCGGAAATAAATGGAGATAATAGCAATTAGCAATTCAGACAGGCTGGATAAAAATCATGATTTTTTTATTTAAAAAAAAACATTTTTGATTATTTTTTTATTTAAATCCTTTTTTCTTATTTTTTCTAAAAAATCACATGATTTAAATCAATTTAAATCGCGATATACATATATCAACCAGATTTAAATCAATCCACCTTGAATTCAGGTAATTAAAACTAACAATCAAACAATAATACGACGAGAACAATTGCAATAATTGTTTATTATTATTACTTTTATTGCCGTGTAAACTAGACAAAAAAATCTCCCTGCAGTTTCTATTCGATAATATTGGAACTGTTTGAAATTAAAAATGTCCTTTTCACCTACTTTCTTGTATTTTTACTTCCGAGTAAAACACAGTATCTCGATGTAATAGTTTGACAACAGACTACTTCGCCTGTGTATGGCGAAGCTTCTTTAGTTCTTTGATTAGAATTCTCAATTCCTCACTTATGTTCTGTTTCTAGAAAGCAATTCCCAAGAGTTTTTATACGTAAGTACAATTTTACATTAAAAAAATATTTTCTGCATTTCTTATGAGGGACTAATACATCACACTGAATCCAGAATGACATTTTTTTTCTTGAAGTTCTTAAGAAAGTGAGCTAATATTACAGAGACTTATTCATGAAAATAATGGGCTATGTACTTTCCTTAGAACAGAAAGATTAGCGACTGCATCACGTGAATCACAATACTTTACGAATTATCACTATTAATGTTATGTAAATGTGGGTAAATTTTTCTGCCTTCTGTTACAGCTATTTTCCAGCATTAATTCAATATTTAGCACTAGGTGGCAGCGCGTTACATTTATTTTAAATGCTTGATAACCTCATTAAAACAAATATACGCATAAGATTGGATCATTAGTGCTTTGCACTTGCAGTTCTTATTATGGACAAGTTTTCTTTATTGAAATATTTTGGAAATATTACTTTGATGCAAAGTTATACTTAAGTACTTCTCATGTTGAGTTTCCGTACAAACCTGTTTAAGAATAACGCGAGGTAATCTCAATCAGTTGGAAATTCTCAATTCGCAGATATTTTTGTAGAGGTGAAAAAGGAACACCCCGATCACTTCACTACATAAGAAACAAGGAGTGCTGCTAACTTGCATGCCTACTACCGCAATATGGAAAACGTGTGATATACAGAACACAGCTGTAAAGTAAATAAATACAGCATCTTCCAAAATGATTATCGGGGTTTCAAAGTCGTTTAATTTCCCTCATATGTGGGGTACAAGGACAAAGCTTATATGCGAGTAAACAACAACTGAACAAGTTTACATAGTGTACGTTTAAATGTTCAATGTGAGCATCTTTCGTGAACCTGCACAAATCCATCCTGTAGTCCAATTCTTCCCAGACATGGGTCTGGAATGATAGATTGAACAGCTGCAACAATCCTGTTTCTCAAGTCGGCAAGTCGGCAGGTAGCGGTGGTACGTACACTTTATCTTTCACATAGGTCCACAAAAAATAATAAAGAACCACGCTTTGCAAAGTCAATGACACAAAAGGACATGGAAATAACTGTAAACTCGCCAAGTTTTGCTCGCATTCTAGAAATGTTCTATGTGTGCCCCTCTGGCCACACGACACTAATCCAAGCGGTAGTCGAGTTCCACCCATATATTTTGTAGCAATCCCCTGTCAATGGTCATCAGAGAAGCATTGATGCGTTCCCTGAGCCTTCCCTGGTTCTTTTCTGTACTCTCTTCTGAATGCACGCTGCACTGCAATAACAGATGAACATCTCTCATATTCCAACACACAAAAACTCTTGTCTCGGTTTGTCGCCATTTTGTACAGGCACTGCACACGTGCTGCCAACTGGTGTGTCACGATGCAAACTTGGTGATTTTACAGTTATTTTCATGTATCATTCATATATGTATGTGCAATACTTAGGAAAATACAGTGTTTTTAAATCGAGTGAATCATTTCTGGAAGCCCTATACTACGTTCACCAGTGTCCGTTTCTTGCCCCTGACAGAGTGGAAATTGGTTTCAATAGTTACATAATAATATTAAAGTGGAAGTTGATATCGTCTGCAAATGGGCGAGATAAAGACCATAGTTGCAAGGGTTTCTTGGAATAAATATTAATTGAAAGCAGAAAAGTGATCTAGTGAGAAATGTAAATATACAAAAGCAAGATTGAATACGTTTTGACTTGAAAGCCCTTAGGAAATTCCTCGGTAAGAAAATCTGCTGCGCGATATTTTGGTTGCAGTTGAGAATTCACAATTAACATGGTAAACTCCATTTACCTTTTCTCATAGACACGTGATAACAGATAAAACATGCTTTCCGCACTTTGCACAGCTGAGATAAAGGGTATGTTCAGTGGATAAATAATAACAGATGGATAACTCTGTCCACGTTGCTTCATATTAATCTATGGTTCATTCAATCCATGGCAACAATAAATAAGTATTGTCGAAGCAAAGCAATAATGAATTATCTGGTTCAATAGGTAGGTTTCATGTGACATCAGGACCGCCATGTTTGCGGCCAATTTTATTTTGCACGAACTGCACGTTTGTTTTAAATCACGAATGTCTGTGTTAGCATCTCCCGCCCACTCTCTTGAATTCAGTATGCTTACAAGAACTGGCTTCGATCATGGCTGCTCCAAGCCCAATTCAACAGCTTGTAACGTAGGTGAAACACGCCTATTGGCAAAGAAATTTACATTAACAATGACTTATTCTAAATAATGTACCGTATTGCAAAATCATCATTGCCTTCGTTTATTATTATTATTTTAATTGGTTTACAATGAAGCCGTAGATCCCGGGTTCGATACCCGGTGGAGGCACATAGTGGTTCGGATCCCACTTTAAACTGTAGGTCTAGTCCCGATTAGAGTTGACTTAAAACACCAACTTAATCAATAATTAAGCCATAGAAAAATATTTACTTTTAAGCAGCATCGTTGATGCCCTGCACATTGTCCTGGGTATGATTTCACGGATGTTTGCTACATGGAGAAATAGTTGAAGATATCTAAGGATATTAAATCATATTAACAATGAAAATTTTAGGACTATAAAGGCTCACATTTCATCACGTTACATTCATTGTTCTTTGTGCTGCGTAAAGGAAGACATGACTTTCAACGAAGGACAGAGAATAAAGCATCAAGTGTGGTAATTGTACTTTGGTTCTCTCCTGTTTTGGTTTTCACATTTGGTGCATTTAGGGGGTATGAAAAGGTTATAAAACAAGAACATTAGTTATAAATATTATATCTAATTACATTTTACGTAGTGGTAACGTCGTCTCCTTGTAATAAAGGGTCCCGGGTTCGATCCCGATGGAAACACATTATGCTGTGGTTCGCATCTCACTTTCAACTGTAGATCCAGTCCCTATTAGCCTATATATGCAACAAGTGGCCTTAAAACAACAATTCAAACGTAACGACATAAAAAATTAACAATTTCTTACGTTGTGAAAGAAGGAAAATGCAAATTGCTCACCAAAATATGTTTTCTTTCTTGTCATCTTGCCCATCTTGTCTGCTGAAAAATTATGTAATGATATCTTTGCTGTTTTGTATGATTTGTGTGAAGCCCCCTTTCTTCATTATTTTCCATGTTTGTTTACATCAAAATTGGCTGGTAGACAAAAAATGCTATCATTCTATCAAAATTACAACCCAGAAGCCCATCTATTTCGTGATAATTTCCACATTTGTGTAGGTATCAATCTTTATATCTAATTAACTTCCACACTATAAATAGAACAACATTCCTTGAAACTGTTTTTCTTTACGGCATTGTCCCGGTTTCTCCCAAAACGTCCAAATATTAAATGTTTACGTACTGTATCACCTGTGAGTTTGCGATTTCTACCACTTAATGGCGCCACCACTCTGGTCATAGACGAACTGGATGGAGAGACAGTGAGAAACTCACGCGAACATGACACAAAACACAATTATTCCAGTAAAATTAGAGTTTAACCTGGACATTCCAAAAAATGAAACGAAACTTTCTGGAATATGTAGTACCACTTGAGTTCTATTTCTCACAAAAAGTTCCAAAGAATCCCGTTGCGGGTCTCGGAGATATGACGTCATCATTATGGCCGCCGTCAGAATTTGTAGTGCAATCTTTAAACGCGTATAACTTCTCACAGAATAGTGATAGAACCTTCGCTTTTGTACCAAATGAAACAAAATCAATTGGGCAATGTATTAAATAAAGTATATTATATGTTCTGGACACATTGTCTGAAATATATTGACAATAATGGAGAAAATTAGATTTTCCATTACCTGTTTCGACGTTTTTCTTTCGTAAATTACTTAATAATTATAAAGTACTATTGAACATTTTATAGAGCGTTTTAAGTACCTAGTTCTTTTCCCTAGCATTAACCATAAGGGAGTTATTTGATTTAATGTAGAGGTTGTTTGCTTAGCTTATATACAGCCCTACTTGTGCGTTGAAACGTAAAGAAAAGTGATAGATTAGTTCACTTCTGGCGGCGAACATGCCCTTTGGCGAGGGCATAGTACATTTATTCCTGAATGTAAAACACTCAAGACCACAAGTTTTTAATCTCTCGTTCGTTGGTAATGACGTCATAAAAATGGTGTCCATGACGAATATTTCCATTCCTGAACCCCTGTTACTTCATTACAATTATTTATCATTCATGGCATCTTATTTTCATGAAAGTAGGAGTTTAAAACGCTATTATGAAAATAAGAAATTTAAAGACACACTTTATCACATGACATTAAACATGGTGGTCAATATGGCCGCCGAAATGTAAAAAAAAAAAAACGATTTACATATATGACCAGGTTTGGAGTCATTCCCTGTGTGGAGGCTCCAGAATTCAACAGTTGCACCAAAATTAGTGCCAGACTGAGTATATGAAATAATACAATCTGCACGAAAGATACGTTTGCCAACAACCCCCACAACAGACAATTTCTTGGCGGGAGCTGTACCAAGATAAAGTTTCTGGCCTATAAGGGAGGTGTTTGCATTTGAGTGTCTTCTCAGAGAATGCAAATAAAATAACTCTTTGGTATGCTGATACCTTTCAATTAAACGATATTTGTTGGCACAACATCTCTACGGGATCATGCTTTGGGCTCGGCTACGGGACGCACGCAGGTTCGAGTCTCCTCGGCGAAGCGTAACAACTTTTCTCTTAGATTTCGGCCTGTGAGTGAGTGAGATCGGCAGTCGGTAGATAAGCTCTGGCCCTCAAGGGGTTTGCTCCACGGGTTAATATCATTATTATTGGCACAACCATAAAGAAACTTATTTACCATCAATGCCTTATGTTTTCCAACACTGACTTATATTGTTACCTCACGAATATGAAAAAACAATGATCTGTTAGCTCCTGTATATTGAAACTGCAGCCCCTCGGTTCTTATTAAAACTTTTTGATTAATAACTTCCCCCAGCCCCCCGAAAAGGTGTATATGTAGGAGGTGACTCGTCAGCAGCCAGACAACAACATCCAAGGTCACCGTATGACTTTTTACTCTCTTAATTGGAGGCGTGTGTGCTGTGTAATGTGGAGTCATTGAATGCCTTCTGGAACAGACTGGGTAATGAGTTTTTGTCTGGCAACATTAAAGACTGCCGGCGATTGTTTTATTCCGTTTTGAAATATCATGCGGGGGATCAGCAGTGTTGCCAACTATATCATGTTTGTTAAGGAGACAAGTTTCTCTTATCTTTTCGGAATATATTTTTCAAACGCGTATGCATTTATTTTAAAAACGAAGTGTGGTGTGGAGCCATAAATTAACAGCCCCTTTAATCCCAAATTATTATTATTAGACTTCATTCACATGACGGTTGAAGCCAGGCTTGATGAAGGTTCTGGAATTTTAAATAAATTCAATTCCGCAAGCATATATGGGATCTGGACAGTAAAGAATCTATTTATCTGTACAGTGTTTGAATTCGGTCCAGGAACCTTTTTTCCGGATGAATTTAAATACTGTCCAGGAACATTTTTTAATGAAACAATACGCAACTTGGAGCGATTTATATTGTTCCAGAACAAAGATTCCAGTCCTGTTGCCAGAAACCAGAAGCGATGGGACTCGATGCGTTAACCACGCGTCATCCAATGAAAAAGCCGTTCTGGCAGACGCTGGCTCTTAGAGGTCTGTTGCACCACAGAGTTTTATTCATAAATATAGAAATAAATAGAGCTTCGCACCCAGGGAAGGTTGATGAAAATAATGACATCTCATTGGTCCAGCTTGCCAATGCAGCATCGGCTATTCTGAGTGCTGATTGAAGGAAATTGGTAAGAATGGTCAAAGTGGATTGATCTTGCTCAAGATAAGGAGAGATGGAAAACTTATGTTGCTGCGGTAAGCCCTTCGGGTTTAGGAATACGATGGAGTTAGTAAGTATAACAAAGTTTCCCTTAAGAAATTCCTACACACGGCGATGACGTATAAAATTGTCTGCAATTCATCATTCATCCTCATCAAGTTGAAGAGCGACATAGAATAGGCATACCCAAATAGTGATAAGCCACCTCAAAATTCACAACATTGTACAGCTAAAATTTGTTAGTTTACAAAGACAGAACACAACTGTTTTTATTTAAATTTGAATTTTTTATGACTCATAAGTATAGATAATAATTATATAATGACGTTTTGTGCCCCATAAATATATTTTAAAATCTGAATGATTAACGTTACATTAATTGTGGTAACTACGTAACGGTAATACAGTAAAACCTCGTTAATCCGGACTAATGCGGGGGGATAAGTTGACCGGTTTAACGAAAGTCCGGATTAACTGAAATAACCTAGAAGAACAGTAGAAAGTGCATTAAAACTCCGTTTATAGCAACAAAACAAGTTTATTATGGTGTATTTAAAGGGCATATGCCTAAATACAGTATACAGTACAGTAGAAAGACTGCGGGAAACAGAATTTCATCAGTGGTTGACTGCCTTTTCTTTGGGAAGTTCTCTTGTTGACTTCTATCCACATTTAAAACCTTGCATTCTGCTTTTTTTTTGGCCCTACGGTTGTCCGGAACGTATTAAGCGAAGTCCGGCTTATCGATGTTCGAATTTACAAGGTTTTACTGTACTTTAAAAACGATTATGATCGATTATTTCTCTTACAGTAGTCCGACGGCAGCGAAAATCGCCGGTCTTAGATCGTTATTTCACCAATAAACATTTTAGTGCAAGACTCATTCTAGCACGTATAACAAAGTGTATAATAGTACATACATGCCATTGTACAGCCACCAGTAATAAAAATGTGACACCTAGATCCTGAAATACTCGTGTGTTGCCTAACTCCACGGCGATAAGTGCATTTTAAAAGCAAATTTTCAATGACAACTTCTATCATCGCCTTAGAGTTAGGTAACACACATAATGCCTTGCAGGAAAGCGAGTAATTTAGGATCTAGGCGTCTCATTTTATTGCCCTTGACTGTACCTAAATATTGGTGTTTTTAATTTTTTATTAGAGAGTAAATATATTCCCAAATAGAGAGAATGGAATGTGTACGCACCACATACTTGAGCCTATAAATTGTATATGTATTCATCTAAAAATTGGTTCGCTCTAATTTCTGGCCTATGTATGACTAGTTACTAGGGACACAAATTTATGGTAAATAAAAACTGAGGAGAGCGGTAAATAAAATGTTAGATCAGCGGTATATACCAGCGGTGAAAAGAAAATTGCACACACTTTTCATTATGAGGGGAAACAACATACAAAAGAGCTATAAATTGATAAACTACTTCATTTTTATATACTGTACACATGCACAAGTACTTAGCTGTCCAACCAAAAATAAAACATCAACACAAAATCACTTCATTTCTAAATTTCATATCTCAAGTGATTTATTCATTGTATGTATTTAAAGGATATCCTTGCTGTCCAACAAATAAAATAATCACTACTGCACATACACAAACACATGTTAAAAATCACATGATGATAAACAAAATTCATTCATGACTGAACACAAATGACACCATTGTTTCCCTTCATGTGCGGGAACAGACCAATCTTATCGCTGCTACAGCTAGCAAGTTCAATGAAACTGGAAGTTGAGTAGATTCGGGGGAAGAAAGGAATGCAGCTTGACAGGGAGCGAAGTTTTCGAACTGAGATTATGTGCATGTGAAATCCCAATTTGCAGCGTCTTCCTGATGTGATCGAAGATAAAACGTTCTTCAGCTGCAAGTAGTAGGAAACTTTAGGCAATCCTTTCGTTACAAATCGACAGTTTGCGCGCAAAACCTCGATTGCCGGTTTTTGCGTGTTTTCTACTTAATTTGATGATATTTCACGGTTATTTCGCGAAAAAGCGTTCATTTCGTGGAAAAGCACACATTTCGCATTACTTCGCGAATAAAACTCATGCATATTTCATCATTGGGGGTGTAGTTACGTGCAGAATGTTCAAAATTGCATCTTTTTTTCACATTTCGCGATTTCGCGCATCGCGAAAATTCAATGTCCCTACTAGTTACTATACCTGAGAATATGACAAACAAATATCTACCATTAAGTTTAATTCATTCAGAATTGTTGCATTTATTTTTGTCCAGCCATTGAAATTCGTGGACTAGTAATGTTTTGAACTTCTAGTAACAAATCAGAGCAGAGGTTGGCAACACTGTCAGATACATGTATAGCTGTGAAATTTTACTACCCTCTTCATTAACTTTTCTGACCAGTCTCAATAACGAAACTGAATTGCGTAGCGTACAGGATGTTATTGGGAAATAAATAATGACTGCACTCACAACAGTTGCTTGTAAGGTGAAGAGAATTTTTGGTAATCAATTTTCTCATTTTTTTTACGCGAGGCAGAGTTAGCAGATACAATTCTTTAGATCACCAAGAGTACCTTGTAATTATCCGTTTGCACGCGACCATACATGTTATTAGATACTGCAACATTGCAGGAACTTGGAGATTAGCTAAGTTATTAACTTACCCAGAATAATAGAATAGAAAAAAATGGTCTTGTCACGCCATTTGTTTCACACATCTGTAATTACACAACTACATTTTTATTATCAGGAAATAGGAACGTAAGTAAATTAAAAGTTGTTTACAACCAATCTTAGAGTGTTTTTATATATTTAGACTGAAATTTTTGTTGTATTTTGGTTTTCATTTTAAGAATGGTCACGAAATTTAGAGAACCAAATCTATGGAAGAATTGTGGAATATTTTATATGAGCAAATTAGGAAGTACGGAAACAGAATGTGATGAAACACAGTTGGTCCCAGTGGCGCTAACTTTTATGGGCCCGTGGAGCCTGAGCCACCCATTATATTTGTTATCGTGATCGTAGCAGATAGCTTATTGAAATGAGTAAATAACAGATTTAAATAATAATTATAATAATAAGTAAGCGCTTGTGTATGCTTTGTTTATCTCGCCTAGTCAGTTGGCTTGCGTTCGTCATTTCAAAATCGTTTTTTTATGTCAATATTGTTATTTTTAGCATTCTATATTATTTATACACTATCCTTAGTCATATCAATGTTATGAAAATTAATATCATGTTACATCGAAGGGAGGATTTAACTGAAGTGTTTGAGCTACTTTTGGCTATTCACCACGATAAGAATGAGTGATGTTATGATGAGATTGACGAAGGGACACTTACGAAGAACACCATTGTCCAGGCCGTGATTCGAACCCAGGACCCCTGGCGCCGTAGCTCGCTGTGCTAACCACTCCGCTACAGAGGTCCGCATCGAGATGAGAACGACTGGACTTATAAGTATGTCGAGACAAAACCGACAACGTCTCGTCGCGTTGTCATTTTCGGCTACAGCTATACTTAAGATCAGATTGAATCAGTAAGCACTTTTTTGGAAGTAAAGAGTTACAGTAGTGATTTGTACTTGGTACGGTAATCAAAACTCGTTACTTTTGGAAATCAGTAACTGTATCTTAATTACTTTTCAAGTAACGGATAATGAAATGAAGTTACTTTTACAGTTGAAGACTAAAATTGGTAAACGCTGTAAGTGCCACAGTAATTCAAACACCGTTTTCCACGTTAAACTGTGAAATGTGCCATGCTTTATAATGTGGCTGGTAGCCCTCTAAGTAGTCCAAAGGGCTTGTAAAGAGGTCACTAGTGTGAACGTTCTTACGGGCTGATGTGCGGAACGATGCGATTTCCCAACACTTTCGCTTTTGGCACTTACAACATTTACCACTTTTAGTTCTCAGTTACTTTTCTGTACATTTTGAAATTAAGGAACACAATTATGGTTAAAATAAATTGAAAGAACAAGTTAATTATCAACAGACAGCCCCTTTTCAGTTCATACATGCACTATGCTCTGTGGATTATAGATAATCTGGAAAAAAAGTTATTGCAAAGTTAGAATTACTTTCTTAAATAACAGTAACTGTAATTCAATAATTACTTTTCTAAATGAGTAACTGTAACTCTAAATTACTTTTCTTAAAAAACAAATTACCTGTAAGCAGTTTCTTTCCAAAATAACTTTTCAAACACTGGATTTGAATCCTTGGCTGATGCAACAATGGATTTTGAATCATGGGAGCGTTAGTTTAGTGGTGCAAGACAAAATGGCGTCCTGCCAGATGAAGAAGAAGAGGAAAGGAATATACAATGTACACTTTGATTTAACAGGTTGAGAGAGGAATACATTTCATATAACCTTGCCCCCCATGATGAAGTGCGAGTTTCAACTCGGAGCTCATGGATACACAAACGTATCATCAAAAGACCATAAAGATGTTTAAGAACCTTAGAACTTGAGGAGCACATACCTTAGGTGAGTAACCAAGGATACCAAGGATAACCAAGGCTTGTAAAAGTTACATGGAAAGAATGCGTAAAGCTACCACGGACAAAGAAAGGCAGACTAATCTCATAAAATTCCAAAAGCCGCCTGTGGAATAAGGTAAAAGAACAGAGATTTAGTTATAAATTGGTATAATTTGCAACACTGGTGATTGTTTGGGTACAAGAAAAATAGTAAATTTTGTTAGAATTTGCATGTAATACTTGTATAAAAAACGAATCCAAGAACACTTTTACAAGTACTCTTCTTGCTTGAATCGATCCATGGTTCGCCATACACAAATATGTGTAAGTCCAATATATCACTTAATCAAACAATACAACATATCAAAGAATTCCAGTCAACAATGAAAAGTAGAAAATACACAGGCGTTTAGGTTGAATCCAACGTATTGTTGAGTTGCCATTGTATGGACATCTTTTAAATATTGTTGATTAATTTGTTGTTTTAAGTCCACTTTATGCACAGAAAGGCTAATCGGGACTGGACCTACAGTTTAAACTGGAATCCAAACCACTATGTGCCTCCACTGGGTATCGAACCCGGGACCCCTTGATTACTTAAATATTGTTGTTTGAATGCTGATTGTTTTGCAGTTTCTAATACACTGTAATATTGTATAAGCAGGGTGGTATTTGAAGGGCCATGAGAAAGAAATTTCTCCTCTGATTTCTATATTTCCCTTCTGGTTACTATTTTTTTACTCCTAGAAGGAAACTATATGTATATTTATAATATCTCGATGCTTCACAATGCTATAGTTCCTGGAATTTCCAACACTGGAAAGTTTTGAAAAAACCCTGATTATAAGGTAATGTATAATGCAACATAAACACAATTGTAACTGAAATAATACGGTCAACTATTATGTTAGCATCGTCTTCGAGACCTCGGAAAAAAACGTAAACTCACATGAACAACTTCCGATCTCTGATAATAACGAACGTTTATGTATCTATAAATCTAAAAAGTGTCCTTGTACCAAACAGATATAACAGAAAAGCTCAATTACAACAAGTAAACAGGAAAACAAACAATCACAACCTCACATAACACAAAAGTGAAACTGCCTGCCTACATTGTACACCAACTTTTCCACTGAGTTCCTTCTTGTGATGAACACTTCCTTTGAACCTAATAACTCTTTTTCTCCCAACTGCCGGTCCTGGTTAAGGCCACAGGAAATTAATTAATCTCCCAGTTTACCCCTCGGGAAGGGAAAAGGCCCCTCACTAATTTGGTGTAGTGGAGCAATTATAATCCAATGTGAATCCTCATTGTGTTATCTTGTTGGGAGTTAGTTACGGCTGGGCAAGGAAGAAAGAAAGTGGAACAGTTTCTTCGTTGGAATTCCGAACGGGATGAAATACAAGCTTGAAAACATATTACGAGCCTTTAAATTCTTCTTCTTAATGACACCCTCTGCCTTCTTCTTAATTATCACTCCTGCAATCATTAATTACACTTATTTGGGTTGTGTTTGTTTCCTTTGTAACCATATTGATGACTTTCATCAATGTAGGGAACCAGATGATAAACTTTAAAATAGAGGAAAGGGGTCCCGCTTTCGATACCCGGTGGAAGAGTGGTTCGGATTCCACTTTAAACTGTAGGTCCAGTCCCGATTAGCCTTACAGTGTACAAAGTGGACTTAAAACACCAACTCAAATCAAATCAAATTTAAAAAAGATGACTTTTTTAGATTTCACAAAAGATTTTACAGAAGTGTTATACTACTCTGTTAATGGCATAGCCAGAAAATGGAGTTTATGCAACTAAACCCTTCCTTACATTATCGATTACGAATATATTAATGCAGTGCTTCTGGTCAACATCTATTGTATAATTTGCAATTAAAATTTTTATATGTAGTATTTCATCACCTTTTATTTAAACTTCGGTATTTTAATAATTATTTTTAAAGAAAGAACACAAAACTAGAATCTGAACTTTTGTGTTGTGGTTGGTTGCACAGAAAGGCTAATCGGGACTGGACCTACAGTTTAAAGTGGGATCTGAACCACTATGTGCCTCCACCGGGTATCGAACCCGGGACCCCTTGATTACAAGGCAACGACGCAACCACTGCGCCATCGGGGAGGCCCCTTTTGTGTTGTGGATTATTATTTCTGAATTCTGATGTATTGAAACTCAAATCAAAGTCTCGCATATTCTTGCCTACTGTTTGAAACTTGCGCCGACCCCCGTGGCGGAGTGGTTAGTACAGCGCGCTACGACGCCAAGGGCCGTGGGTTCGCAAACACCCAATTTTTTTTTCTTTGTTGCAGAAAGGTTTATTGTCTTTACGTTTGAAACTGAGAGTATTGTATTTCCTTACTTTGAAATTGAACACTTTAACAATTTTAACAATTATATGCAAATATAAAATTTGTTACGAATCTTGAAGGTGAAGCACTTCCCAAAAAGAGGACATTTCCCCATTTTCCTAAAAATCCGCCCGGACCATTTTTAAGACCTGATCTGGTAACCCTACATCAATGCGCTTCTCACCTGAACTTTTCAAGTTGATCTTGCACCTGTTCGATCGGAAACAGAGAAAGAACTTAGGAGTTTTGTAGCTTTTTCACAGATTCGAAAGCGGTAGGAGTAAGTAGCGCAAACCTTATGATTTATTATCGCTGTAGACTTCCGCATGTGCACGTGTTCGGTTATTAGCCTCCTAATTCCCCAGTGACAATGGCCCATTCTTGAAGTGTGCCAACTTAATGCCAAATTAGCCAGCTGTGATGTTATTCAGCTATCGTAATGAATCCCGTGTTGGATTCAATGTAGGTGGTTGGTTGTAAGAAATCTTTCAAGTGGCAAACTTTATCTCTCACCGTAAATTGCATTACTGTAGTTTCTGGAGAGAAGTTTTATAATCAGAGGTTGCATCCTGATTTATCTTACTTACCGTATCTTCCCCTGTGGAACCCACCTTGAAAGGCACAACCTAAGACAGAGTTTTCCAGGAACTATCGACACACCGGAACATAGAGTTTACACCTACCCAACAAACGACGAAAGAATTAATAAATTAAGATCGGAAACACCAAACTTAAGCACATACCAGCTAATGAGATCCGAGCATTTCACCAAGCTAAACATCCTAGCAAACCTGGTGTCACAAGAAGAACTAAATAAATTAATCTCAAGTAATCCTCAACCTCCTAAATTACCCGCCACAGAAAACAGCCAACCGAGAAGATCCGCGAGGCTTAGGAACAGAGAGCACCACTGACGCACCAGCACCACTACCCTCACCAGCTATGGAGTGCCCAATGGACACGGAACCTCGAGAAACACCTCGTAAAGAAGAGTCTACATAATGTCAAAGAGATGAGGAGTGTCTAGAGAAGATGAAGAATCACCTCGGCAGATTTAGATACTACCCATAAGACCTTCTTAAACATCACTCCATCTTTACTCAAAGCCTTCTGCCACTATTCTAACACTTATGAATATCTTGCTAAATAATCTTGAATACTTGAAACTAACCATCCTTATTCTTTCCTGACACCCAGGAAAACGATTAAACGCACGTTACTCCATGCATAAAACTCTAATACACTCACAACTACACAATCTTCCATTCCTGACATTTATAGGAACCTATATTTCCTGAATTTGCAGGAAATCCTCATCAAACTCCTAATTTTGTGCAAACCTTTTAGGTCTATCAAAATTCCTCTCCGTTTGAAGTAGCTTATATTGAGATTTTTTTTTTTCAAAAAATTATTTATTATTTTTATGTATCTACATTTATATTGTAAAACCAATTATATTGTAAAACCAAATCATATCACCATGTCTTGTAAACTAATCAATTATTGTAAACCAAAATGAAAAAAAAAAGAACAAAAACAAATAAGGAACACAAGAAAAACGGGGGAACCACAATTTGGAGGATACAGACGCACCAGATATTTGGATTTAAAGACACCAGGGCGATAAGCGCTCACCCCTGTGTATGCAGGTGAAGGTTGGGTAACTTTCGGGAATTTCGCCTTTTTTACCGTCTCTTTTCAGCCACTTTTGGTTAATCGTGATTATAAAGATGAATGATTATTAATGAACTGATAATCGCTCATGCACACAGCATGACTCGAATCTGAAACCTTCCAGAGACTCAGTTAATCAAGAGGACTCTGGCTGTCGTCGGTGGAATCACATTGAATAGTGGGTTTGATCCCACTTTAAACTGTTGGTCCACTCCCGATTACCCCAACTTATCTGGCCTGTCTGTTCGCTAACCCCACGGGGGGAAAAATACTTTGGCTATCGTCAATTATTACCGATCTCCAATCGATGAAGTTCGTGATGAAATCGTGAGGTTATTTTACGGGGCAGCTCATGACGAAACAGTGAATTAGTTACCTTTAGCAAGTGTCCATGAAAAATTCACGGAGTTATTTTATCGAATAATAATGACAGCTTATGGACAACATGTGAATTCATCTCGACCGCAACAGCTCGCGAACTTTCTTGAGCAATCTCAGAGGTCGGAGATGAAGCCAGCCACCACCGCTACTTCAGAGGACTGCGAAAAGGGGCAACAACAATTTACTTAATTTGTGGTCGCTGTCGATTGTTGTTGAGCAACAGTGCCAGCCAGCTTAGACTACAGAGAAAGTGTTTCTACGACGAGCTTTCCATATGATCGTGAATATTTACTCCGTGACCTCGTTTCTAGACGTTTATTAGCAAGTTCTTTCACGGACTGACGCAAAACTTCCAAGTATTGTTCCTTAGCAGGTAATAGAACAGGTTCTATTCTCCGATTCGTTCTTATTTGTAGAGGCACACGTCAATTGCAAGAGAGTAGAACATACAAGATCAATTTCAGATCAATAACGTAGAGGGATAAAAGGAAAGAGAATGAGAAATAGATAAAAGAGAGAAAGGAATGATGGAGAAGGGAAAAGTGAAGAAAGACAGTGGGAAGCGATATACATAAACATGGAAAGAAAGAACGAAAGAGAAACAAAATAAGAAGAATAGAAATAAAGTAAGATTTAGATAGATAAACAGAGGAGGAAAGAGTTGCAGAAAAATATAGATAGAAAAGAGGTAGAGGAAAACAGAAAGAGAGATGAGAAAAGATAGAGAGAAATAAAGTGTGGGTAAACAGAGGAAGAAAGAAAAGGAGAGGTATGGAGAGAGAGAGAGAGAGAGAGAGAGAGAGAGAGAGAGAGAGAGAGAGAGAGAGAGAGAGAGTGAAGAGTGGCTTAGAAGCCATTATCATGACGCAGCACCTCATCCAACCCAAACGAAATGCTCTTGCAACGCCACTGAGTCCAATGCCCGAAATTTCACCTTTACGATCCCTTGGGGAACACTCAAGGCCAGAGAAAAGCATAATAAGAAAAATAAAGAGTTATTCAGCTCGCAGTAGGAACAGGTGTGCACCATTACGTCATCCCGACCCAAACCTTGGCACGCAGAAAGATTGTTAGCCTTCCTGAAAATGCCTCCAAAACATTGCCTTCACCGATTTTGACGCCAATTTGCTTCCAGGACACGCCTAAAACATCCCTTTTCGGGCCTTCCCTTTCAAGATAAGGCGAAGGGGTGTTGTGTACCGGCTTCCGTTGGCGATAAACTCCTTCCAAGCAGTCGGTTCTCCCTGAAACGCTTGGTAAAACATGGCCGTAGCGAGCATCTGTGACATTGACCTTCTGGTGCGTGCGTGAATGTTTTGGTTTCGCAAAGCTCAGAGGGAGTTGTTGCATGTGTGCCTCGTTCTGTATACAAGCCCTTGGGATCCTGAGCCACATATGGCCATGAATGCGCAACTACAGCTGGCGGTATTGTAAATTTCCTTCTGCAAGCTTCGAAAGGGTGCAGCTAAGCTTTAGTTGGGGAAAATGCTCGTTTGTATTTGTATTCTGGTTATTTAAACGTCGATTTTCTTTCACACAAAAAAGGGTTTCCTCGATGGCGCGTCTTGTAACCAAGGGGTACCGGGTTGGATACGCTGTAGAGGCACAGTGGTTCAGATCCCAATTTAAACTGTTCTGCTTCGAATATCTTGGCTACCAAGATTCTCTCTCCTTCTCACTTTCTTCTATTTCTTCCTCTGTTTTTCTATATTTCTCTTTTCTTTTTCTTCCTTCCTTCCTGTCTGTTTCTCACTCTCATTTATCTCTTTACCTACTTCAGAAAAGCGCAAAATACTATGCTGTAACAGTACACGTAATACTTCCGTAATCGCGAGTAGAACAAACAAGATACCCATACAATATGCATAATACCACAAACATTATTAACTAATAAGTCAACATTTTGTATTTTTATCTTATTTTTTATGTATATACTACTATATTCATCTTACCTTAATGTAATATGAAAGGTGACGAGCATATACGTTAATCACTGAATTGTTCTCTTTCATTTTTATCACCATGCCTTAACTTCGTTCACAGTCTGTATCTTCTCTTACATATTTTAAATTCAATGTAAATCTGTGTAATCATCTTGTTGTTTAGGCAACATTATATACTTGTATACCTTAATAACAATGGTACATGTTATTGGTATACAATGGTATGTATGTGTATGTATATAACTTATAATTATGTAATAACAGAGTTATGTACCCATCTTATATACAATTTTATGTACCGGGTGTCCCAAAAGTCGCTTGACCTAGAAATAAATATTTGTATTTTGTATTTTTTTGTATTGTTGATATAATAACACAAGTATTGTTTTCAAATACAAATATTTATTTCTCGGTCAAGTGACTTTTGGGACACCCGGTATATTCATGTAATGAGAGAGTCATGTATGAATTATATGTTTGTGTCAACTATTATGGTATGTACAACACTATAATGGGTATTTGCCTGTAGTGTGAAGTTTTATAAATAAATAATTTCTTCATCTTCCTCTCTCTTTCTCTCTTTCTCTCTCTCTCTCTCTATCTCTCCCGTCTCTCTTTCTAGGGGTTCAAGAGTGACCTTTTCTAAAGTCAGTCAAATGTCAATCTCTCTCCCACGCAGTACACCCTGCCTGGAGACAGCATTTTTCCAGTGTGACGAAACACTGGAGACCAGTTCCAATAATAATAATAATAATAATAATAATAATAATAATAATAATAATAAAATCGTCTTTGGGCTTGTTTCGGCCTCTAAGACCGTTCCTACAACAGATTCTTGTCTGGGAGATTAATACAGTACAATCGAATAAAGGGTATACATTGAAAGAATAAAAACATGAAAAATATTACAAATCAATACAAATAAGAATAATTATATATATATATATATATATATATATATATATATATATATATATATATATATGTAGTATATAAAGGGGAAAAAGTTTACCTATAAATTATTGAACATAGGTACCTAATGTTTGTTGCTTTTGTCTTTAGTACATATATTTATTTAGTAATCTGGAACAATGAATATTATAATAATATTAATGAAGTGAAATAAAATAATGAAGTTATGGAATTATGCATAATTAGCCCCTATGGGTCGTCGCCTTGTAATCAAGGGATCCCGGGTTCGATTCTCGGTGGAGGCACATGGCACAGTGGTTAGCACATCGCGCTACGACGCCAGGGGTCCCAGGTTCGAATTCCGGCCTGGTCATGGGTATTTGTGAGTGTTCATTCATCAATTTCATAATATCATCACTCATCCCATATTCGCCAAAAGTGGAACAAAAGCGAAGTAAAATTAAGCAAATCAACAAAAACAACAATATGTCGTCCATATTTTTGTTTGCCCCTTAATCCATCTCATCACAATTCAAAAGTAGACGAAAAGCGATGTGACATAATCCAATACAAATCAAATCAATCCCCTCTCTCTCTCTCTCTCTCTCTCTCTCTCTTTCTCTGTGTTTGTGTGTGTGTGTGCGGGGAGGGGGGGGGGGTTGTAGAGAAGGATGACCTACGTAGACATATGTAGGACAAATGATAGATCTTGATTAGCTTGGTTCAGACTGGAGGATAGAAACAATCCAAACGTAGAGGAAAGATGATAACACTATTTATTAAGCCTTGTTTCCTTCTTTAATAAAACACCAAAATGCTGACCATGGGAGAATTTATTGAAAAATAAACAATATAAACGTAAAGATTCCACCCTCTAACAGGGTCTTCTTCAAAGATTCACACTAAAAAAGTTATGTTTATTGTGTATTACGTTTATTTTACAATAAATTCTGCCTTGATCAGCATTTTGAGTGTTTTATTAAAGAAGGAAGATGATAGCGTAGAATGTAAGGAAACAGGGAATGCAAGACGACATTATTCCGAGGACATCAAACAGCAAACTGAGAGGATAATGAAGACGGTAATGATGAGTGAGAAGGCGAAGGGGGTGAGAAGATGCTAAATAACGTATTTGAAATAAAGAACCTGGGTTCTTTCTTACATTCTGTTGGAACGAAGAGGACAAGTTAGGAGAATGAAAGGGTAACTAGGGTGTTCTGTTGCGAGGCACACCCAGCTAACCTAACCACATAGCGGAATTGTTAGGTTAGGAGAGGCAGTTGTAGAATTCTTAGCATTTAGTATTGGTGTTATTTGCAAGCTGCATGTGTCCCGCAACACACCCAATTGGGATAACTCAGGGGAGTATATGAGGTCGGTGTATGGTGTGATGATCACATCATCTCAAGTATGACGGAGATCGAGAATGTGTGAGGTCCTTGTTCCAGCCCGCTCCTCCTTTGTATCTTCTTAGCTACTGTAATTACGAAAACTCCAATTTTTGGTTCTCTCTGGAGTATCTAACCAACTAACTCTCCAGCCTTCTTAAACCGAAGGTTTATGGCTGCAGCAACACAGGCCTTCCATCTGTCCCTATCCCACTCTGTTCCATCCCTATCGATTTCCTATAGGTCCATCGCAACGTTATCCCTCCATCTTCGTCTTGGCCTTCCTACAGGTCTCTTACCATCAGGTTTCCCAACAAGAATCCTGTAAAATATTCTGTCCTCTACCGTTCGTGTCACATGGCCTGCCCACCTAAGTTTTCTTGATTCAATCATTCTAATAATATCTGGACATGAATACAAATTATGTACTTCTAAATTATGTAACCTTCTCCACTCACCTGTCTCCTCATCCCTTTTAGGTCCAAATATTTTTGTAAGGATTTTATTTTCAAATACTCTTAATTTATGTTCCTCTTTTAATGTAAGGGACCAAGTTTCGCATCCATATAATACTACAGGCAAAATTACTGTTTTGTATATTTTAACTTTTAGTTTCTTAGATATTAAACGAAAAGATAAAAGTTTATGAGGACAATAGTAACACGTATTTCCTGAATTAAGCCTGCTTTTTATTTCCTCTTTAATATCATTTTTATTTGTTAGAATTACTCCTAAGTACTTGAGTTTGGAAACTGGTTCAATCGCGTTTTCAATAATTCGATTTTTATTATTACCTAACACTTGGTTTCGGTCTGTAAGCATATATTCACTGGAGTGTCACAGAATTTTCTTTCTTGTTAACATTTCGTTCCTTGGAGAATGATGGTATTAAGAACCACATCGTCGCCAAATCAACAATCCAGCAGCATACGTTCTCCTAATATACACACGGACGTGGATGCTTGTAACTGTACGGACGAATTGGAGAGCCGTAAACAAAGGCAGGGTCGGCAACAGTCAACAGCTCCATCAAGGTCTCTCACTTTACAAGACAAACTGCGGTTTGTAGTTGCTCGTTTGAACAGATGGTCGAATGGAGTTAATGGACTGATGAGGCTCCGGGCCTTCCTGATTTGAATGTCGCCGTAGCCGAGAATGTGGTTCCCCCATTTTCTAGATACCGCCAGCAAGCCCTACGGCTGATGGGTGTGATTGTATTAATGAGTATGGCTCTTCTCGTCCAAAATGATTTTTGTTTAATGGTAGATGTCTGGGACTTTTCTGTGTCGTGACGAGACGACTCTATAGGGGCTATTCACCGGAAGGAAGTGCCTTCGCGCGGACGCCATACTTGTAGTACAACAACTTCCGGTTCGTAGGCTCACAACATGCCGCTAAAGGGAGCTGAGATTGTGTCATGTAGGGTGACCAGATATTTGTTGACCAAAAAGAGTACAGTCCATAGGTTGAAGGTGCGCATGCATTTTGCTCTATCACGGGGTCCGCAAAAATCCCGCGCGACTTCTTGACATTCTAATTATCCTGGAAGTTATGCAAAATTAAAACTTCCTTTTTATTTTACACTAATTTTGCACAAAAAACTATATTTTGTGCTACATAATATCTATTTTAATATTCTGATGCAATTCTTGAATATTCTAAAGCAAATTTCTTGGTATGTTGACGCATATAATTGGAGGAGAATATTTACACATCAATATTGATCAATATTTTGAACAAATTTTAATTATTGTAATTTTCAAGTATCGGTATCGGTGGGAATCGATAAGAGTATCGGCATCGGTTCAAAGTGGTATCGGCTCAGCCCTAATTATTATCATTAAATTCCAATGAATTTGAAATATGTTTTGCTTGTTTATGGAATATGAAAATGACTCTTGAAATTGTTCATAGGAAATTCTTGAGTCAAGGAGTAAATACTTCAGTTTGTTGACATCTTGACGTTTTCCTTTCTGTGGATTTTAAGGCATTTTTACGCGTAAAATAATGAATGAAATTAAATAGCAAGGAAAAGAGTATATTTGGGGATTTTTGCAAATTGAAAAGAGTATAGAGTATATGAACCTCTAAAAGAGTATAATACTCTTAAAAAGAGTATGTCTGGTCACCCTAGTCATGTATGAAAGGAACGAAGGAGTGTGTACGTAGAAGGAGGATGTAAACTACGATCAGGGCTAAATAATCTTTCACAGATCTCTCTTCATCCATTTCCTCGAGATCTAGGCGCCAAAATTATTGTATTCAAGTTGTCGGGCGTGAAAATTGGAAGCCCATTAGCAGGAGTAGACTCCGCAGTAATGACAACGGATGTGCAGGAAACCAAAAAGTTGGGACCTGAAAAAAAAATCCCGTTCCGATCCAGACTTCGGAAAAAATGATAGAGTTTAAAAGTAGTTCATTCCCTACATACTTTTTTTTGTACTAAATGTCCGAAATTTATTGAAATTAGCAGTTTTTATTCCAGAAATGAAAAACATCATCACCAGAGGGTAAAATTGTGTGTATAATTAACATTTTTTTAGTATCGGATAATGTTGAATATTTTCCGCTCCTAAAATCTCCCAATTTAGTCTGGAAAAAACATTATTTTTCCCGTTTTGAACGCCAGGACTTTAAAAATACACCGTCCTGTTTCCTTCCCAACGAAAACTTTTGCGTCCCGCACCCCTTGCACTTCATTAAAGGTAGAAGAGAAATAATTCAAATCTCGATTTTCTCTCTGTTTTAGTGATATGAACAAAAACATTACTTTTCCTTTCAAAATATGCTCGGTCATAGTCAGATAGATTACACGTTACGTTCTTGAAGTACACACGAACTGTACTAAATTTTTGTGTAACCAGATTTTTTTTGTGTGTGTGTAACCAGAGGAAATAAATTTTTGTGGAACCAGAGTTTTTTTTTTTTTGTAACCAGAAAATTAAGTACGGGTACTATTATAATGGCCGCGGTGGCTCAGTCGGTAACGCGTCTGACTACCATGCTATAGGTCCCGGGTTCGATCCCCGGCCGGTTCAAATCCGGGAACTTTTCTAACGATGGAAGCGGCCCCGGCGCCCACCCAGCGTCGAATAACATGGGTACCTGGGGGAAACCCTGGGGGGTAAAGGCGGTCAGGGGCGTGATGCTGATCACATCACCCCCACTCACGACCGGATCAAGAAAGTGTGGGGCGTTACCCCCACATCCCCTATACGCCTTCATGGCGTGGTGCTATGCACAGGGGAACACTTTACTTTTTACGTTTTACGGGTACTATTATTAATTTTCGTCTTTTGCAATGGAAATCTCTTCAACATTGATAGTGAAGAGGTCCTAGGTTTGAACACCATGGTCAGGCAATGGTGTGTCATTGTTTTTGTCCCATCAGTAATTTTTCCAGTTTATTATTCATCTTCATCGTCATGTTTAATACAAATAGCAGAAAATTGACTTAAAATAACAATGATCGTTTTGTATTTCAAACGGGAACGAAACCAGCAAGTGTGCATCACCGCATCCCTCTGACTCGCCCTGACTGAAGAAAGAAGAAAAGAAGCTCCGTTTTCCTTTTTTTATATGTCCGTGCATCTCGCACTTTTTCACTTAAAACATAAATGTATGCATCCAAAGATTTACATGCTTTAAGTGCTTTCGCTGTGTAGGAAAAATTAAATATGTAGGCTACAAATATCGCCAATGAAACGACGATCAGCAAATGGATCTCATCCTGGAATAAGGCCGTATTACTTCCTAGTTGCTCATCCAATTGATATACAAAGGCCTCTACTTTGCCCTGATATCTCTTATTCTCCTCGTCGTCAAGTGCTTTTATATGATCCATTTCATCCGGTATACAAAACGAGAAGAAAGGCCACAAGTTCGCGCTTAAATGACCCGGCCGCTGTGAACCGGAAGTTGTTGTGCTACAGTTCCACAATCGATTGTGCCGTTCGATATATTTTTGTTTACTCGTGGATAGCCCCTATAGCAAGTCTCGTCTTGAATTGTAAGTTGTTCCATGGTCTTCCCAACAGCCGTTTCCCAGCAATTAGAAAAAATGCTAACATTTCAGGCCGGGGATCGAACCCGGGACCTTTAGCATGGTAGTCAGACGCGTTACCGACTGAGCCACTTTTCTCCCTTACTCTTTCTCTTTTCCTTTTGGTGCATTACCGACCCCCGTGGCGAAGTGGTCTCATAAGATCACGAAGTGCGGAAGCTCCTCTCAGGCATGGACAAAAGTAAAAACTATGATAAAAAAGATAAAGTGTTCCCCTGTGCATAGCACCACGCCATGAAGGCGTATAGGGGGTGTGGGGGTAACGCCCCACACTTTCTTGATCCGGTCGTGAGTGGAGGTGATGTGATCAGCATCACGCCCCTGACCACCTTTACCCCCCAGGGTTTCCCCCAGGTACCCATGTTATTCGACGCTGGGTAGGCGCCGGGGCCGCTTCCACCGTTAGAAAAGTTCCCGGATTTGAACCGGCCGGGGATCGAACCCGGGACCTTTAGCATGGTAGTCAGACGCGTTACCGACTGAGCCACCGCGGCCATAAGTAAAAACTATGCTAAGTCGAATATGTCGTACATCAATAACTCAATTCACGGAAACAGACATAGTGTTCCCTGAATTTATTTTTTTTCCCTCCCACGAATCAACATGCAGTGCAATGGATGATAGCCCAACGTATGTATTTCCCAAAGAACAGAGCAATTTTCCAAGAGACTTCAGTTTTTTCTTGAAAGAACACTATGAAAAAATTCATTCAATATCCAGGAACAAATGTCACGCAAAGTTCCTAATAGTATTTTATACATAGATTTATATATAAAAAAAGGTAAAGTGCTCCCCTGGGCTTAGCACCACGCCATGAAGGCGCATAGGGGATGCGCCCCACACTTTCTTGATCCGGTCGTGAGTGGGGGTGATGTGATCAGCATCGCGCCCCTGACCGCCTTAACCACCCAGGGTTTCCCCCAGGTGCCCATGTCATTCAACGCTGGGTGGGCGCCGGGGCTGCTTCCAACATTAGAAAAGTTCCCGGATTTGAACTGGCCGGGAATCAAACCCGGGACCTTTAGCATGGTAGTCAGACGCGTTACCGAATATTTATTTTAAAGGAATACCCCTACTTGGTGGTATACCCCGTCATTCACACTTTTTCAACTTTTACGCTTTTCAATTTTTACAGTATTCTCAGTTTTTCACGTTTGGACAAACACAAATACCCATACCTTACCCGGGACTCGAACCCGGAACCCCTGGCGTTGCAGCGCGCTGTGCTAACCACTCCGCCACGGAGGTCGACACCGACTGGGCCACCGCGGCCACTATATAGTTGATACAAAAATGTAGTATACATTCTAAGGTAGAACCAATTTTGTACCTGTAGTAAAACAACATGTTAATATAAAATTTAATTTTTAAGCATGTACACAGTTTTTGGAACAATAATAAAAAAAGAGTGGTTAGCACATCGCGCTACGACGCCAGGGGTCCCGGGTTCGAAACCCGGCCTGCGCATGGATGTTTGTGAGTGTCCATTCACCAATTTCATCATACCATCACTCATCCCCATCTTCGCAAATTAGCCAAAAATGGCAGAAAAAGCGAAGTAAAATAAAGAAAATCAATCAAACCAACATTTTGCAGTATCTTCTTTTCGACTTCAGATATTATTTTTTTTTTGTCGATCATATCTTTCTGTGATTTTCCTTCCGTTTTGTCTCTTTTCTGCTTTCTCTATTTATTGATCTTGTGTTATTCCTCTTCTCTGATTTAAATTGATTCCGTTCTTTTTTTGCTCACCCTCTCTCTGTTGCTTCTCTATTTCTCTTTCTTTACTTTAAGTCCTGTCTCCTTTATTTATTTTACTTTCCATCTGTCTCTTTTTATTTATCTTTCTACATGCCTGACTTTCTCGCCTCTTTATTTTGTCTTATCTTTCATTACCTCCCTTTCCTTGTTTCTTTATTTATTTTCTCATTCCTTGTCTCTCTCCTTTTATTTGTTTATTGTATTCTCTCTTTCTGCACAGCTTCTTTCATATCTCTTCTTCTCTCTCTTCCTTAAAACGTTTCTTTCTTTTATTGGCGCATCATGACCCCACTTAAAATCATAGCTCCAGTCCCGATTATTTTATCTGTGAATAAAGTGGACTTGAAACAGAATCTTGGACGTAATCATGATGCCAACATCAACTTTAAGGATAAGGTTTTCGATTTTGGAAAAGTTTCTGTGAGCACCCAAACTTGTTTCTTTTCACTCTCGAAGGGAAAATTGAGATGTTGCTTTGGAAACAATATAGATAGTTGATACACCAGTGTATTTCAGCCTAACTGCTACTTTAAGATGCTCTACAATATAAAATTAAGATAATTGTGTGAGGGAGGGGTAAGCATATTCATACAAACACATGTATTTAACTGAGCCATCCATTTTATATAATGTAATTTTAAACATCGTTCTACTCCTCCTTGTTCTCCTCTTAACATTGGTGATGAGATTCTTTACTTAAGGCTAGAAGCTCTCTCTCTCTCTCTCTCTCTCTCGCTCTCTCTTACACTTTCTCTCCCTCTGTTTTTCTTTTTCTCTCCCTCTCTCTTTCTCTCCCTCTCTCTCTTTCTCTCCCTCTCTCTTTCTTTTTCTCTCCCTCTAACTCTTTCTCTCCCTCTCTCTTCCTTTTTCTCTCCCTCTTACTCTTTCTCTCCCTCTCTCTTTCTCTCCCTCTCTCTCTTTCTCTCCCTCTCTCTTTCTTTTTCTCTCCCTCTTACTCTTTCTCTCCCTCTCTCTTTCTTTTTCTCTCCCTCTCTCTCCTTCTCTCCCTCTCTCTTTCTTTTTCTCTCCCTCTTACTCTTTCTCTCCCTCTCTCTTTCTCTCCCTCTCTCTTTCTCTCCCTCTCTCTTTCTTTTTCTCTCCCTCTCTCTCCTTCTCTCCCTCTCTCTTTCTTTTTCTCTCCCTCTCATTTTCTCTCCCTCTCCCTCTTTCTCTCCCTCTCTCTTTCTCTTTCTTTTTCTCTCCCTCTTACTCTTTCTATACCTCTCTCTTTCTTTTTCTCTCCCTCTCTCTCCTTCTCTCCCTCCCTCTTACTCTTTCTCTCCCTCTCTCTTTCTTTTTCTTTCCCTCTCTCTCCTTCTCTCCCTCTCTCTTTCTTTTTCTCTCCCTCTCTCTTTCTTTTTCTCTCCCTCTCTCTCCTTCTCTCCCTCTCTCTTTTTCTCTCCCTCTCTCTTTCTCTCCCTCTCTATCTCATTCTATTTCTATTTCTCTCCCTCTCTCTCTTTCTCTCACCCTTTCTCTCCCTCTCTCTCTCTTTCTCTTTCTCACAGAAGGAGAGAGAGGGAAGAAAAGAGAAAAGAGGAAACGAAGATATAAAAAGTAAAGGAAGGAGTAGGAATAAAGAGAGATATCAAAGAATAATGTGAGGGGAGGATAAGGGGAGAGAGAGGAGAGGAAGAGAGAGGCAAGAGTAGAAGTAAGGGAGAGAAAATATACAAGAGCAGAGAGTGAAGAGATGAAAATCGATGAGAGATAGAGAGAAACGAAAAAAGTTAAGATGTAGAGATAAAGAAAGAAAGCCAAAGATTTAGAGAGAGAGAGAGAGAGAGAGAGAGAGAGAGAGAGAGACACTTGATAACCATAATCGTCGCCACGATCGTTGCTCCCGTTCTTAAATCATAATGACAGACCAGATCTAGATCATTGCACTGATGTTCTGCTAAACCCCAATATGTTTACTAAACTTAGCAGTTGCGAATAATTGCTCGTATAATGTTCCAGTGTGTGTAATGGGTAAGCAGGGTAAGTTTACTGGGTTAACTGCCGTGTTTTATTATGAAAAACGTAACTACTTTCTGGTTTGCATGTGAGATTCGTGGCCCCCTTTGTATCAACTGGCACACATCGAAAGCTCCATCTCTTGTTTACTAGCTCATATCTCTGCCCGTAAACAGCTGTTTCCGTAGTGTTTTCACACGCAAATACAAAATGGCAGCGCATCATATATAAACATACCTTTTTCGGTGAGCTACTCTCTTGTTTGTGTTGCTAGCGTTAAAGTTTTCACGTTTTTTTTGTTTTGACATACTTGTCTTCTATCATCAGACGCATTGGCCCATTTCTAGTACAGTCGGTTGCATATACATTCCAAGTTTGTGTAAATGATAATACTTAGGAGTAATACTAACAAATGAAAATGATATTAAAGAGGAAATAAAAAGCAGGCTTAATTCAAGAAATGCATGATACTTTTCTCTTCATAAACTTTTGTCTTCTCGTAAGAAACTAAAAGTTAAAATATACAAAACAGTAATTTTGCCTGTAATATTATATGGATGCGAAACATGGTCCCTTACATTGAAAGAGGAACGTAAATTGAGAGTATTTGAAAATAATATCCATAGGAAAATATTTGGGCCTAAAAGTGGATGAGGAGACAGGTGAGTGGAGAAGGTTACATAATTTAGAACTACATAATTTGTATTCATGTCCAGATATTATTAGCATAATGAAATCAAGAATACTTAGGTGGGCAGGTCATGTGGCACGAATGGGAGAGGAAAGAAGAGTTTACAGGATTCGTGTTGGGAAAATTGATGGTAAGAGACCTGTAGGAAGACCAAGACGAAGATGGAGGGAAAATGTTGAGATGGACCTAATAGGGACAGATGGAAGGCCTGTGTTGCTGCAGCCATGAACCTTCGGGTTCAAGAAGGCTAGGGAGTTAGTTAGTTAGTAAATGGTTACAAGTCAAGTAGCACTTTTGCATAGAACCTGATCTCATTATGCTAAAAATATAAAGATTTCTATGTTTACAGTCACGGAGAGTTCTGAAAATGAAAACGGTTGTTACATCCCGGAAGTGTCCGTCACTATCCATTAAGCTTCCATTGCAGTGCTGGCCAAAAGTCAATGGTGTTTGGCCATAGACGTTTCTATGTACAGTCCGCAACAAAACTAAGGCACAAAATATTAATGAACAGTGACTACAACCTCACATCTATATGTCCGAAACCACACAGAGAATAGCCGCATTGCATAACATTGCAGGATATTAACATTTTCTTCTTCATGATTGATTGATTTGGAATTTTACTTCTCTTTGGCTAATCGCGAAGATGAGGATGAGTGACAAAATGATGAAACTTATGAAAGGACGTTCACAAAGAATACCCATGTATAGGTCGGGTTTCGAACTCAGGACCCCAGGTGTCGTAGCGTGCTGTGCTAACCACTTCACCACGGAGGTCGGCTTCTCACCTCCATGTTTTGTTGTTAGTACTCATTTTATGCCAATTTTCTACAACTTTTGAATAATCACAATAATGAAAATGAATGATGTAAAAAAAAGTAAAGTGCTCCCCTGTGCATAGCACCACGCCATGAAGGCGTATAGGGGGTGTGGGGGTAACGCCCCACACTTTCTTGATCCGGTCGTGAGTGGGGGTGATGTGATCAGCATCACGCCCCTGACCGCCTTTACCCCCTAGGGTTTCCCCCCAGGTACCCATGTTATTCGACGCTGGGTGGGCGCCGGGGCAGTTTCGATCTTTAGAAAATTTCCCGGATTTTAACCGGCCGGGATCGAACCCGGGACCTTTAGCATGGTAGTCAGTCACTGAATGATGATTAGATTAAATTCATGAAGGGACAATTACACGCTATCCTGAGATGGGAATCAAACCCAGAATCATATGTGGCGAGTTCACTTAACGCTTCAACGTCTGAGCTGACCTTCGGAGCAGCGTGGTTATCACACCGCCCTATTAAGCCAGGGTTCCTGGGTTCGAATCCCGGTTCAGCCATGGCTGTTTGTGTTGTCTGATTTGAAAGAAACGATGTAAAGAATTGAGTAAAAAGTTATGAGAGGAATATAGTGGTGGGGAAAGTTTCAGCTTAGTGCCCTTCGTTAGAAAAATAAAAGGCCGGTATGTCGTCTGACTGCCACGCGGGAGACCCCGGTTCGATTCCCGGCGTGGCTGATCTAAGGTCAGAATTTGTCCCTGCATAAATCGGCTGTGTGGCTCACCCAGCCTCAAAATCAATGGCTACCTGTGGGCAACCCTTGCGAATTAAATGGCGGGCGGGGCGTGGTTCTGATAACATCACCTCCAAAATGGCCGAGATTGAGAATATGTGGGACCCTACCTCCACATTTACCTTACCTTTGGATCTTCGCGATTAGTGAAAGTGGCGGAAACGCGAAGCGAAATAACCAAATTAATCAATCGATTCTTCTGAGTGACAAACAAAACTATCTGGCCAAATTTGCTGATTTGTAATGTGTTACAATTCCTCTCAGTGGACGAGACTTTGCACATCTTGAATGGATGAGTCTTGCGGGAGAGAACGCATGATAGATGTGGCAACGCGAGCAAGTCCCTGGCTGCCTGTGCTTGTGGGTAACTGTACAAGGTGGAGGAATGAATCATCTGCCCAATTACCTCGTGGCTGCGGAGTCAAAAAAGGCGATCGGCCGAATGAAAGGAAAAACTCCAGGCGGGAGCATTCCTTCAGGTGGAGAGAGAGAGAGAGAGAGAGAGAGAGAGAGAGAGAGCACCACCCACTAACTCGCTCCAGTCTTACCCATTCTTGTCCTTCTTTTCCCATTTTATTGATTCAAATTATTTTTCATGTTACAACATTTACAACATCTCCTGAAAGGATTTCAATCAATGAGTGTATCTATGAAGAGGAGTTGGGTGTTCTACAGGGTGAACCAAAAGTTCCATTACCCCCTGTCTATTTTTCTCATATTGATGAATAATATTCATGTTCCAGTATAGTATAACAGGAGATACATTTGATCAGATGAGGCTATAGACAACAACTTCTTCCAGAGCGTATGCCATCATTTTCATAACAAGCAATTATTCGCCTCCAATGAGAAATTCTCCTCAGCATTGCTGGAGTGATTGAAGCAAATGCATTCAGAGTGGCTTCTTTAAGTTCGTCAGTTGTCTCGTAACGCTTACTAGTCACCTTCTGTTTGATGTTACCCCACAATGCATTATCACACAATGGCAGACAGATCCGGACTTCTAGATGGCAAATGTTCAGATCCTCTTCCAATCCATTTGTCTCCAAACCCTTAATTGGGATATTCTCATACCACAATAGCAAAATGTGCTAGTGCACCATCCTGCTGGAACCAAAACTCGACCGAGAAGTCCTAAATTTTGCCGTTCAGGAATAAACCAGTCATGGAACATGGTGAGATTGTTAATTTCGTTCACAGCACCTTCAAAGAAATTTGGACCAAACAGGGATGTGGTAGACATTGCAGCCCACATCATCACGTACTTGAAGGTAAATAATTCTGTTATGAAAGTGATGGTGTACACACAGACACTCTGGAATAAGTTGTCGTCTATAGCCTCATCTGATCAAATGTATATCCTGTTATATGTACTATATTGGACCATGAATATTATACCAGGTGGTTATAATTAAAGTGACGGTGTTCAGAGTGGTGCAGCACGGGCTGTAATGAGAGTAGCAGTCTGAAACTTCGTAGATATGCTAATGAAGCAATGCGCTCGCGAATTATGCAAAAAAAAAAAAAATTAGTTCCAATTCTCGCCACCAGGGTAAAAAATGGCGCTGTAAGCAGTCAAAACGTGGAATTTTCCGTAACTCTGACGTCAAAGTCTGTGACATTGCCTAACCATTGTGTGAGCTCCCTGGTTGTGGTTGGTGACGCTTGTTGCTTTTTCCTTTAGTAATGTTCATGTAATTCGAATAGTGAAATTGTAGCGATATTTTATTACAAAGAGTATTGTTTTCTGCGATTTATAGTGTTTTTCCTGTAACTATACCAAGTTTTGACTGCTTACAGCGCCATTTTTTACCCTGGTGGCGAGAATTGGAACTATTTTTTTTTTTTGCATAATTCGCGAGCGCATTGCTTCATTAGCATATCTACGAAGTTTCAGACTGCTACTCTCATTACAGCCCGTGCTGTACCACTCTGAACACCGTCACTTTAATTATAACCACCTTGTACATCAATATGAAAAAATAAATTGGGGGTGATGGGACTTTTGGATCACCCAGTACTGCTGGATTCAAGGGTTAATCAGGATTTCGAAGTCGAAATCGAATTTTTAGAAAAGTTCTATTTCGTAAAACCAGTTTTCTGATATTTTGAAAAGGGGTGACGCTTTATGAAAACACCCAAATGTGAACCTTCCTTCCACACAACACACCCTGCACTTCATTTTGCAGACTAGCGATGCTCTGGCGTCTGGACCCACGGCCAGAATAATCATCTACTGGACTTGAGTTGTATTCTGTCCATAGTTGCTTGTGATTGCCCCTTCATCCAGTTCATCACCGTTCATCCTCAACCTGGCAATTAGACAGAAGTGGCAGAAACACGAAGTAAATCAATTCATTCATTGTGATATTTTAAAAGTATTTTTGATGTTGGTTTCCTTTCTATATATATATATATATATATATATATATATAAAAATCATTCTTTGTTTTGATTATTGGCCTCCCCGATGGCACAGTGGTAGTGTCGTCGTCTTGTAATCAAGGGGTCCCGGTTCGATTCCTGATGGAGTCACATAGTGGTTCGGACTCCACTTTAAACTGTAGGTCCAGTCCCAATTACCCTTACTGTGTATAAAGTGGACTTAAACACCAACTGTGACCGTGCAATAAGACAACTGAAAGAAGCCGTTGGAAACCCAACGGCAAAAGAAACAGTAAACGAATTGTCCATCATTATTTTCATTCGATCTGTATTACACAATGTGATGACAATGAATTGAAATAATGACGTCAATAAGCAGAGAACAATGACTGCTTCGAACCAACATAGTTTCATTCCTTAAAACAACACAGGAAGTAGAATTAAAAAAGTAATGAAAATAGCGGTGGACAATTTGCCTATCATTATCTTTGCCGTTGACTGTACGAGATGTAAGACGGACATTCAGGGTGCATTGCCTGGCAGTAACGGCCGACGTTTGTGTGCCGAGCTGAGAGACACCTTTTGCACTGCCTCCTGGCAAGAGAGAGGCGGTTCGATACCTAGTGGAGGCACATTGCACAATGCTTCGGATCCCAATTGAAACTGTAGGTCCAATCTTGATTAGCCTTTCTGTGCATAAAGTGGACTTAAAACAACCATTCAATTCAAACAATTCAATGAGAACGACTCCAGGGATGTTATGGCGGATCTTCTTGCGACGCTGGGGGCTGTCACGTACTGTAACGTCTTCGTCATAGGAGTGCTATGGTACACTGTAGTACTGTATTAAATCTACAATCCGCATCTTTCAGTTGTCTTTATTTCACTGACATATAAAGCCCGAAATAGTTTTGGCTCATAATTTTTTAATAGTGCGTTCCCGAACGGGGATTCCTCATCTCATATTGTAGCCCAGTCAATAAAGGTTTCATGTCGGGAATCATTCCGGAAAAGCTGAATTTTGGTCAGTTGCTAGAACACTACTAGTAGTGCAAAATCCCAAAAGTCCCCGCCCCTCCTCGCGGTGCTTCCTCCCCAGCGCCCCCCTCCCCCTAAACATCAATTTCGCAGACTCTCAGTTATCGACTTGTATCTCCGTAACCAATGATCATAGACAGGAAACCTTTTTTTAGTCTTAATCCTCATTAGATGGGCTAGAAAAAATATTCTGGTTAATGTTTCGATAATGTTGGTGGTATTGCTGTAAAGTAAAAAGTAATCTTCAAAAAGTGATTTTTTCTGGTACTTTCTAAAGTTTTTGCCTTCTAACTTTTGAAAGAATTAAGCGACAAGAAATTATTTCGAATAAAAGTTGTAGCCTAACTTATAAGCTTTAAAACGATGTAAGTTTTAATATATTTTAATGAAAGATGCACCATGAAATGTGACTCAAAATGGAGGACAGCACCAAAAAAGGGTCTTTATCACAGTCCGCCGCTTAAGTCCGGAAACATTGACTTTTAGACAAAAGTAAGAGACTTGGTAGAATTAATTGTTATACCACTTAAGATATGTTCAGTCGAGTAGCCAATCGCCATCTCCGTGCTGATGGCCGCCATCTTGAAAAGAGTCCGCCATATTGGATTTTTTTATTTGATATATCTCGGGAACGGTGGCACCTGTCGACTTCAGGACTTTTCAGAAATGCTCCAAATAGTGTAAACTTTCATAACATATCAATAAAAATATATTCTCGCAAAATAAAATCAGAGGTTTTGTAAAAACTCACTCTAGTACCTTATGTCTATAACTGCGAGTTAAAAAGTCTTACTATTCTCGAACCAAACATTTTATGAAATGTAAATTTTTTATATTTATAAATTTACCAATTTATTTTTTCAAGATAAATACAATTTATATAACACTCAATTTATTTTTTTTAAAATATGACCGAAAGAAAAACACATAAGCTTTTGTAATTGATGGTACGAAAATATTTAGTGAAAATTATTTAGAAAATATTTTGTTATGAATTTTCCAGAACTTTGTTTCCCTTCTTTGATCAGGTCTCGAAGTGGTAAACTTTACATTCGCGTAATGTACTAGAAGCAAGATTTTCCATTCAACACCTGGAACGTCCAGGGCACTACTTACTTGCGGCGTATTTTATGATTTCTCTGTAGTTATCAGCAGCAAATAGATAGTATTGTCAGCCATTGAGGTATCCAAGGACCACTGTAACTCTGTACTTCTCTATCAGAAATCAGCACAGCTGGGTTGAGAACAGTAAAACCCCATGACTACGTGCTGGAGGTTCTTTCATAATACCGAAATTTTATTATTCTAACATCCCCATGCTGACAAAAGTGGATCAAAATATCCCATTCTAACCATGTGAAAACGAGTAAAAACGATTGGGATGTTTCCCAATAGCTACAGATTTCCAGATGGACTTATGCTCAAAACACTTTTCTCATCATAAACTTTTATGCTCTCGAATAATATCTAAGAAACTAGAAGTATTTGGACCTACAATGGATGAGGAAACAGGTGAGTGGAGAAGGTTACATAATTTAGAACTACACAATTTGTATTCCTCTCCAGATATTATCAGAATAATTAACTTAGATGGGCAGGCCATGTGGAACGAATGGGAGAGGACATAAGAGTTTACAGGATTCTTGTTGGGAAATCTTATGGTATAAGAGACCTGTAGGATGGCCCAAATGAAGATGGAGGGATAACGTTGATTTGGACCTAAAGTAAATCGGTAAGGTTGGAGAATATTGGATTGATCTTGCCCAGGATAGGGACAGATGGAAGGCTTTTGTTGCTTCAGCCATAAACCTTCGGGTTTAGAAATGCTAGAAAGCCTTCAAGATCGGATGCGTTAAGAACTTGCAAGTAAAGAAATCGCCTGGTGTTGGCATGTTATGAAAGCAATCACACTGTGCAAACAGTTTGGATACCACTTCAAACTCCAACCCATTCACGTGATGTAACAGTACTGCTGCTTTTGTTGTAGACTACGAACTGCATAATGATGTATACCTTGTCAATTGTAACACAGAACCTGACTCAAGTTATCTTAGTTTTGAAGACTAGTGCAAGCAAGAAAGCAAAAAGAGGCCAAAACTCTCAGTGTGACAAATTGACACAGAACTTCACATTGTTCCCCTGGGATAGAGCCTTCCATAGGCGCCGACTCCATGGGGCTTGGGGGCTTGAGCCCCCCCAATATTAACGATGTGGGGGCAGAGACCCCCAATAATTTTGCTTAAGAGGATCTAATGTATTATTTTGCTTCTCTTGTAAAGTTTACTCTGAATTATGCCACATGAACTTAACTTTAAATACACATTTAAAATTTTCTAGACCATGAACTTTGGGGGGCTGAGACCGCTAAACCATCAACTTTGGGGAGGCTATAACCAGAGACAGCAAAACACATGACTTATTACTATATGCTAAGTATATAATTATGAGTGTTGTTAAAATTTTTACTAAAAAGAGTTTCAAAAGATGATGTGCATGAACTAGGGTAGTGGATGGGACGTTCGGGCTACAAATGGCTCTCACATGACATTCAGAACGAGATCATTGATATATTAGAGAGATCTGTTTTGCGCTCCGTGGTAGCAGATATTAGAAGTCGGGAATATTTTGCTATTATGGTTGACGAAACTTGTGACATATCCATCCGTGGACAATTAATATTCTGCATTCGAACTGTGAATAAAAAAAATGATATTTTTGAGGAATTCATGGGCTCTGAAAACGACTTAGTCAAAAACGAGTAAAATTTAGTCACTTTTGACTAAATCCAGTACTGAAACTAGCACCGACTCAATTTGCGTCAAAAGTGAATACTAGCATTTAGTCAATTGATTTGACTGTATTTCTTAGTCAAAACTTGAAGAACATTTAGTCATTTTTCGAGAAGAACTACTACTCAAGTTCAAAGATAATTTACTCATGTTTTGAATAACATTTAGTCAAAATTGAAGAAGTACTACTTCTCAAGTTCAAAGATAATTTACTCGTGTTTTGAATAACATTTAGTCAAAATTGAGGAAGCACTACTTCTCAAGTTCAAAGATAATTTACTCAAGTGAGAAATCAAGTTATTCATTTTTTGACTAAAATATCGTCAAAACTGAATAATTACTGCTTCTCAAGGCTGAAGTGGATTTATTCATTTTTTGACTAAAATTTAGTCAAAATGGAATAATTACTGTTTCTCAAGACTGAGGTAAATTTATTCATTTTTTGACCAAAATTTAGTCAAAATGGAATAATTACTGCTTCTCAAGGCTGAAGTGGATTTATTCATTTTTTGACTAAAATTTAGTTAAAAATTGAATAATTACTGCTTCTCAAGGCTGAAGTGGATTTATTCATTTTTTGACTAAAATTTAGTCAAAATTGAATAATTACTGCTTCTCAAGGCTGAGGTCAGTTTATTCATTTTTATTTAAATTTGGTCAAAATTGAATAAGTATTGCTTCTCTAGCTTGAGGTAGAACTTAGTCAAAATTAAAGAGAAACTACTTTCCAAGATAAAAATTAATTTGTCATTTATCAAGTTACCTGTATTTGTGACCATTTGCTTGAAAAATGACAAGTTTATTTCAAGATTGAGACTAAACAATGGAACATGAAAAAAGTATGGATCCCTGAGCATGACACTAAAATTCTGTAGTAGTAATATTTGTTCACGCTGAAAAAAAGGGTTCCTGGACAACTTTGCAGTAATTAAAAAAAATTATCTTACCTCAGATAGATAGATAGATGAAGCATGTGCAGAGAATATATAGTAGTTTCCTCAATTTAACACAGAATTAACAAAAACTCAATATGCTGACCAAGGCAGTAATTTATTTTATTATAAAACATAAACTAAACGTAACGTTTCAACCTTCTAGCAAGGTTTCCTTCAGACTCTGCACCAAGTACAAATGTTGTTAGAATTAACAAGCATTACACCATCAATTGGAAATATATGCATTTGTAAAAAAAAAAAAAGTCAAGTGTCTCAATTTCCTTATACGAACTACATTCTATGACAGTAAAAATTCTGCATAAATATTCTGAAAATTTAATTCAGAAGATAGGTTGGCTTCAAATTGGCTAACTGGTCAGTGATATGTGCCAAAAGAGCTATGAGGTCTCAAGTTTATTTGGACCCTGTATAAGACATGGATGCATGGTACATGCCTCATACATCAATCCGACATTCATTCTCATCCAGCTTAACCCAAGAGGCATTTGTTAGGTAGGTTAGGTAGAACAAATACATGTTCTTGAAGCACATACCTTAGAAAAATGACCAAAATCATTCTCAATAAGGGCAAATAAATTATCCACCACACACACACAAAAGAGAATCACTGCTTATGACTTAAAAATAACAAACTAGGTGTATTTTGGAATTATTCTTGGAATTAAAAATTATATTAAAATCATTACGTAAATAACTGAAGGATTGGAAGAAAAAACTGTGAATCAAAACAAATGGACAATTCATTTTGAAATTTATTTATTGGAACTCTCACATAACAAACTGCTCAATAAGTAACAATAGCAGACAACAAATTCTCAATTCAAACATGAGACTGACCAAAAAATATATGTTATTGTTAATATGCTCTATACCCAGCCACAATATGTTTCATTTTATAGTTGCAAAATGGTTCAAACATTAAAAACAACACTGTGACATGAAGGAAGTTGAAAATGACCTTATGGATAAAAAGTATGTTTTCTTACTAATACGTAGCTACATTTAAATAACTCAAGAAGTTGCTTGTGTTAAAATGTCTATGTAGGCTAAAGTATAAAGATAAATAAAAATAAAACCAAATCATTAAAATGGAAAAACCACACTAAAATAGCATTGTAAAAGTAGGCCAAGAAAATCAATATTTTTTTATACTATGAAAGAAAATGAAAAAAATATTGGCCTGCAACTAGTTCAAACAAGCAAATATTTTGAATATATTATTTTATGAAAATGTTAACATTTTTTTTGTGACTTTCACTGGTCCTGCTGTAGTGCTGACCTAGACTTATAAGCCTACTCCCTGCTGTGAACATCATTATGATACTTCCTTATACTCAATTTGATTTGTACCCTTTAGCAGGTCAGGTTATATCAGGTGTTTACTGTATTTAGATTTTTAAAAATTCTTATCAGATTTTCTTTCCGTACAGCCCAGCGGTAGACTCAGAGGCCTACACTTTTCTTAGCTCTAAACTCCAAGCCATTATATTATTGAATCACTGAGTTCATTGTTGTTGACATAGATGCTGTTATACTATAACAATTAAAGAATTACTATCATTAATAAAAAAACAAGAACCAATCATTTAATGAATGTACACATATTTTATCATTCACTAAACTTAAAAAAATCATATTAATGTCTATATAGTAACTATAATAATTACAAAAATTACCAACCACTTGTACACTGTCACTGCCATGTGCAAGAGGGTGGGGGCATTCACAGGTCCACTCGTTGAATTTTTCCTCCTATGCGAGTTACTTTATGACATTATGAACAAAAATAATACATAAACATTGGGAACACCCTAGGGAACAGTATGATTTACTTTCAACTTTTACTAAAAATACTCGCATTATAAAAATAGAAAAACAAGAAATGGTGGGTCTAGGCACGCACCCACAGGGAGAGCGATTGGGGCATTCACCCCTCCCAATTGCCAGCTCTTGTATATTATTATTCCTAATATTTTTTGAAGACCAAAATGTTCTGTGCTTCATCACAAAGTTTAAACCTACTGTATGCTCATGACAGACTAATCGAAACTGGATCCACAGTTTAAATTTGGATCCAAACCATTGTGGAATGTGCCTTAAAAGGTGACCCCTTGAGAAAATAAGTTTTTGTTTTCAATGGTTATTCACATTACTTCTCATGTCTGATCATTCAGTTTACAATGGCAATGGAAAGAATTATAAAAGGGTCCTAGGTTCGATACCTGGTGGAGGAATATTTTGATTTGGATTCTACAATAGTTTCAACTTCAACTCCAGTTCCTATAAGCATATTTGTGGATAAAGTGGACTTAAAGCAAATAGCAATCTCAATAATAATTTTTCCCTGCCCTGGACTCTTATTTTTGCAAAACAATATGCTAATCACTAGACCATGGAAGTCTGCTTGGTTCCTGTCCACAGTAGTCTATATTATTTATGTCAAACAGTGCAACTGTTGTTAGAACTTATTCTCGGTCAGATGAGGTACTCAACTGAAATTTGCCCCTCGAACTGTAACTTCTCCGCCACTGGGTGGGCCTGGCAGACTTCGCCCCACCCTCAGGTAAGCTAGATGCAAGCTGTGTGGAAGGAATTTTATGACTATGAATAACCATTTATTCATGCTACACACTGGTTTCTATAACAAAATGAATGCCTATCCAAAGTATATTATTACCTTACATGCTACATTTTTCAGAGGTTAAAAACTGAAGTAAATACATGTAAGGTGGTGATCCACATACACTACCACACCCTAATAAATGTTCCATAGCAAAAGAAAATCTAAGCCACACCTGTAATCACTTGTTCAAAGATTCACCTCCACAAATGATGCAGCAAAGCCTAGCCACTTACGTCATGTCAATATTTCAAACAAAAAAGCAGCTGGCAATCACCTTAAGTTCATTCTTATTATTCATTCGGTTTCATCCCAACACATGTCCTCTTCAGGTGACTGGATAAGGCAATTTTATCCTGAAAAAGAAAAACATACCACATGAAGAAACATTTAGTGAATATTAAAATGGAAAAACAAGTCTATACAAATATTTTGCTGTAAATGAGACATTTTCTCAACTTTGCTGCTATTTACCACAGACAGAGCAAAACATGATACACAGTGTACCACATGAAGCTGATTTCTATTGCTTATAAAAATAATACTTTCATTAACATCTAACATGTATAATAATTGACACAAAACAAAAATGTGTTTATCCCTAATTTTGAAGAATACAGTACCCTAAATAAGAAACCCACAATTCTTGAATATAAGACAGTGTACATTTTTTATATAATCCCCGGTTATACACTGCAGTAGATAATTCAGCAAAACAAGTTTTTCAAACCCTTTTTACTCACAATATATAAATATAATGATTTTTGACACTGTCAGTTTTAAAAGGTGCAAGACTGTTTGGCAGACTTTTGAAAACCATGAAACACATTCGTATTTGAACTATTTTTCACTAGTAAAGTGAAACGTTTCAACATGCTTCCGATGCAATTCAATTTGCAACACAATAATCAACATAACTTGCATTGCTGTCTCAGTTTGAAGGACATAAATACTCAGTTTTATTTGACCCTATAAAAGCATAATTCACAACTAAGTGATTCACAAATCAATCATATTGAGTATTATTCAATTCACCTATTGTAACTCCCCCATGGAACCACATAATTGTTCTGATTCCCGTTATCTCTGGATTTGATTCCCAGCAGGACACAGTGCTGTAAATTGAATTGTAATTTAAACGGCTTGACCAGTCCCAATTAGCTTATCTCTGCATAAGGTGTGCTTAAAATCATTGTTCATTGAACGTTTGTCAACATAGAAAAAGACAAAATAATGGCATTTGTAGTTTGATACTGAAATTAAAAATTTTATTGCACACATCTTCATGTTTTAGAGTATTGTCAATAAATTCCATACCTAGACTACAATTCCTTCCAAGTCACACCTTTCCTCAATTGTCGGTTTCACTAACATATTCCAATTTTGTTTATTAGCAGGCATTTTCTGTAGTATGCGTGAAGCATAATAATTGAGACTGAAAGTGAACTTACACATCTAATCTTGACTGCTTAGTTCTCTTGCCTCAAAAACACATGCACACACAGATTTTAAAATGCAATTAGGAGGAGGAGGTTTTTGAAAGTGCATAAATGTAACCCATTAATTTTTCAATTCAATGTTTCTCATTTCTAAACCATGAAACATTTCCATCTGATAAAGAAGAAAAAGAAACATATATTAACAGAAAACGAAGAAATACAAAACTAAATAATCTTAGAGATTCACAAACATGCACGACATGGTATGTCGGAGCTATGAAAGAGCCTGTCAGTGGACTTCCATTGCGCGACATGTAGTGTGCACGTATATTTCCAGTGACATTGTTATGTAGCTTCCAATTGGATTCAGCTATTTCTTTTCACAATGCTGGCACTCACAAACTATCTGGGGGTCTCTAATGGAAATTGAACTTCTGTTTGAACTAAAATCATTTATGAGCCATAACGATTTGGCTATGCAGGAACCCAAACTGAACCATTACTTGGATGATAACAAAAAAAATCCTAATTACATGTATTTCTTATTCAAAACTGATGTAGAATTAAAAAATTGTCAATATTCCATCCCACTAGTTATATTCCAAAGAGTGTCTTCCCAATGGTGCAGTGGTAGCGTCGTCACCTTGTAATCAAGGGGTCCAGAGTCCTACACCTGGTGGAGGCACATAGTGCTTCGGATCCCACTTTAAATTGTAGGTCCAGTCCCGATTAGCCTTACTGTGCATAAAGTGGACTTAAAACACCAAATCAAATCAAAATGTTCTAAAGAGATTGTGTTACAATGTAGGAACCAAACTGAAGGTATAAATTGAATGTTTCTACAAGAATGTTTCTTCATCATACAATTAAATAATTTTCGTAAGAATATTTATTGCATCTCTTTCTTCATCAATCCATTCAGGGTCATTCCAAAGTGACTAAGGTAGTGAACTAAGGTACCCGACCAGTATATTATGGCATATGCACAGCATGGATATGAAAAGTACAGACACCTAGATAGCTCATAGTAAGTATTGGACATAGTGCTTGGTGTGAGATGTTTAAGTAAAATATAATGCTCACTCCTTTTGTAAATGTAACATATTTGCCACACATAGTTAAACAAAAAAACGTCAATGTGAGAAAAACAATGGTGCCTATTTTATAAATCTAATTAATATTTTTTTGCTGTGCACTGAACAACTGAAGACTGAAATGACAAAATATCAGATTCTACAAATTCAGCAAATTATTGTAGTTAATTTACACACACACACACAAATTATGTGACTTTTGTAACATGGAAACACATATTACAAATCTGAATAAGCAAACTTGCACCGCACGTCAACTGTTTAAATATCTTCATTCAATGTAAAATGTCCTCTGCTATTGACCATTACACAAGATAAGCCTCCCAACCCCCCCCCCCCCCAAAAAAAAATCTGGTCCTTTGGCAGAGGCCACTGAAAGTATAAGCCAGCTCTATTCATAATGGAGACTTCTATTTTATTCTGGACTATATCAAAGGTCACCAGCCCTGGATAGCTCTTATAATCATATGACACAACATACCAGTCACTGGCATTTAAAATATGCATCATATTCCTGACAACAAGACACTTACTACTAGCAATGCAAACTTCAAATTGTTCTGTGGCAAGTGATATGATCCCACTGATTGGTAGGTATTTGGCCCCCTCTGTTTCAATACGAGGATACCTTCATGCCATTACACAGTCAGCATGTTGAATGGTGCTAAGAGGTAGGATATTTTCAAAAGATATCATGTAAAGGCATACAAATGTTACAACTGTGAGTTACATCATTAGTGTTGAGTTTACTATGTATTTATGACAGCAGTTAGCTCACTTTTTTAAACATAGTGCCAGCAAATATATCCAACATAACTATGTTGTGGGGCCTACCTAGATATTATGCAAATTAGAAGTTTCTCTTTAGTTTTCAGCAGCTTTGTGTGAAAAACTTAATTTTTTTAATGACATAACATCTAAAATCAATATTCTAATATATTTTTTGTGTATTCTAAGGCAAATATATTTATCAATTGATGTATATAATTAGAGTGGAATACTTATACACTATTGTTAATGAAATTTCTAAGTAACTTTTAATTATTACAATTTTCAAGTATCGGTGGGAATCGGTGAGAGTATCGGCATCGGTTCAAAGTGGTATCGGCTCAGCCTTAGTTAAGATGCATACTTTTTTATACTTACCATAAACCTACTTTGTTCCCAGTTGAGTTCTATTGTGAGTTAAAAGTGTAAATATATTATAACAAGAAATGTTATAATGAACATATTTGTATGTATTTATTTTAGTGTACTTCAATAATTCACGTTTACTTTTGGTAAATTTCATCAAAACTGCCACACTACGCTTATCATTCTACTGGTGAACTTTGTAGTTAAAAACTTGTACATGAAAAGGCAACAGTGTAAGGAACGGTTAAAGGAATGATTCATGTAATCGGTTCCCATACCATACGGGATTACAGTTTCCGGGCCGATTCTGGACAGAAAAATGGTTGTGTTGGTTATGTGAGTAATGCGACATTCTAATAAGTGGATTTAAGTGAAAACTCGAACTTAATGAGTGAATTTGAAGCAGCTGAGTTCGAAACATTGAACTTATTACGGCGAATTGAAGAGCGGACTCGTTTGTTGACGAACGGGTAAAAGATCGATTCAGTTGGTTGGTTCGTTCGTCCGAAAAAGGAAGATGGAGAGCTCGTAAGGTTTGATCGGAAAAGAATATCAAGGAATATCCGAACATCTGGGAATTTGCCATGCAATTCACATGTCGCAAATGATTCATAAAGGTTCAGTAAACATGCAACGCAAAGAATATCGGTTCACCAAGTAAGGATACAGCCGATATTTGATGACTTTGTTGTGGAAGTGATCTACGGATCGTGGTTCGGGCATTGATTGTAAGTACCGAACTTCATTTATTAAGTGCACCCAGACGTCTGTAGGAATATCTGCATTAAAGTTTTCCACTTCGCAAAATATGCTAGCATTCGTGTGCATCGTGTATGGCCATTAATCAGTATGCATCGCACCGTTAGTTTGAGCGGGAAAGCAGCGCGTGGGGTAGCCATATTGGCATAAAATTTCAACTGATCAGCAATTGCAAACTGTAAATTGTTAAAAGTAAATATCGTTGAATATTCTGCTTAATGCACACAATTCTTATTATTACTATGCTGTTAGAGTTTTGTGAGTTGAACAAGGGTAATACATTGTGCTGCATGTAGAAAAAATTATGCCTGTTGTAAGCACGAAAATTGAACTTTTGTAGTAGTGTTTCAATATTGAATACACGAACTACTAAAGACTAAATAATTAATGTAGAGTTCAGCGAGAAATAAACAAAGTTCTGTTTTTGAATTTCTTTAATAATATCGATAAAAGTTACTGATAGATTTTGTCGAATTAATTGTGCCGGATTATCAGGTCTTGAGATGACAGCCTAAAACAGCTGATTCATTGCATCACATTTTCTTTTGTTATTTTAGTCACAGGGAGTAATAATTTTCTTCAAGTTGAATGAAACAATATGTAACCTGCTATAGGGCACAGTAGGTAAATTGAATGCCATAAGTACTGAAAATTAGTTTATTGGTTTATTTTCCTCTCTAGTAATAATAAAACATATTAATATCTCATATCTTTGTGTTGACATTTATCAAAAAAAAGGCTCCTTCTGTGCATTATGAATATACATATATGAATTAATGTAAATGTTGCTTTTCAGGAAGAAGTTCATTTTGTGCTGGTCACTTAAGTATGAATAATGCCCGGGAATATTTTGACAGTTGGGTTATCAATTAGGTCAGGCTAAAGGGTTATGTTCACTGAAGTTCAGATCTTAATCTATGCACACAGCCTCCCTTGGGTAACTTTTCTTGAGACCCAGTCTTCTGTACATCAGCTGATATTAACACAAGCGAGTCAGGTCCAAGAGAGAGGGTAAAATTGTATGGTGAATCAAAATTTTATCAATTGGAATGGGAATTGTTGTTTACTATTCAGTTTTTCATGAACCGTAAATAATATGCGAGTTATTCAGTTTCACATATAGGGTGAACTGATGTAAATTGGCACTTCAATCACAGAAAATACAATTTCAGTTGGGTGTAACTTACTTGTTTCTCTACGAATTTCATGTAATTGAATGAAGTGAACATCTATGCAAATTTTTACTTTATTGCTTAGTATGCCTATTGATACGTAATCCCGTAGATTATCGGACACAGCAACCAGCGCTACCAGAGTAATGGGTTACATTGAAATTGTGGGCAGAATTAAACTAATTTCAGTGTTCATCTAAATGGGATTGTTCGTAATGTGGTAGTTTCCATTTAGCATACCTATTCATCGAGGCGACGAAACTCCCATAGTGTGTACTGGCACACGTTGAGTACGTCACATTAAGATTACGAGACGTCAGTGTTAAAAGTTTTATAGGCATTAAGCAAATTTTTATTTTAATTTTTGGGCAAAAAAAAAAAAAGATGGGAACGGAAAACGAACCTGTGACCTTGGAATCGTTGTTCGCGTTCATCAAGCAGAGTGATGAAAGGAATGATCAACGGTTCCAAGCGTCAAAAGCAAGTATTGAGTTGCTGAAGTCAGAATTAAATGACAGTAACCAATTGCTGAAGTCAGAATTAGATAACAGTAACAAAGTGCTGAAGTCTGAACTTACTGCTCACACTAGTAGGTTGGTGGGAAAACTTCAGTCAGACCTCAGTGATACCAGCAAATGTATCTTAGACTTGCAACAACATGTAGTCAAAACAAGTGAGGGTCTTCATGATCTCACTTTGAAAGTCTCTCAATACAGATTGGAATGCATGAGTAGAGCTGAAGGGCTAGATAAGAAGTGTGAACCTCTAGTAAATAGATGGGATTCAGAAATACAGGGTGTTCATGAAACTTGTGAACATTCGAATGATGCTGTTGTTTCTCTTGCGGTTACAGATTGCTTGTGTATTTCACGTTTGGTCAAATATGACTACTGCACTGGCACTCGGACTTCCTGGTCAGAAAGGGGTGCACAGTGTACCAGCGAACTTAACCAGAACGTAGCGTTAGAACAAAAACATTACGAGGGAAATGATGGAAAACATATTATAGGCAAGGAGGGTGCTCTTGGGGCGTCAGGTAACAGTGATGAGCCTTTCTCTGTCGGCTTCCACAGGGATGTTACTTCTATCCCAAAACCGAACTTGCAAGTTTCTCTATCAGGTATTTGTTCCGAAGAATGTTGTTCTCTGGGTTCGTCTTCGTGGGGTAAGCTTGTTCGCATGGTGCAAAGTGATACAGGGTGTTCTGTAAGCAAGTTGAATCTTCGTCACACACCCACTGATACAAAAACTGCTCAGAATAACTCTGTCTTGTCTGAAACTGGTAATTACTTACCTGAAATGTCCTTAGATCAAGACCATTCGGTACTCAATGTAGTCAAACCAATATCTGATTATTCACCGCAGACTGTTATGGGGAATTATGTAGTCGAACTCAGAAGTTGTCGTTGGTGTGGTCCAAGGTATGTCCCCATGGGCAAAAGAAAGGCCAGTATGATATTTGTCGTTTCTTCGATGAAATTAAGAACTGGTTATTCAGTCAGGTGCAGGAGGCGCATCAGAGTTAAAATGAAATCACCAGGGGAAACTCAGGTCAAGAAAACTTCTGGAGTCAGTCGAACAGTTGCGGGAGGGAGACTGCCCCTACATCCTAGCCATATTAAGAAAAGAAAAACAAAGAAGTGTCCTCGGAAACATATCAGAACAAAAGTTTGGGGGGAAACTTCTAGTATTTGTCTTCTTTGGGCATTATCTCTTTTGTACAGAGTACGACTGGTTTGGCATCGTACTCATGTCAGAAGAAAATCTCATGAGACGCGATAGGGAGAGGATGATTGCTCAAAGATCAAACCTAGTGAGGTCATCGGAGCTATCATCACTCTTTAATTAGTTGTAGTAAGTTTGTTTTGTACAAATGTAAATATTGCACGTAATATATTTTAAATGGGCAAATATTATAATTTATATATCTTTGGGTGATTAGAAAGAAATTTTGAGTATAAATTTTTTTTAATAGTATTAATTTGGTTTTGATACGTAATTTCATTGGGGATCTTGTGTGAACCTAATACTCAGGATTAGGAATCTTAAGGACAATTAAGTGCAGGAATTCTGAAGATAGAAGCTTATGTGGAATTATGGTACTTCACCATCATTTAGAAGCAAGTGACTTCTCTATAAGCCTTAGATTCGATTTCGTTTCCATGACGTAGGTAGCTTCATTTCAAATCTGTTGCTAAATGTGCATACTACGTAGTATCGTCGTGAAATTTTAGTACGAACCTATTGTAGTAAAAATTGAGAATTTGGGCGTTCTAAAGGAACGTAGGGGAACATCAGGGACACTAGTTGTCGTATTTGTTCATCCTTTTAAAGATGTCTCCACACATAGGTTATGTGAGAACGGAAGAATGTCGAGAGGACGTTTGCCGCATAATAATGGTTTGATCCTGACACGAGTCCGTCTTGGAGCTTCTGTAATAGAATGTGTCTCTCAATAACGTTTACAGGGTTATAATAAAGGTTAACTGTTATAGTCAATATTCAATAGTTACGAACATACTTTATCTAAAATTTGGTACGGCAACGTGAAGTTATGAGTCCTACGGAAACCTACTTTTGATTCGCTCATGACAAGTGTCGTGGTTTATTTGTGGTGTTAATACGTAATTAACAATAATGATGGTGAAACATTAGGTGACAGCATTTATTAGCCGCGTACTTACGGGGCTGGTGTCATCAGCGGTTTGTTGTTGCTTCTATCAGATAATTCTTCTTGCACGTATTCAGTTAAGGATGCTGAGTTTGTCCGAACATGGATTCATATCTGTGAAAAAACATTTTCCTGGCTATTTGGCAGATCAAGCTCTCAAATTTTATAGAAACTCTTTAAACACTTATCTTGTGTAAAATTAAATTTAAACGTTATTTTCGCCTTCGGAACTCAGGTTGAATATGCCGAGGAGATTGACCGACATACCGCTTTTGGACGTGGGTAATAATGTGACCTGGGATGGCAAATTGGTTATGTCAAATTTAACCAGTTTCGGCAAAAGACAGGAAAGGTTGAGAAAACTTAATGCCAAAAGGGCAGCTAATCCTAACGTTGAGGAGGGGAATTTGATCTTCGTAAAAAATCAAAATCCTGGTGGCATGAAAGATAGGGTAATCAAGAAATATTGCGAGCTCTTTGTTGGGCCCTACATTTGTGTTAAAAATAACGGTGATTCAACACTTTCGTTGATTGATTGTGTCACTGGGGAAAGAGTGAACAATCAATCTATTGAACACTGCAAATTATGGAAGTGTTCAATGGATAAATTGAGGTATTGGGTGATGAAGGTGCAGGACTTGAATCTGGTTGGAATAGAGGAGTTGCTTCAGAAATTAAAGGATTCCTGTGAGTCAGGAAAATTCTGTGGTCAGGGTTCAGAACGTCAATGAGGAAAATGATCATAGGCAGTTTAATTTTCTTTGTGAGTCAAGTGAGTAGTGCCTGCGGCGGGCAGATTTGTCAAGTTGGTACTATTTCGCGGCGGGCCAGAACAAAAGAATAATTCCTATTGTCTCTATATCACTTGGCGATTCTTAAATGGAGAATATGCATGTTGGTTGTTTGCTCAAAGCAATTATTGGTTTTAGTCGATGGTGGGACTGGTATTTTAGGGAATTTATGGCACGTTTGAGACAGTTACGCTCCAACGCATATAAGGCAGTATGCTGGAATTACTTTTCGGTAGAGTCAGGCTCAAACATTGATCTTATTTTGTGCCAAGATGACGGCAACAGGAATTTGTGTCGAGCTTGATCTTTAGTCTCGTACAAAGTAGTTGAACAGGTGATGTCAGGTGTCGATGAAGGGTTGACAAGATGGCTTCTGCGGTTGTGTGGTCTAAGTGGGCTAGTGTCAGCGGCGGACTGAATGGTCAAGTGGACATAACCTTGCGGCGAGACGGCACGCAAACTGTGGAGTTCAATCTTAAGTCAATACCAGTTCAAGGGCACGTGTATGGGGTGACCAGAACGAATTCAACTTCTTTCCTTCTGTAGGAACTATTGTAATCATCACACTTTAAAGATAGGGTGAATGTAAATAATATAAACGAATGGACATTATAGATATAAGGTGATTTGTGCAAATGTAAATATTCTGTGTTTTATACTTATGTGTAATAGTGTGAGTAGTTATGTTGTGTGTAGGTTGTACAGGTAGTTGTATATTGTTTGGGTTCAGCCTCTTGTTGGGCGCCAATTATAACAAGAAATGTTATAATGAACATATTTGTATGTATTTATTTTAGTGTACTTCAATAATTCACGTTTACTTTTGGTAAATTTCATCAAAACTGCCACACTACGCTTATCATTCTACTGGTGAACTTTGTAGTTAAAAACTTGTACATGAAAAGGCAACAGTGTAAGGAACGGTTAAAGGAATGATTCATGTAATCGGTTCCCATACCATACGGGATTACAGTTTCCGGGCCGATTCTGGACAGAAAAATGGTTGTGTTGGTTATGTGAGTAATGCGACATTCTAATAAGTGGATTTAAGTGAAAACTCGAACTTAATGAGTGAATTTGAAGCAGCTGAGTTCGAAACATTGAACTTATTACGGCGAATTGAAGAGCGGACTCGTTTGTTGACGAACGGGTAAAAGATCGATTCAGTTGGTTGGTTCGTTCGTCCGAAAAAGGAAGATGGAGAGCTCGTAAGGTTTGATCGGAAAAGAATATCAAGGAATATCCGAACATCTGGGAATTTGCCATGCAATTCACATGTCGCAAATGATTCATAAAGGTTCAGTAAACATGCAACGCAAAGAATATCGGTTCACCAAGTAAGGATACAGCCGATATTTGATGACTTTGTTGTGGAAGTGATCTACGGATCGTGGTTCGGGCATTGATTGTAAGTACCGAACTTCATTTATTAAGTGCACCCAGACGTCTGTAGGAATATCTGCATTAAAGTTTTCCACTTCGCAAAATATGCTAGCATTCGTGTGCATCGTGTATGGCCATTAATCAGTATGCATCGCACCGTTAGTTTGAGCGGGAAAGCAGCGCGTGGGGTAGCCATATTGGCATAAAATTTCAACTGATCAGCAATTGCAAACTGTAAATTGTTAAAAGTAAATATCGTTGAATATTCTGCTTAATGCACACAATTCTTATTATTACTATGCTGTTAGAGTTTTGTGAGTTGAACAAGGGTAATACATTGTGCTGCATGTAGAAAAAATTATGCCTGTTGTAAGCACGAAAATTGAACTTTTGTAGTAGTGTTTCAATATTGAATACACGAACTACTAAAGACTAAATAATTAATGTAGAGTTCAGCGAGAAATAAACAAAGTTCTGTTTTTGAATTTCTTTAATAATATCGATAAAAGTTACTGATAGATTTTGTCGAATTAATTGTGCCGGATTATCAGGTCTTGAGATGACAGCCTAAAACAGCTGATTCATTGCATCACATTTTCTTTTGTTATTTTAGTCACAGGGAGTAATAATTTTCTTCAAGTTGAATGAAACAATATGTAACCTGCTATAGGGCACAGTAGGTAAATTGAATGCCATAAGTACTGAAAATTAGTTTATTGGTTTATTTTCCTCTCTAGTAATAATAAAACATATTAATATCTCATATCTTTGTGTTGACATTTATCAAAAAAAAGGCTCCTTCTGTGCATTATGAATATACATATATGAATTAATGTAAATGTTGCTTTTCAGGAAGAAGTTCATTTTGTGCTGGTCACTTAAGTATGAATAATGCCCGGGAATATTTTGACAGTTGGGTTATCAATTAGGTCAGGCTAAAGGGTTATGTTCACTGAAGTTCAGATCTTAATCTATGCACACAGCCTCCCTTGGGTAACTTTTCTTGAGACCCAGTCTTCTGTACATCAGCTGATATTAACACAAGCGAGTCAGGTCCAAGAGAGAGGGTAAAATTGTATGGTGAATCAAAATTTTATCAATTGGAATGGGAATTGTTGTTTACTATTCAGTTTTTCATGAACCGTAAATAATATGCGAGTTATTCAGTTTCACATATAGGGTGAACTGATGTAAATTGGCACTTCAATCACAGAAAATACAATTTCAGTTGGGTGTAACTTACTTGTTTCTCTACGAATTTCATGTAATTGAATGAAGTGAACATCTATGCAAATTTTTACTTTATTGCTTAGTATGCCTATTGATACGTAATCCCGTAGATTATCGGACACAGCAACCAGCGCTACCAGAGTAATGGGTTACATTGAAATTGTGGGCAGAATTAAACTAATTTCAGTGTTCATCTAAATGGGATTGTTCGTAATGTGGTAGTTTCCATTTAGCATACCTATTCATCGAGGCGACGAAACTCCCATAGTGTGTACTGGCACACGTTGAGTACGTCACATTATATTATTTACATTATACATAACTACCATTACATGAGTGTTTGTGATAATGATTTTACTTCTGAGATTGTTATAGTACAGGAAAGAAGAAAATTATACCTGATTATATCTGTGAAATTACCCTGTTTGTGGGAGTGGTTAGCATAATGTGGTGGGAAGCCATGAATCCCAGGTTTGAACACTGGTTAAGACATATAGATACCAACTTTCCATAGCATTTTGAACATTCAAAATTTTTAAAGAACATGATTCTGATTCTAAGTTTATCTGTTACAAAGTTTCCATCAGTGCAGTCTTTCCCCTGAGTGTCTTGCTATGCAAGTGGAAGAAGGGAGATATTATATTCTAAACATGAGCAACATTCCTTTTAAATTAAATTTAAAGTCAACTTCATGCATCAAAGCATGAAATAAAATGAAGGGGAAAATGTAGAACATTTTCTTCACAAATAGACAAACTATCCATACAGATCAACACCTTGTTTAGAACTAACAACATGTTGTGAAATAAAGAATGTATGAATTGTACAGTACATGTAAAAAAATTACTCCTTGTTCAAAAAATTAAAATTGTGAAACATAATATTTCTTGTACTGTGAACAAAGTGCTCTCTCTTTATTGCAATGGTGTCAAATTTCAAAACTAAATCAATAAAACTGAAGTAAACCCATATTTCAGTATGTAGATTCAAATGCAGTTGTGTCAACCAGCGTTGTTTAAATTTGTACTGTGCGGATGGCATATAACATACAGACATGTAGTCCCTCATTTACTAAACATGTAAATTCCAGGTTAGGCAACAATTCTCATAATAAGCAACACATTAAGACTATACACTCTCATACTCCCCAGCCAATATACCCTTTAAAAGGAAGAGCTCCAATATAACAACATGCAGTAAAATAAAACAATCAATGTATGAAAAATATTTGCTGCTTGCTAAGAAAAATTAACATTGTGAATGTGTCTTCTTCTCAGTATTGTAATGACCTCAAATTTTAAGAAAAAATAAAAACTTAGATGTTAACACATTTTTATGATGTAGATATCAAAACACAGTTATGTCAGCTAGTGTTATTTAAATTTGTGTAGTGTGGATGACACATAACATACATGCATGCATGCAGCTCCTCATACTATAAACATGCATATTCCAGGTTAGATATATCTCCCTCCTTTTGCATACCAAAACATTCAGTGGAAAAACTATACTGATGGAAGCTCTTTGTAATAGGTATAGCATGAAAAGTTGGTATATACATGTCTAACACAGTGTTCGAACCTGGGATTCTAGCTTCAGAGAATGTTATGCTAAACATGCATATTCTCCATACACCCTCATACTTCTCAACCCATAATGGAGAGCTCCAATAATGTTCCAAGTGGTAATAAAATCAGTATTTTACAGAGAAAATTGTTCAAAATACATAGAAAAATGTGTATGATACATGACCATCAAAGTGATCAGGTTAAAGTCTCTGTGTTAAATATTTTTTTACAAGTTTGTGCTGGTTTGCTACACGATTACAAGGAATCAAATGTTTTTGGTGACACTTTTCTCACTAAAACACATTTTATGAATAATGTTATGTAGTATCTGTGTGGGAAAATTATGTAGTGCTTAAAGGTAGTGAAAAGTTATGAATACACAAACAGTTCACACACAAAACATTCTTAACACTTTTACCACTACACACACACACAAATTATATAGAATGTATACCGGTAGTACCTGTGTGGAAACATTATGTAGTGCTTAAATGTAGTGAAAAATTATTAATACACAAACATTCGTAAAATCCTTTGTTCTAGGATATCATTACTTTACAGCTGAACTTATTGAAAACGAAATATATATATGCAATCTGCTTAAACACGGCAATCCTCGTGATAAAAACTAGAGGTAAGTCGGAGAATATTTTCGAACATGTCGGTAATGCTCCTTGTTGCTACGTTTGAACAAGTTCATTTTTCTTCTGCAGCAAACCAGTAAAAAATGTACAAATGTACTTTCTAAAAAAAATGGAGTTTGATTTCTCTCGAGTTTTACAAGGCAGTGATTAAAATACGCTTCACTTAAGTAACCCTGGCCGAGAAATGTGGTCGCCATATTCGAGTACACAACAAACCAAGATTTCAAAATCGAAAAGTACTTACGTTCTAAATTCAGAGACGATCCTGAAAAAAATTCCACAGAAGGCAATCTCATCTTCTTGAATGGAATTTCTCTCGAAGTTCCTTGTATACGGTTTGGTTGTAAAATTGTAAGAAAGGCACGACGCGACAAACATTTTCCGTCAACTTTAGCCTGCACCAAGGAAGCCTCATGGTGGTAGTATTCTTCCGCGCAATGAAGGGCGCACAGAAACAAAGCTAGAGCGAGAGAAAAAATAGTTCTCTCTTTCTATTGACAGTACGCACAAAAAATATTTGCTTCAACTGAAGAATGGATGAAAACATTTTCTCTGGGTGATTTCGAATTCAATCAGATTGCAAAACCTAAAATAAAATATTCTACACAAATGACTAAATCGACGTGATAATGACTGAGTATGCTATATTACTCACTTCAGAAAACGGCATCTTCAATTTTGACTAAAATCCCCGCGAATATATCGATTTAGTCACTATTGACTAAACCATTTTTAACAGTGAGGGGTGGGCGGGACGGGATCGGAGCGGGAAAAATTTTCAATTTCACAAAGCTCTGAAAATCTCGAATTCTACACGTCATTTTCACTTTAAGTGATTTCTGGCTTAAAAACTAACAATTTACGATAAGTTGTAGAAAGTGACAATGCAGAAAACGTCGAGAAATAACGACATTTCAAAATGAGCATTCGGTATTTCCCGACTGCTCGGGATCCCGAAAAGTCGGGAAATCATTTCCCGAAGTCTGGATCGGGACGGGAAATTTTTTCCCTATCCCGGTCCCGACTTTTCGGGATCCCGCTCACTCCTAACTTTTATGATATTCCGAAACACTGAGACCAAAACTTAAAAAAGGGAGAGAGTGAGTCATTCATTAATTTATTTCAGTGATAAGAGCCTCCCTCCCAATAATTTTGACAAGTCGGCGCCCCTGGAGCCTTCATGAAATAATCTTCTTTTTATAGACTACATCGATATTCTCTGCAATCTGCAGTTGGTTTTCACGCTCAAAATCCAATCTTGCCTAGACTACATTATTAAGGTGTAGGATTAGAATTGAAGATCGTCAAAACGAGACCCGATGTAATGAGAAATCCATTAAAAAATATTTTTTAAAAACAAATTTCAGTATTTTCGGGTCATCAAGTACAATGAATGTTCTTTCTTTCAAATAATAAAACCATTTAACAGATTTTCAATTACTTCTACTTTCAGAAATCAAATTGTGTTGTATATAATTTGTATTTATCTTTAAAATGTTATTTATGGTAAATTTATAAATATATAAAAGTATTTTGAGGTTTCAGTTCATCTAAAATTTTCTAACAAACATTTCGTAAAAGGTTTGGTTGGATAATTATTAAATTTTTTTAACTAGCAGTTATACACATAAAGTACTACAGTGAGTTTTTACAAAATCTTTATTTTTATTTTTCGAAAATAGATTTATTGATATGTTAAGAAATTTTACACTATTTGGAGCATTTCTGAAAAGTCCTGAAGTCGACAGGTGCCACCGTTCCCGAGATATATCAAATCAACAAATCCAATATGGCGGACTCTTTTCAATATGGCGGCCATCAGCACACAGATGGCGATTGGCTACTCGACTGACAAATCTTAAGTGGTATAACAATTAATTCTACCAAGTCTCTTACTTTTATCGAAAAGTCAATGTTTCCGGACTTAACCGCCGGACTGTGATAAAGTCGCTCTTTTTTGGTGCTGTCCTCCATTTTGAGACACATTTTATGGTGCATATTTCATTAAAATATATTAAAACTTATATCGTTTTAAACCTTATAAGTTAGGCTACAGCTTTTATTCGAAATAATTTCTTGTCGCTTAATTCTTTCGAAAGTTACAAGGCAAAAACTTAAGAAAGCACCAGAAAAAAATCACTTTCTGAGGATTATTTTTTAATTTACAGAAAAAACCACCAACATTATTGAAAAAATAACCAGAATCTTTTTTCTAGCCCATCGAAAGAGGATTAAGACTAAAAAACGTTTCCTGTCTACGACGATTGGTTACGGAGATACAGGTCGATAACTGAGAGTCTGCGAAATTGATGTTGGGGGGGGGGGGCGCTGGGGAGGAAGCACCGCGAGGAGGGGCGGGAACTTTTGAGATTTTGCACTACTAGTGGTGTTCTAACAACTGACCAAAATTCAGCTTTTACGGAATTATTCCCGACATTGGCCCTTTTTTGTCCTTCATCGGCTAGGCTATTGGTACTTGAGCCAGTCTCCATCTACCCTGCCAGTTTGATTCAAGGTCACGGAAACACCCTGTCTACTTGAATTTCTAGTGCCGAACTACGTGAAAGAGTGGTTAAGCACAGCGCGCTGCGACGCCAGTGGTCCCTGGCCTGGAAGTGGTTGTTCTTTGTGAGAGTCCATTCATCAATTTCATATCATGACTCATTCTCATCGTTGCTATTAGCCAAAAGTCAAAGAAAAGCGACGCTAAATAACAAAATCATATCAAACCCCGTATTTCTAGCAAGGATGATATCTCCAGTGCATTTCTACAGAATCACCCGCTGGAAAACGCGACTTGAATATCTTGGACTCGCTTAACTCTTCATCCACCAGCTTCATTTGCCGAGACAAGGACAAACAATTCCATCTGGTAAGTTATGACGGGCGGGGACTTGCAAATGCGCCATCTTGAAAGAGCTTTCCCATGGGTGGTGGCATGATTAAACCCTTCCAGCATGCTTTAAAGTTAAGCGACTCCCAAGTAATTCATGTACGATCATTTGAACACGTGACTTACAAAGTGAAGCCGATGTTTTCGAAAAGCACACGGTCATCCTCGGGGCGTTGGTTCTGAAGTGGCCTTGCGGGAATAAACAATTTTCCGGGAGTCGACGTTTTTGTTTTTTCCTGAAGGAACAACTATACGGTCGGCTGAGAAATTGGCAAGGACGCTTATTTGCGAAAATGTCTCTTTCCTGTTTACGTTGAAAGTTTTAAAAATAATGAATGACACTTTCCAACACTCGACTGCACACGCGGAGTAACCTGCGGAAGGCCTTGTAATACGGACAGTGGCGTGTCCCAGGCGTTCCGTAAGACTTGTGGGGGTTCTTCTCTTGCAGTCACAGCGCAATACAGTACCCGTGTGTTAATGTGTTTGGGTAAGAACGTTTAATTTTAAGACAGTCTAATCGGTATTGTACCTACAATTTAAAGTGTGATCCTAGCCACGATTCAATGTGCCTCCACTGAGAATTAAACTCGGGACCACTTGATTACCAGCGTCAGGACCGTAAGCAGGGTTTTCTTTCGGGAGGGTCCCAAAGTGTTGTGAATTTGTTAGTACTGAAACAACAACTTACAATATAGCTGCGGTTATGCATAACATACTAGTTTTGGACTGATCACTTATATTTTTTTATTTTCAATTTTTAATTTTTGGTCATTCAAAATTATGCGCCTTGCTATGGAATGTTTTCAGCTTTATTAAAGTCTCATTCATCACTTTGTTCACGTGTATTACAAAGCTTGGTTAGGGATGGTACCGAGATGAGAACAAGACCCGACATGTTCAGACAAGACAATGGTTGTCTGATAGGCATTCGCAACTCGAGAGGAGGTCGAGAACGAGACGAGCATTTGATACTTGAGACGTGACCAGCTCCCTCAGGTCTCGCCTCGGTTCTAATGACGCACGCAAGATTGAGTTTCATGTAGGTTATAATTGAAGCCTGGATTTCTGTAGACACTAAAACTGCACAAGTAGGCAGGCAAAGAGGCACTAAATATTTGTAAAATAGGCATGATGATAAAATAAATAAAACGAAACAGGCATTCACTTTCAATGTTATAATGAAAAGCCTCGAATTCAAATTGTCTCTCTCCAATAACAGCAGCTGTAATTCCATAATGCCTACGGAGGATTCTAGAACTGTACTTCCTAGAGCTGCAGGTTCTCTCCCGCACGGGAAACTTTCTGACTGTCTTTGAAAAAAAGAAATACGTAGGTGTTTCCAAATACCATCACAAAAATCTATAATGGGGTAATTTGAATTTGAACCATTGGAGGTTGAATATTTAAACTTATACCGTTCAAACTTCAAGTCAAGGTTTGTTTTGAAGTTTATGTCCAAATGAGGCATGATGCGTTTTTTGTAACTTTTATTATTGAGATACGAGGCATTGAAAAGTATCCATGTAAGGAAAATCAAATTGACTACACCCTCTCTCTCCCTCAAAGTCATACTTGCCCAAAACCTTTGGCATAACTTGGTGAAGCGAACCTGTAAACTAAATTTCATCAACATGGGACATGGAGAGGGTCAACTCACTGCTGATCTGACGTATTACCCTTATAATTTTCTGCCTTGACAAATTAATGTTAGTCCAGCACCGTTGCCGTTAGGTCTAAGGCGTCATGCTTTGGTCTCCGGCTTCAGGACGCGCGCAGGTTCGAGTCTCTTGGGGGAAGAGTAACAACTTTTCTTTGAGATTTCGGCCTGTGTATGGGACTGGCGGCCATCCACCATCGTGAGGAAATTGGGAAGCTACGGATGAGTAGCGTAACTTGGTCATAGGAAACCTACAACAAAGAGCGGGGTTTCGGCGTGCTGACCACACGTCACTCCGTAACTGGTTGAATGATCTCTCACCTCGCACCTCGGGTGAGTGAGTGAGTAGGATGGGGTGGGAGTGGGGCCGGCAGTCGGTAGTTAGCTCCGGGTCCTCAATGAGCTGTTGCGCCACGGTTATTATTATTATTATTATTATTATTATTAAAGTCGAGAGCGCTAACGGAGTTCCATGAGATGTGACAGGAATATCTTCGACTAGATGAACTCTCCATCAACAACCATCGTTTTGCAGAGACGAGGACAAACAATTTCATCTGGTAACTTAGATGGGTGTGGACTTGCTAATACGATATGCTGAATGAGCTTTCTCATGGGTGGTGGCATGATTAAACCCTTCCAGCATGCTTTAAAGTTAAGCGACGCACACGTAATTGATGTACGATCATTCGAACACGTGACTTACATATTCAAATACCGAGTAATATAAACACTGGGGGTTTTAAAAAGCACATGGTCATCTCTGGGTGCTGAAACGACCTTGGCTGGATCTTTCCGTTCCTGTTTTCCTAAAACTTCAAACACGGACGGCGAAGTAATTGGCAAGAACAAGAGTTCCGTATTTGCTAAAATGACTTTTTCCCTGTTTGCATTGCACCGTGATTTTTATAAGAAGAAGAATCAAGCTTAAATAAATGTGGACCTTATCTTCCTCATAATCTTGAAGAGGCGTCTGACCATTACATGTCCCTCTGATGTTGCCAATATGAGTGGTGACGTCAGTCATCAGACAAATGAGCACGATTGAGTCCAAACAAAGATAACACGCGGTTTTGGCCTATTATTTAGCATTGGAGTTTTCATCGCAATGGGTAGCTTTAAGGATTGTTACAGCGGTTATGAACAAAATTGTGACGTTTATGTTACATCCAAGTAAATATCAGGTTTCGGAGAATACGTCGATATTTTACACAAACGTTACAGAGAACAAGGTAAAGAATAATTGGAATAAGGAAATCTCGCAATTTTAAAGAAAATCCAGCCGTTCTGCTTCCGAACACAGTCGAAGATCAACCGAGCTCAACTCGTAGCCAATGAGAGCCACACTGCCGATGGGATGATGGGAGTCAGAAGTCTCACGTGACTGCAGCGTTGCCTCCAATTGGCTGCGGTTTCGGAACGGACGGCGTCTATGAGCATTCGCTTTATTCGAGTTCTTACTCTACCTTATCCTCTGCAAGGTATGTACGTACAATATATAGACGTATTCTCCGAAATCTCAACTTTACATTGATATATGATACACATCACGATTTTGTTTTATAACTGCTGTCACAATCCTTCTTGCGAAGAAGAGTCCAATGCTAAATAATAGGCCAAAACCACGTGTTATCTTTGTTTGGACTCAATCGAGCTGTGACGTCACACTAATATGGTGCATATTTGTAAGAACGCCCACGTGGACAGTGTGGTGGCTACACGCCTTATCAAAACTGTGAGGACGATATGGTCAGAGTTTATTTAAGCTTGTCCTGAACTATATATTTTTGTAGTCAGTGTAATATTTATGTTGCATATACGTCTGTTCAGAGGCGAAGATATAGTACAAGCAATGCAAGCACTGCTTGCATAATTCGAATATCATTTAATGTACTTAATGTTCTAACCGTATTTAGTTTCCATCGCACTCGATTTCGCGAAAAAATGCGGCCGCAAACTCCCCCAGCAGCTCTGTAGCAAGCACCAGCCTCAATGCTTGCACCCGTTCTGCGGGAAAATAAGGCCTCCGAAGGAGTCACATGGCGAAGCGTGAAATTGTGGTGGAACCCGTCCACAAAGCTTCTACAAAAAGCTGTGCTTTCCGAGCTTGCGTGATTCCCGAAAATAGCCGAGTTCAACCGAAAGCAGAAGGATTCATCTATGGGTACGTTCCCAGCAAACACTAGTAACGAATATTTGTCTTCATGAACACGTAAACAAGATCGCAAATAATAATAATAATTGTTAGTCATAAAATAACTAAAAGAAGTTATTATCACTGTTCTAAATTCCATATATATCATATTATATTACAAATTATTTTAGATTTCGCGAAATGTAAAACGCGTAAAAAAAGTTGACATTGGGAGTTGGGGCAGTGGAATTTCTGCACCCCCGTGAAGAGTTTTCTCAGGGAGGGAGGGAAGATTGGACGGACCTTGGTCCTGCACCCTGCTTCCTGGTCGGTCCAGCTCAAATTACGCCAGACGTGTTGACCGCTACCAGTGTTTGCAACTGCCAAATTTTTTACGCAGTAATTCAAGTGAGCTCTTTCACAAATTTTACAATCAATAAATTGACTGCTTTTGAATAAAACTTGGGGTGAAAATAAAGCTATCTGAGAAAGAACTATCTACTGATATTTGTACATGGCATAGAAGTAAATCGTATACATTCTGCATATTATGAGCACAAGAATATGTTTTAATGATTGATTTGTTGTTTTAAGTCCACTTTATGCACAGTAAGGCTAATCGGGACTGGACCTACAGTTTAAAATGGGATCTGAAACACTTGTGCCTCCACCGGGTATCGAACCCGGAACCCCTTGATTACAAGGCGACGACACTACCACTGCGCCATCGGGGAGGCCCGAATATGTTTTAAGTTCTATTATTATGACGCAAGTGGTGTTCCCAGGGTCTTTTTACGGTCCCCATTTTGTCATCTTTTCCTTCCTTTGACGTTTTTTCTTAGATATACTGGGCCAAAAGGGGGTTATGTCTACCATCCACCCCCACCCCCTTCGCGCCGTGCACGCCATTGAATGACACTTTATTACTTAAATATTAATGTACATACTCGTTCTGCTGAAATGATTCTGATTCCTCCGCGTAATTTTTATCTCCAAACTGATATATCTTTCCTTTGTGACGGATAAAATTAAGGAAATAGGTTGGTATCACTTTCTGTTGTTTCAGAGATTTTCAAAGTGTTTTGTGTGGATGCTTGCATTTGCAGTTGTGGAAAGCGCGTGGGATAGTGTGAGTGTTTGTTGCTTCGTGTTTTGTGCTGTGAATTTATCGGAATGAACGGGTATTTAGGAACGGTTGATGTGAAGTGCGGGTGTATTATTGAGCAATTGAAAATTGCTTCGTTTAGCTCGAGAGAGATAAGTGTTAAAATGAAAATCGTGGAAGGGGGTCGACCAACACCAAAAGTTTGAAATTTATTGTGGTGAGTACATCGTCTATGCATGTGTTTCTTTGCTTTGAAATGAATTTTTTATTGTTTGTGTTTAACTTTTTATTTAGTGTTTAAGCTACTCCAATGCGGTTTTAAGGGTGCCCAAAAATACTAAATTACATCATGCAGCGTAAAATAAACAAATGATTCCCATTTTTTTTATCTAAATCGGTTTGGTCACCGTTTGACCATATTAAATAATAATGAACAAATAAAGGTACTAATAAGTAAGTAAGAAATTCCGTCTCCCTTTAGTCGTATGCGGAAAGTTCGCATATGCAAAACGTTTAATATCATATGAATAACGTTACCTGGATTTTTTTTAAAAAGTAAATGTGACGTTTGCGGATCATATGGTTTATTTTTAGTACAGTCACTTTATTACGATATTTTGACAAATCCAGCGACTGGGTAAATGAGGCTATAAACCTTGAATCTTTCCCCTCGGCATGTCGTTGTACTACATGTTTTGTTGTACTGAAACATTGCTTGCCTCTTTCGTAAGACTACGCTTCGCTACTGCGTCTGTTTAATAATGATTTATGTGTGTGTGTGTGTGTGTGTGTGTGTGTGTGTGTGTGTGTGTGTGTATGTGTGTGTGTGTGTGTGATGTTTATATTGTGTAGTAGTTGTGGTGTGTTTGTGTTTATATTGTGTTATAGTTGTGATGTGTTTGTGTGTGTCTTGTGTAGTAGTTATGCTATCTAATGTGTTTGTGTTTGTCTTGTGTAGTAATTGTGCTGTCTAATATGTTTGTGTTTGTCTTGTGTAGTAGTTCCTCCATTCATATTGGGGGTTAGGCGTAGAGCTGACAACTCTGCACTGTAAAAAGACATGTCAAGAAACAGAAATATAAGGCCATGGATGTTCCCAAGGTAAAATATTCCGGAGGTAAAATAGTCCCCCGTTCGGATCTCCGGGTGGGGACTACTTTGGGAGGTCCCTGGACTAAGGATAAGATCTACATTAGGAATAAGGATATTAAATTAGGCACCTGGAATGTTCTGAGCCTTTACCGGCCTGGGGCATTTCAGTGTACAGTTAATGAGATAGTTAAGTATAAATTAGATGTAGTAGCTGTCCAGGAAGTTAGGTGGCCAGGAGAAGGGAATTGTAAAATTAAAAATTATACTTTTTTCTATGGTGGTACTGAAAATCATAATTTTGGAACAGGCTTTTTCATAAATAATAGAATTATCTCGGCTCTTAAAACAGTAGAATTTATTAATGATAGGATATCATATGCAGTTTTACAGGGTAGGTGGTGTAAAATTATTTTAATAAACATACATGCACCAACGGAAGATAAAGATGATAATACTAAAGATGATTTTTGTGCAGAGTTAGAACAGGTCTTTGATAAATTTTCTCAGTATGATATGAAAATTCTGTTAGGTGACTGTAATGCACAGATTGGCAAAGAAGAGACATTTAAACCCACGATTGGTAAAGAAAGTCTTCATGAATTAAGTAATGATAATGGTATAAGATTGATTACTTTTGCAACCTCAAAGAATTTAATTGTGAAAAGTACCACTTTTAAACATAAAGATATCCATAAATATACCTGGTCTTCTCCAGATGGTAAAACTCATAATCAGATAGATCATATTCTCATTGATAAGAGAAGGCATACTAGTATAATTGACGTTCGTACACATAGAGGTGCTGACTGTGCCAGTGACCATTATTTAGTAATTGCTAAATTAAGAGAAAGACTCTCAGTGATAAATCATAAACAACAAAATCTAAAAGTTATAAAATTTGATACAGGAAAGTTTGCTGATGAAAGAATTAAGAAAGCTTACCAAATTAAACTGTCAAATAGATTTGATGTTTTGCAGGATTTAAATGATGATGAAAATATAAATGAAACAGACGTAAATAAGAATTGGGAGCACATACGTAATGCAATAGAATCAGCAGCTAAAGAAAGAATAGGATACCATAAACCAAGAAAAAGTAAGCCATGGTTTGATAATGAATGTCATAATCTAATAGAAATAAGAAATCAGGCTAGACGTAGGTGGTTAAATAACTCGGATGATACAAATCTAAGCAATTATAATAGAATAAAGCGAGAAGTTAACCGCACGTTTAGAAGTAAAAAAAGAGATTACTTGAAAAGCAAAATTAACGAAATTGAAACAAACAGCAAAAATAAAAATATCAGAGATTTATATCAAGGTGTAAATGAATTTAGAAAGGGGTGGCAACCTAAAGTAAACTTGATAAAAGATAAAGACGGTGAATTTCTAGCTGACCCAAGCGATATTCTAAATAGATGGAAGAACTACTTTAATGACCTTTTAAATGTCCATGTAGGAGATAAATCAGAAGTAAACGAAGTCCACACAGCAGAACCTTTAGTTCCAGAACCTAACTTGACTGAAGTTAAAGATGCTATTAAAAGGCTAAAGAATAACAAAGCACCTGGCATTGATTTAATACCAGCTGAGTTAATTAAATATGGTGGAAATTCATTAATATGTCAAATTCATAAATTAATTTGTTTAATATGGAATAAAGAAGAAATCCCTCAACAGTGGAAAGAATCCATAATTGTTCCTGTGTTTAAAAAAGGTGATAAAATGAACTGCAGTAATTACCGTGGAATTTCTCTACTCTCAACAACATACAAAATATTGTCTAACATTCTTTTAACAAGACTAACACCATATGCTAATGAAATTATAGGTGATTATCAATGTGGATTTAAACGTAACCGATCAACTACAGATCAAATTTTTCACATCAGACAGACACTTGAAAAAAAGTGGGAATATAATCAAAATGTCCATCAGCTATTCATTGATTTCAAAAAAGCATATGATTCGGTCAAAAGAGATAAATTATATAATATATTAGTAGAGTTTGGAATACCTAAGAAGCTTGTTAGTATGATAAAAATATGCACCAGTGAAACAGAAAGTAAAATTCGTGTGGGTATTAATATGTCTGATAAATTTACAATTCATGATGGGTTAAAACAGGGAGATGCATTATCTCCATTGCTCTTTAATTTTGCCTTAGAATATGCTGTAAGGAAGGTAAAAGAAACTAAAGAAGGACTAAAATTAAATGTTGTGACTCAGTTGTTAGCATATGCAGATGATGTAGACTTACTGGGGGATGATGGGAATACAATTAAGAATAATGCTAAAATATTTTTCAAAACTGCTAAAGAGATAGGTTTGGAAGTTAACAAAGAGAAAACTAAATATATGCTTACAGGCCGAAACCAAGTGTTAGGTAATAATCAAATTCTAATTATTGATAACAACTCGTTTGAACCAGTTTCCAAATTCAAATACTTAGGAGTAATATTAACAAATGTAAATTATATTAAAGAGGAAATAAAAAGTAGGCTTAATTCAGGAAATGCATGTTACTTCTCTCTTCATAAACTTTTGTCTTCTCGTTTAATATCTAAGAAACTAAAAGTTAAAATATACAAAACAGTAATTTTGCCTGTAGTATTATATGGGTGTGAAACTTGGTCCCTTACATTGAAAGAGGAACATAAATTGAGAGTATTTGAAAATAAGATCCTTAGGAAAATATTTGGACCTAAAAGGGATGAGGAGACAGGTGAGTGGAGAAGGTTACATAATTTAGAACTACATAATTTGTACTCATGTCCAGATATTATTAGAATAATTAAATCAAGAAGACTTAGGTGGGCAGGCCATGTGGCACGAATGGGAGTGGAAAGAGGAGTTTACAGGATTCTTGTTGGGAAAGCAGATGGTAAGAGACCTGTAGGAAGGCCAAGACGAAGATGGAGGGACAACGTTGAGATGGACCTAAAGGAAATCGGTAGGGATGGAAAAGAGTATATAGATCTTGCTCAGGATAGGGACAGATGGAAGGCCTGTGTTGCTGCAGCCATGAACCTTCGGGTTTAAGAAGGCTAGAGAGTTAGTTATACGTCTGTTTTACTCTATATCATTCACATGGCATTTTCTTTGTTTACTCTTTTTATATATTTATAGTGATCATGTTATATGTGCATTACATATTTCGTTAACATTTATTTCCTTTCAATATTAAATGTTATTACATACATCCAACCGATATATTGTGTCTCTACGCTTGTAGTTGACAGTAAACAGTGTTCATATTGAACGTCAAGGTTATGTTCTAGGAATTATTAAACTATGTATGTGGTGCGTAAGGATAGGTATGTTCCATTTGTACAGTTGTATATACTTACTTTATTATGTCATGTAGATAGGTTTTTGTGTGTATGACTATATGCATGTATATTGTTACATGTTTATTATTTAGGCCTCCCCGATGGCGTAGCGGTAACGTCGTCGCCTCGTAATCAAGGGGTCCCGGGTTCGATACCCGGTGGAGGCACGCACAGAGGTTGGGATTTCACTATAAACTGTAGGGGATTTCCAGTAGGAATGCTCTAGTTGGCGCTGGACTGGCTACACATTTGCTAGTTTTCGCCTCACACGATACTTGTTACCTTACTTGTCGATAGAGTTTTGTTCCCATAAGACATTGCGCAGAGCAGACACTCTGCAGAAATGGACGAGCAATTTGAAGAATGTTGTAGGAGAATTTCTGCTTTGCGCTTTTATTGAAAATTAAAAAGGAAAAGTATGGATTCGAGATTGGCTCAAAAAAAAAAATGGTAATCAATGCGTATCGAAGAAGCTTTATGATGAACTTAGGTATGCATATTCATACATGAGATTTGCAGGATTCATTCACAAAAGAAAAAAAACACGTCAAATATTCAATACACTTGTAATAATGTTTTCATTCTCAGCTAATCATATTTGTCACGTACATATCTCATCGCGTTGCATAATTACCTAAATATTAATGAACTCAACACGAATGCACTGCAAGACATATTTTTTTTTATATACAAAAACACTAAAACTGCCAGCACTCGGAAACAACAGACAGAAAACTCTTCTTTTCAAACTCACAGATTATCTTCACATTGGCTGTTCCACAGAATCCAGTCGAGGAAAGCCAGTACATGAACATGTCCTATTCCTCCAAACAAGTCAAGCAGACAGCCAGTCAGTCGTCACATCAGGGCAGATAGCCAGTTCAGCGCCAACTAACTGGATATCCAGTTCCGTGTGATTGGGCCTTAAGTTGAAGCCAGTATTTAACTGTCCGATCCAGCTCGAGTGACGTCACTGTGGCAAAAACGACGCCTAGAAAATAAATGGCCTCCTGCCTAGAACGGGGCGGACTCTATAGACGCATTCCTTCCGTGGGCGCAGTTGACACTCTCGAACAATTTAAATACAATGGCTGCGCGAATATTTCCCCCTTCCTTCCCGAAACCCACACGTCGAATCAACTGGTTCAGCTATTCCGAAGGAATGCGAAAGTCAAATTGGCGATATTTGCGTTACGCTAAACAAACAGAAAGTGACTTCGGCCCATGCACGCCTTGACATCCACCCATACGAACTCTTTCGCCAGAAGTGAGAGGCCAAATCAAAGATCCTGGAGGGTTTCTTAACACGATTACATTAATTTAACACTCACAAGTCTGCAATTTTCACGTGGTGTACATAAACCATATGTTCATTGTAATTCCAGGTGGTCAAAATTAAAGTTGTCCTACTCAGAGCCATCTGGAGCCCCTTCGAAGCAACAGATTGCGCTATGGAGACCATAGGGAAGCGGATACCATTTAAAAAATAGTTTAATTATTTTATTTTCCTTTAGCATTCGCTTCCTCATGGTATCCAAAGCTTCCATACCAAGTTCCACTGTAAACCGATGCTTCGAACGCATTGCAGAGAGCTCTGAGATGAGGAAATTTAATTCTAAGCGCTACATTTCCGCCTGGTGGAGAAAATCTTTGACTATTTTTACGCTAGCATTCGCTTCTCCATGGTTTCCATAGCCTCCATACAAAATTCCACCGCAATCCGATGCTTCGAACAAATTGCAGAATACTCCAAGTATGGGAAATTTAATTCTAAACGCCACTTCCACCTGGTGGTGAAATTTTGAACTATTTTTTACGCCAGCATTCGCTTCTTCATGGCTTCCAAAGCTTCTATACAAGTATCACCGCAATCCTATGGAAGGGAACTTGGATTATGACCATCTGGTGCATGGGCTGTCGGTCGTTCATACGTGAACTTTCTGTGCGGCAGCTGTAGGACTCAATTCTCCAACTGTGAACGACTCGCATAAAATGAATGAATGTTGTGTTTATAGGTTACTTACCCGGACACATCCACCAGCCAGCCAGCCACCTCCACTTTCTCAGTGTAACAAGGTCATTCAGTACTACATATCTTTCTCATCAATTGAATGCTGGTAGAACAACAATGAGTTACCACGGGCCACTACTTTGCCACAATTCTCCATCCGCTGTAAGAACAAAGTCAATGTGAACAAATACACAGAGCTTCTTAAGACATCCTATTGATTGATTGATTTGGTGTTTAAGTCCACTTTATGCACAGTAAGGCTAATCGGGACTCGACCTACAGTTTAAAGTGGGATCCGAACCACCATGTGGCTCGCGGTATCGAACCCGAGACCCCTTGATTACAAGACAAAGACGCTATCACTGTACCATCGGGGAGACCCCCTGTTGATCATAGCTATTATATACAGTGGGACCATGATAAATCGAACCTCAACATCTCGAATTCCTTGATAAGGCGAATTTTTTGTAATCCCCTTGAATTGTCCATAACACTCAATACTAATTTTACCTCAACAACTCGAATAAGACCTTGATAAGACGAATTGTTGTACAGGTTATGGGATGCCCTTCGAGCTCAATAACTCGAAGGTAGACTATGAAAAACCTCTAAACCTCTATGAGTCGAAGTTAAATTCTAATCACCTCTAACTCGAAGTTTTAGTCGCACGGACTTCTATATGTCGAAGTGTAGGGTGAGTACAATGTCAGGTGATCAACAATGGTGTCGGTATGTTGCTGTTAGTTTTTGAATTAACAACTAGTACAAATATATTATTAGTTTTAAGAAATAAAATACAGAAATCTACTTACGAATTGGTGTATTACACTATATCCCATAATACATAATTAGAACAGTAACAGTGATAATGAAATGTCTTTCTTCTTATCAAAGATTTTTATCATTAATACAACTTAATTGTGAATGTTATAAAAAGATGACAGTCACAATAACCTCCCCTCCTGGGGTGAAGAAAATATAGACATCATACTTTGGTGGCTTAAAAAGATACAAGATCTTAAATATACACATCGAACAGTTACATAACTTTAAAATATTCAACATTCAAAACAACATTTAATACTATAACAAATCTTTCAAGGAATGACAATCAATTCTAAACTACGTTTTTACCCTTGCACACCTATTTGTTAACATTCAACAACAACTCTTGTTTCTTCACCAATGAACAGTGGAAGGGTTTGATATTTTGTAAATTGTGTCTACACTTTATCTGTTGTCCATCTAAAGACACCAAGTTCACAAAATTGTTCTTCACTTCCTCCACCAAAAATGGCCCCACATATAAGTTATAAAATGTATGGATAGTTTTGTTCGAGGCAGAACTTGCATGATTCCTAACCATAACCAAATCACCTTGAACAATTGTAGGGGTTTCTGCATTTGAATGAGTCTTCTTTCTGGATTTTGAACGTTTAGTTGTTTCACTTAACTGAATATATTAGCTGTCCAAGTCAATTCTTTCATCTCTTCTGGCCAGTCAATAACAGAAGTTATTTTATCCCGAACTTCCTCGTGTAGAAAAATTTCAGCCGGAGTGAAACCAATAGCCTCGTTATATGAGTGATTTAGTAATTTTATAACATTTGTTAAAACTTTGGACCAAGATCTGTGGTTGGTTTTACAAAAGAGTCTAAGCAAACGAATGATCTTTTTATTATATCTCTCAATTAAATTTGCATGAGGCGAATATGGTGAAGTGAGAATATGCTTTACACCAATTAATTTCAAAAATTTTTCCCATTCATTGGATTTAAATTGTGATCCATTATCCGTTAACATAACTGTACACATAGGATAATGATGGAAATAACCTAAGTTAATTCTGTTGATAATTTCTCGAGTTGTTGCTTTCCTGAGAGGATAAGCCATAACATATTTGCTGGTCAGTTCCACAATTAGCAGAATATGTTGATATCCTTGAGATAATGGCAATGGACCAATCAAGTCTAAAGATAAGAACTGATGTAATTTGAAAGAAATCACGTGAAGCTCCTCTTTGGTAATATATTGTTTTTTGTTTCGTCCTTGCACATTCCACACCATCACTTAAATATGACTTTACACTTCCTCTCATTTTAGGCCAGAAATATAATTTAGAACACTTCTTATAAAGCTTAGAAAACCCAAAATGGTCAGCTAAATCATGTTGTTCATACAAAACTTTCTTGATAGCTGCTTCAGGTACAAAAACTCTCCAACGATTCGAGTTGGTAGATCTATAAAACAATATATTTTTATGTAGTTTAAATATTATCTTAATTTCGAAATGGTTATCACCCTTGCTTAACATAGAAATTACACGTTGACATAATTCATCGTTTTGTTGTACTTTCATCCAATACAAAAAGTTTTCTTCTTCAAGTAAATCAATATCTGTGCAGTTTACATGTAAAGTGGAAGGAGACAAATTGCTTTGTGACTTAATTGGATATCTACTTAACACGTCCGCGGCCGTATTTGCAGAACCACTAACATGCTGAATTGTATAATCATAATTTTGCAATTTCAAAGCCCATCTATTAAGCCTTGGATTTAACGATCTTGATGACTTTAACCAAGAAAGTGAGTGATGGCCACAGTGTATTATTACAAATGGTCTGCCCAATAGATATATTGAAAATTTCTCCACGGAGAAAAGGATGGCAAAACATTCTATTTCATGCACAGAATATGTTAATTCTGAACCTCGCAAAACTCTGCTCGCATACTGGATAATCAAAGTTTCACCATCGTCAGAACATTACCATAAGACTCCACCGATTCCTATTTTACTGCCATCAGTATTTACATGGAAAGTGTTGTTCAAGTTAGGTTGAGCTAACATCTCCGGAGACAAAGCCAATTCCTTCAGACGTTTAATTGCCTGGAGATGTGCTTCATTCCATTCCCAATTTCTTATTCGTTCTAAGTAAATCGTATAAAGGAGCAATCATTACAAACTTATCCACAAATTTTCTCCTCGAATTTACCATTCCTAAAAATTTTCTTTACGCTTTTCTATTTGTTGGAGTAGGATATTCAGTTATTGCTAGATTTCTTTCTGGATCTGCAGCGACCGTTTCACCTGATACTATGTGACCAAGAAACTTCACTTCAGTTTTACAAAATGTGCACTTCGATAATTTGATGGACATATTTACTTCTTTCAAAGTTTTCAACACGTAGTCCAAATGATTTAAATGACTTTGCAGTGATGATGAAAATATCAGAATATCATCCACATACACTATAAGAAGTGAACTAGTATCATTGCCAAACACTTTATGCATTCTGTCGACAAAACACTTTTAATACAAAAAAAATCCATTAAAATACCATGATGTGAGAAAGCTCTGAACTTAAAAAGATCTAGGTGTCAGTGGTATTTGAAAATATCCACAAGTTAGGTCAATCGTCGAAAAGAATTTTGCGCCTCTCAACCTAGGCAAAAGTTCAGATATAGGTTCAACCTGTGTCATGGGTGAAATTACATGTTCATTCAGCTTCCTAAAATCAAAAACAGGACGCCACAATCCACTTTTTTTGGAACTATGCGGAGATGGTTCCGGTATGGAGAAGTACTCTCATGAATTACTCCCCATGTTTTCCATTTCTTTAATTCTTTCCCCATGTTATGCCGCCTAGCGAATGGCATAGGGTACGTAGATGCAACTATAGGTTCATTCGTATCTAGCTGTATGTCATAAGATTCCACTTTGGCTGCCTTTGGTTTGTCCGAAAACACATCTTGATACTTCAGTAATAATATCAGCAACTCCAGCTTCACATATTCGTTTCCATAAATTTTCTTATGGATGTCTTCTTCAGAAGCTAGATAAGCAGAATCATCCACGTGAGAAGATTCAAATGTCAAAGTTTTACAAGATCCAGTTACGGAATTCAACGAGCAAGTATTATTTGTGGAACTCGGAACAAGAGGAGCCGATACTTCCTTACCACTTGAATGAATTAGTTCAACAGTAGACATGCGATAATTAATTATAGTCTTGTACTGCCACAAATATGGTGCTCCCAAGATCAAATCGGCGTGTAATTGTTTAACTATATATAAACCCACATGGAAAAATTCGTCTCCTAACTGCGTAATGGCATATTTAAAACCTACAACTTTTAGGCGTTGCTCACCAGCAAAACAAGCCAACTGAATTCCTTCTATTGGTTCCAGCCTTATACTTGGCAATAAAGAACTTAAAGTGATCCAAATCTTGTAATCCAATAAATTACATTTACTACCAGTCTCGATTAAACAATAAGAAACAAGTCACAAATTTCTGGTGCTTTAAGTAAAGGTGTAGGAGTTCCTTTATCTGTAACAGTCCACTCAGGCTCTGAATCAAACCACTCCAGCAAAAATGCAACAGGTAAAACATCTTCTTTATCAACGCCTAAATATTTAACTCTATTAAAGTCACCGAGACAAGACTTAACATGCAAAAGGTAAGGATCATAATGACAAGTAAGCTCCATGTGGTCATCCTTTGGCAGGGTGAATTGGAGCGCATTTCCCCGCCTTAGTTGTTTAATGTTCTCGGAGGGCTCCCACTAGTAACATTAGTTACTGAAGAACATTCTTGATTTAAACTAATGTCATTGCAATTCATTCTATTTCGGAAATTTCCATTGTTCCTTGCTGAAATCTCTGAGCTAGTGTTAATGGAGTCACCTCGCAATTCTGTATTGGTCGGACTTTGAAATCTTCTATTTCTATTGTATCTAGGTACATCTGTATTATTGCCATTACTAGCATTCCTTTGAATGTTTGTTCTTCGATTGTTATTATGCAAGTACAAACTTCGATCGTTACCTTGTCGCCTATAGCTCTGTTGGTTAGCTCCAGATTGCCTATAGTTGTTTCTGGGATTCCTAGCAGCTGGTTGTCCCATAAGTATCTCTGAAGCTACTGTTTGGGTAGATGAATCACTGCATGACTTATTTTCCACAGACACTTGCCTTACAAAATGCCTACATTTTTCGAACATATTCGAGTTGTACTCCCCGCTTATATAATCACCAGGTAGTGACAAAGATTTGGTTTTATCACTAGAATATAAGTCTATTGTCCTGAGTTTTTGTGTTAATTTTAAATTGAAAATTTCGTGACAACCCACATTCTTAGAAACTGTTTCTGGCAATTGCTTCAGAGTTACTCTTATTATCTCAGCTTGGTTACGCTTTTCTACAAGGTTGCAATAAGATGAATATACTTTCAATGCGTACGCTTCTAATGATAATCCAGAAGATGTGTTGTATTTACGAGAACGCAAAACTGCCAGTTGGCTTTCTAACAAATCATTCGAAGCAAATTGTTCAAGAAACTTGCACACAAAATCATCATATGATGAGAAATTCCGTCTACCACTATTGAACCAATACGCTGCAGTATTGTAGAAACATTTGTGAATAACGTCCAGGCGATATTGAGAAGATACACCAACCAAATTTAACATTGTTGTCAGCTGGTCTATAAACTCCCTAGCTGATTGTTTCGAGACGTCATCTCCAAAACGTGGTAACTGGCTTAGCTCATTTACACGAATAACTTTACCCGTGCATTCTCCAAATGGGTTTCCTGCAGAAATATTTGTATTAAATTCTGCACGTTTACAAAACTGGTTTGATCCAAAATTTGAAGACTCAGAATTCCTAGAAGCAATGTTAATTGGATCATTCAAAATGTCATTTCTGAGAATGTAATTTTGATTACAAAACATCGGACTCATTGAAGTTGTAGCATTTGTATTACCAGCCACAGTATATATTGGTTTCTCACATGAAGGTGTATGCTGAAGATACATTTGTGAAATTTGATTATTTGAATAAGCTTTCGTTGTACAACATTGAGCTTCATTATGAAAACAGGCATCCAGAGAACTACCATAATAATAATCGTTAGTAGAACAAGGTTCATTGTAATGCACTCTACCTGTATACTCTGAAAGTTCGAAGTCCCCATTGGGCACGGAGGTGTAGTGTGACACGCACCTTCTGCCTTTAGGGTTTATGTTAGTCTGGTTATAACCCTTTTATCGGACTTCTCAAAGGCTTCTAAGGGTTAGTAGGACCAAGCCCTTGCGAGGTCTGTGGTGTAGGATTTATTTTTAATTATCACCTATGTAGGTTTGAAATTAAAGATCATTAAGACCTTTCACTCGAAGATTTATTTAAACTGCTGATGTTATACAAACACTTTTTCAAACAGACAATTCACCCGGTACAACTTGTAGGCCTAAACCTATTAGTTGTACCGAAGTTTATAACCCTGGTCTTTTTGATGATGCAGGAGAACGCCTTATTTAGAGTTGGGTTTGTGGAATATCTGCCAAATGGAGTACAAGTACACCAGCCAATCCGAAGATTGAAGCAAGATATTACCCAACGTCCCCTGAACCATCAGCCTTTCGGCAACCAGGAGAATGTCCCGTAGACTTACAAAACTCTAGCTCTTTTATATCATAATTTTGGTTACAATTTAACAAGGTTACTACATGGTTGTTTAATATTTCTATAGTTTCAACATTTTTTCCTGTTTTAAGTTAAACAATTCATTACCTATTGTAACATTAACAATAACACATTTTTAAAGAAAAGATTCCAACATAGATTAATATAATACAGATTGAATAGTTTTTTGCTTGAAAAAAAAAAAAACATGTGCTGACAGGGGCGACACAAGTGAAATTAGTAGGTGATTCGTCGCGTGATGGAGGATCCCACAAATAAGATGTATTGGAGAGAATATAGGTAAAATCAGTTCCTAAACGAGTAACGTTCTGACCTGATTTACGTTTAGTAATTGTAGGTGCATCATTATCAGATGAATCATAATCGGAAGAACCAACACCACGTTTGTCAATTCGAACACTAGCCCGAAATTTAACATTTCGTGATCTTCGATTTGAATTTGCATTATTTGTTTGACAAGCCACGTGCTCAGTTTGTTTACTATTTCCATCCTCTTCGCTCAGTTCTCGTCTTCCATTCAAAGTTTCGTTAGCAACACTGTTGCTGATGGCATTGCCTTGCTCCAAAGAAATAACCCTATCCCTAAGGTCATTTACCAAGGTTTCAGAACTACATGTAGCAGTCTGAACTACCTTCATTCTATCTAATTCCGCATTTAATGTTTCAAACTTAACCTCATGTTGAGTAAATTTCTCCATAATATCCTCATTGCAGACTTCAAACCTTGCCAACTTTCCGTCATGACTCTTCATTTGTTTTTGGATATCTGAAACTTCGACATGCATTCATCCAATTTACACCTCAACTCACTGCTAAGATTTTGACAAGTTTGGGCAACATCTTGTAACGAATGTTCAATATGATCAAGCCGGCCGTTAAACCTAACATTATGCTGCTGTAATTAATTTCGAATGACTTCAAACTTCTCTTCCAGAATTTCATTATTTTGTTGCAAATCCTTTTGCAACTCCTTTCGCAACATTTCATTATTCTGTTGCAATTCACAGCGAATGTTCTGTTGCAACTTTTCTTGAAGATCTTCGTTATTTTGCTGCAAACTTTGGGTAACCGTAACTTGAAATGCAGCAATAATCTTGTCCAAGTTGGGATTCACTGTACTTATATAAGATTTTAACAAAAATGGATCAAAATCTGGTTTACAAGATTTACAGAAATAGCTTTCATTAGAAGAACTAAATATTACCCAGTGCATTACAGTCAAACCTCTGCACTCCAAATGTTCCCATTTATTGCAGCCATGGCACTTCACAAGACGGGAATCTGCTTCAATGTTACTGCAACAAATAATATTCTTCATTGGGTCAGCATTTTCTTCAATAGTTTCATTTTCCCTGAAACTATCGACGACATCGGATCTTAAGAAAACTCCCGTTCTTAAGTTGTAAGAATGTTGCTTCCGATCCATTATTTAAAGTAATCAGAAGATAACTTCCACACTATATATTCACGAATCCTGGCTAAAGATCGCCATAATTGTTGCTGTTAGTTTTTGAATTAGCAACTAGTACAAATATATTATTTGTTTTAAGAAATAAAGTACAGAAATCTACTTACGAATTGGTGTATTACACTATATCCCATAATACATAATTAGAACAGTAACAGTGATAATGAAATGTCTTTCTTCTTATCAAAGATTTTTATCATTAATACAACTTAATTGTGAATGTTATAAAAAGATGACAGTCACAGGGGCTTGAACTCCCCCATCCTTCCGTGTATGTAACCATCATTGTTAATGTGCTTAGTATGCGTTGTAGAAGTGTTGATACATATGTAACGTACATAAAAATTGCAGGATATGATGTCGGTGAAACTTTAGACCTCTATAACTCGAAGTCGGCGATTTTGGCCCTCAATAACTCGAACCTTGGTAAGTCGAAATCCTTGATACCTCGATTTTTTCTTTTTCCCCTCAAGTTCGAGGTATCAAGGTTCCACTGTACAAACCTATCCTATTTCCTCATCTCCTTATTGCGATTAACCTAATGGCACACAAATTTGGAGTCAATTATATCTCTACCAAGAAAATAGAAACCATCTGCTGTAATCGAGCGAGGAGAGTGTGGGCGATGCAGTCAGCTGCTTCCATGCAACCCTGTCCGTGCGTTGCCAAAATATGTGGCGTTCTTCAACATATCACAGACGTCTTTATTCAGTGCCAAGAGAAAAACAGTACACAGCGAAAGCAGAGTCATACTATTTAACTTTGTTCATTTTTTTACAAGGAAGGAAATGTACATATGGCAACATGGGAGCCAAGGTCGTCCACGGGACATTTTTCTCAGTTGGAGGGGGAGCGGGAGCAAGGTTCAAATTAGTGGATGCCATCCACAAGTTAAGAAAATTCTCATAGTGCATTCCCCACTATTTTGCATAAGTACCCCCCTCTTGTCCATGTTCATAGATACAAGCATCCCTCCTACGCAAACTTTCTCCAAAAGTGGGCAAAGCCCCCCCCCCTAGAAGTTAGGAATTTTCACTTCGAGCACTGGGGTCAGAGTAAGATTTCAGATCTTTCCCTTCTGTCATAATAACTCATATTGTACCGTTTATTATTATTGTTGTTTTAAGAATCATACAATTGAAATTGAATTAAAGGTACCTTGACGTTGTTCTCAAGTTAAGACTTGAGCCCACTATTTAAATAGAAACATGACTTGACTTGCTTCCTTTCCGTAAACATCTAAAACTTTGTTGACGAGCAGTTCTTTCTTTTTTGTGCTTTTTCACGATGCACAAAGAACACTTACTCTACCGTCTTTCATACCTCCCCTTAAGCGTGTTTTCACGCTGGAATTTCACCCACTCGAATTATCTGAAGTTCTACCTGATATCTTAGTGGGGGACAAGTGTCCCTCGCGGGGAAGCAAGAAAACAAATAACTGTTCGCTATACTGATCGCAGACCCCTCTGGCGGCTGACCTACATAGCTCCATCTGTCCACCAATCGTCTTCGGGGGGTGTGTGCCTCGACGAGTGACACCAACCTCAGTTGCAAAGTAAAAGCTGTAGGGGTAACATCGCTCTCTCGTTACAGCGTTGCCAAGCGTACATCTGTTTTTGTCACTTGTTTTTATTAGCTTCTTTGTACAGTGTTTGGGTGTTTTGTGCACTATTGTATAACTTTTGGTGTTTCCGACGCTTATTTGTTTCATCCCGTCAGCAACTTCGGTGCCTTGCGACACGAAAATGCCCGATGTTAGTCGAAGAGAAATTAACTGATTGCTGATTCGTTGTTTCCCAGCCACCAGCTGAAAATGCGTGCAGTATAGTTGGCAGTGTTGTTTCTCAACTTGGTAAAGCGCTGGTATATGTATGACCAACGTGCAAACTTTCTACAACACAGTTTCACACACAGGAACAAGAATTAAATCAAACTCATTTTATAATTTTAAAGGAAAACTCTTTATTATGCTAATTCAGGAATTGTTTTCTTTTATTCCTCACAACCAGGATTCAAAGTTATTACATTTTATTTTTGATTAGGTAAATTTCTGAAAAAGCCAAATCATGATTAAAAAGGGTTAACAAGTAGTTAGTAGGAGGAAAAAAAATTAAGTTATGAATAGCAATTAAAATTCATTACAACTCACTAATAATAAAAAATACAATCAAAGGTTTTATTACATTTGAAAAAAAACTATTTCCAAATACCAAAATAGTTCGACGAGAAATATATTTATAAAATTCATTCGTAAATTGATAAAAAGAATTTAGAATTATTTACATTTTTTGTAAGAAGTTTTATTAGGGAAGTAATGGTAATCCTGGGGAAAAGATGTAAAATGTTATTGATTTGGAATTCAGGAAAAAACGTGGTCGCACATTGGACTTTGCAACGTGCATTACGAGGCTTCATTATGCCATTGCGCATTAAGTAATGAAACATCCCGCTTTTATCAGTATCTCTGAATTAGTTGTTTAGAAAAATCTCTAGAACATAGGGAATGCTTCTGTGACATAAACAGAAATATCATCTGCAAAGGGTGCCTTCTTTAATCTCAGATATTTCAAATTGTGAAAAGAAATGCATACAAAAGAAATTTTCACTATTGTTTATCATTATTACAAACCTGACTTACGCTTGATATAAGATATAGGCACCTTGTTCAGTCTACCTTTTATTTTTATAAATTTTCAGTAACAACTAACTATTCAGTCACCAAGTGTATACCGTAACATATTTCAAAAATCTTCACAATTGCTGATAAAATTTACCCAAATATTTTACCTCTAAAAATGGTTTGTTATGATGTGTATTGTTTCAGAGCTATATCACAAGGATAGTTAGTTCCCTCACTTCCATATTGCCTAGGGATAACCAGTCCCTTAATGGAATGATGATAAGAGACACGTTCTAAGGCGTTTGGGGGCCTACCAAAAAGTTCCAGAACTTGACTTTTGTGGAGGTACTAGTTGTGTGGCGCTGTGATAGCAACCACCTTTTCTGTGCGATCTTGCGTTCCCTTTTGAACGAGCAGGTGTTAATTGGCGAATTTGAAAATATATTAATGAATCACATAATAATATTACAATGTGCTAATCGACATTTTCTAACTAAATTCTACACGTAATCTTTCGACATTTTTCATGTGTGGCAATTTGAAGCAAGAATAGGCGATTTCTATTCTCATCCGCGCCTAATTTAACACAGAGCTTAAACTAAAAGCCAGAATACTCCAGAAGCAAGCCGTGGGGAAAACGACAACGTCATTTAAAAAATTTTATAGATGTAAATTTAACATCCATTCTCGTCATTACATAATCCATTTCTACATACTAGTAATTTCTTCCAACTTCGATAACTTTTTTCAGTCTATAGTTATCAGGGATTGCAACACTGTGGTCATTGTTAGTACGAAAAATCGCGAGCAACATTCTTCGGTTATTGTTATCAAGAATTGAGCAACTAGTTTACTCACTAACAATGAGAAATACCTCAGGGAAAACATGATTATAGGCACTATTTGTTACGAATTATGTTCAGAGACCAACACTTTAATTGTTAGCATTATCCAGTAGATCTCTCTCAATATTTTCTCACTGCCGAAACTGGAAGATGAAGGTGAACACTTGCTGTTACGTCTAACCACGATAGATAGGGTTAAGAGTGATAATCTGAATGTGTTCGTGAGCGTTTACTCGGAGGGAACATGTATTTTTCACAGCTCGTTTGAAACAGTACATATAGTGGCAAGTATAAAGTGAACATATGTATCTTTAACACCCTGAATGCCTGTGGGTTGCCCAAGGGAGTCTTTCGGAAATCATTCCTCTTTCTAGGTCCGCTATACTTCCACCAGGACAACTCTCAGGATGAAAACAGTGTTTTACAACACGATTGTCTACTCTCTGAGTAACGCACGTCTTAAAACTTATACCCTGAAATATTTCTTTCCGATATCCAACACTGAAACGGTTTCTTGGAAACAATATTGCGAGTCTGCGCCTCCACACTAATAAGTCAAGTCTGCGAACTTTCGGATAGGCCCTTGTTTTAATCGGAACAAAATATGGTCACATTGAAAGCTCACTGACAAGTCGAAGTAAAAGATGACTCTTCGAAAAACACCATCTAAAACGAAATCGTTCAGAAAAAGTATCTACAATGGATGCCAAAAAATCTCTCGTACAGCCTTCATGTGCAAAGAAGCACGTCATTTAACTACATACCTTTGCCTCTATACCTGTATGTAGTAAATGTGTAAAGAGCACTGTCCGCTACATATATTCAAGTGTCCATCACAATTGGGTCTGCTTCCTCTACGAAGCAGTCTGCGAAATAACAAACAAGGCAGCCGATGCGTCGGCCCCTTCAATATAACAACATTCTCTACGATTCTCCTGCTTTTAAAAAAAATCGAAAATGAACAATATATTTACATAAAAGGAGTATTTGTATACATTGGTATGTATAGCAAAGCACAATATGCTATAATTATTATATATTTGATACAAAAAACATCAACGCTGTTTTTTAACTAACATATAACATGCTAACATTTACGTAAACTATACAAATGGTTCATTAAGCTAGTGGAATAATATTATCTTCTGAATCTTCTTTTCATCAACATTCTAGGAAAGTCTAGCACCAATCAGTTCTTATTCATGGAGAGAATTGGTAATATATGTGTCTTGGTATATACAACAACAAAAAAAGTTCATGTAATTTTTTACAATATTGGAATGGTTCTACACCTTTACGGTGGTAAAAAGATCTATATATAAATATTTACAATTTTAAATGGGGAGGAAAAGGGGTATATAAATACATAAATAGCAGTTCTCAAACGTGGATGGGTTCATTTTTAAGGAGTGTGTCTCTAAGCTCGAATATCTTGGTAACTCTTTGACGTGCGAGAAAGAAAAGCATCGTGCACTTCGCAACACTCAACACTATCCAAGTGAAGCACCATCGCAAAGTTAGGAGGTGGACTTGCTCCTCACCCGATCTCACAAGCACGGCTCGGTAGTCCGAAAGAATGTGGGGGCCGGGATCTTGCTGGAGGATCCAGGTTGAGTATCCTTGCGAGGGTTCGGGAGGAGTTTCCCTTGGGAGGACTTAGCCTCGGCGCCCTCGTCGTGGATTCCGTTCACCGTTCCGTTCCCGTGCACCCAGGCGGAGGTGAAGTCGTCCGCCAGCTCGGACGGAGGCATCTCCTCGTTGGAGAGCTTCTTCTCCACGATGGCGGCGTAGTTGTCTATGATCTCCTTCATCTTCTGCAGGATCTTGGCGTCGTTGTCCAGCTCGTTCTCCTGCAGGATCTTCTGCAGCAGCGGAGAGACCTGCTTGGTGGGGGACGTCTGCAGGGACGCCGGTAAGGAGGTCTTGTGCGCTGGTGTTCTCGAAGGGGTGGAGTGCGAGCTGAAGCTGCCTGGGACGCTCCTCCTGGGACGAGGCGACGAGGATAGCGCTCGCTCGTTGTTGTTCTTGAAGGTGTCCGCCGACAACCCCGGCCTCTCCCTCTGCCGGCCGCTCCACGTACCCTTACCGGTCGAGTTCTTCTGCGCGCGCGCGCGGGAATCGGACACCCTCAGGCTGCTGTAGATGCGAGACTGCCTCGGGCTGGTATCCGCCAGGAACCCGTACACCCCGTTGTCGCTACTGGACGACCTGCTTCTGGGCATCCTGGGGACGATCTTCCCAGGGGTCACGTTGGCGGCACTGGGCGACGAGGCTGCGCACTGCGTGTACTTGCGCCTAGGGGCGGCGTTCACGTTGGGACCGCCTTCGTTCCTGCTGTTCGCGACTATGTTGTCGCGGTTGTCGAACGAGTCCAGTGGTCTCCTCGGGGACCTCGATGCCGGGATCCGCGACTTCTTGGGGGACATCATGGTGACGCTGGGGTCGTTGCCGTTGACGATGCTGGAATCTTCATTGTCGACACCCTCCGTCGCGTCCGCATTATCCAGTTTGATGCCCGGAGCACCGATCCCGGACAAGCCCCCAGCAGGTGTGATCTCCAGCAGATCGGGTCTGCCGTTCCAGGCTACGTTCATCTTCTCTGGAGCGGGGTCGGTCGGGGTCTCCTCGCCGCGTACCTCGTCCGTGGACATGGTGGAGCTGCAATCTGAGGAGGCGTGAGTCAGGCTGGATTCTGGTCGCTCTGTGGAAGATAAAACCTTCGTTAAAACCTCTTTGAAAAGCAAATTGTACAGACAAGTGTTCAGCCCTAAAGTAGACCGTTGATATTATTGCTCAGAATTTTGATTCGGGGTGCTTGATACGGTATAGTATATGTAAAATTCACATCAGTTTTGTTCTGCAGATATTTGAAACGTCTCACCATATTTCTCGCTACTTGTTTTAAGTATTAGACCAGTTATATTATCGACTGCAGCAGTTCCGCTATTTTGTGTGTGCGCGTTGCGAGGTACTTTCATTTCATTGATTTGCTTTATCTTCCTTCGCGTTTCTTTCCCTTTCGATAATCGCGAAGAGGAGAATAAGTGATGATGTGATGAAATTGATGGACACATAAGGAACACCCATGCCCAGGCCGGGATTCAAACCAGGAACCCCTGGCTTCGTAGTACTATGCGCTAACCCCTCCGCCACGGAGGCCAGCAGGATTACTTTCTACTCTTGTTGCTAAGATAACTCCACAAGCCTGAATTTGTTAGTTCCGAATACCTGTCGGGCATCAATCTTTTGGAAATTATTATATTTGAAAAACTTTCTCAAAGTATAGCCATAAAGGTCGTAGAAACATTGCAAGTTGTGCAAGTTGGAACCAGTATTCGTGCTCATTCTCTTACAGTAAGAATACGAACTGGATGACTGATTAGTCTTAGTGAAGACATAAGCCACCTTACTGTGGCAACGAGAGTTTGCTGAAACTACCGTAGTAACAGTCTGCTACGAATGAGTGACATTACCCATAAGAAACAGTACATATTACCGGAAACTAACAACAGCATAATATTTAACGGTATACTCTTAGACTGAACACCCCGTACATCACACTACACCAAGTTAAACGATAAGAACCAACTAAAACAAAAGGCAAACGTGCAACGAACTCAATTCTCAATAACATATTTTGAAAGTTCTGACAGAAATTCTGATTTTGTAGAATTTGGATATCAAGGCACTTGAAAAGCGAAGGCATTGTCGTAAAAGTATTTTCTAGGATACATCTAAAGGCTCAGAAACGAAGCTAGACTGCTATACAAATCCACAGGTGATTGAACATAGTAGCCGTTCAAATAGAGCAGTCTGGAAAGATTTACAACGAGCTGGCCTTGAATAAAGGAACGATCTACGACAATGGAAGAAGTTGAGAACCAGTGATTCCTGCTACTATCCTCCAATAACTCTTTCCCTTCCTTCAAACATATTACGAAAGGCGATAACAGGTTTCAATTAATGAAGGAAATCCAACCAGGGGACGGGTTTCCACATCTGCCCACGAGCCGAGTGGGCCACTCTGTCGCCTCCACCATCTGCAATATCTGGTTCTGCCAACTTCTCCATATATACTCTCGCACGTGGTGGAGTCCCGTTGCGGTGCTAATACGACCAGGCAACAAAGCGATTTTAACTGGAGTTTCTCTTAAGGAAAGAAACCTTTCATGGCCTACTACAACAGGAGAGAACACCACAATAACTAATCTAACCTAAAATTCCCGTCAAACAAGAATTCCAGAACTACTTTCGTTGCAAACATTGTCAACTAACGCCTGATACAATAACTACTTTACGTAACTTTCATGGCTCAACACTGTTTTATATTAAAATCAATTAGCACTTATTAAAAAAAAAAAACATTTAGAAAACTGATATTTACATGAACGTTGTAATTTGGTTTACTCTACTTAGCTTTTCTGCCACTTTTGGCTAATCGTGTGGATCGGATGAGGATCCTACAGTGTTAGATGCAAAATAGTGTTTAATTTTGAAGTGAAACTTCAGAGAGGATTGGGGAATTTGCAAACGCAGATATAGATAAATTACAATAGTGATAAAAATAAATTATGAATGACAATCGCAAATCCACATGAACAGCACACAATTCAAACTCCACAGAGGATTATGCTGTGACTTCTGGACTCTTGAGTCCAGCCGCCTCATCCGGGGTATACTACATGGAAGTGAGGTTGCATCCCTCAGACTTCCAAAAGGGTCATCACCCTTTACACCCCCATCAAACCAGTGACGCAATCAAGACTGCCCTAGCGGCAATGATATATTTTCTTAGGGAAGTTGGACGAAAAAAGGAGCGGTTGTAGCCACCATCAAATCCCTCCCCTACGGACATATATGTGTCCTCGTTACTGACCCAGGTACGAAAATCAATGCGTGGATAGGATACAATGACGATGAAATTGCTACTCCTCATCTACTTTTAGGTACAGGGAGTTCACAAAATTTACGCACCTGTTATATCACCGTCCTCAACGGCGTTCTCTGCCGTCCTCGATAGCTTCTTCCCGGCGGCCTTGACGCTCCCCCTGTTCCCGCAGTTGCTCCTGTAACCCTCGTCGGACACCTCGGAGCTGCTGTCGCAGGAGCCCGCCTGGTCGGTGGGCGTCGACCGCGCCGGCCCGCTCTCCGTCGAGCTCAGGGAGTCCAACCCGCTGCTGGCGCCGCTGCTGACGTAACCGCCGTAGCCAATACCCGGGCCCACTAGCGGGCGGATGGCGGGCGTCGCTATTGATACGCGGCGGGCGGCCGGGGACCTGCTTCGGTTCCTCGACTTGTTGCCGGGTGTCGTCAGCGTTGACCCTCCCACCTCGCTGGAATCGCTCAGGACAGAGCTCTTTCGTCCTCCGCTGCTGATGCTGGATGTTGAGGAGCGGCGCGTTCTTGGTGGCGACGCAGGTGACCTTGAAAAAAGAAAAATACAAAAATTTATATTCTAGGAACAAAAATACAAACAGCACCATGAAAATTTACTTTAAGCGTGAGTAAAAGAAATGAGAATACAGTATATCTGGAAACGAGCATCTAAGTATAAGGATGGAACAAGAATTTGCGTAAAACTTCCAGAAAAAGATTGTACACAATTACATATTATGTATGGAAAGCAGAGACGAAAAGACACAGAGAGAAAAATAGACAAAGTGGGGCAACAAGGTATAACAGCTGAATCAACAGGGTAGGGGGGAGTTAAATAGTGCCGCCACGATAACAGTCGGCGGGGAGAACGCCTTTATGGCTGTAACCCGCTGTTGGCGCCTTTATCTACCAATGAACTTGCTGCCGAACAGCTACCTAGGTCTGCCGATGCCCCCTGTTTAAGCAAAAATCGGGAACCTTAGAATCCCTCCTCTCCAAAGCAGCCAGCAGGGAAACAGAATTTTGTCAAAATAACCGTTCTGCACTGTAAATGGTGGCCGGTTCTTAGCATGGCCCTAGTATAATTAACAATGTCACATTGTAGTCAACAGACTTCCATCCTCCCCGATAGCACAGAAAGCTTACTGCAAGCCTGAAGCACGCTTGTTATTCCACGTGAAGAAGCTTGCAGCAAGGTCTGTCTCCATGGCATCCTGCGACACTGCTGCAATCTTGCCCCCAGCTATGTAGTTACAATAAGTCGAAGTTGCAGCAAACTTGCCAAGGCAAGCCTACATCAAGCTTGTCAACTAGCTGTAGGCTTGCTGTACTAGGCTTTCTGCAAAGCAAAAGTGCTTGCGAACACTCACTTGCAGAGTATTACTTAAATCGAACTTACATCCAGTTCACCATATCAAACAAACTTTGACAAGCTAGAAGCAAACTATAGTAAGCTTGCCACGAGCTTACTTGCTAAATATGTACGGATCTCAGTCTAAACTGTACTTCCAATACTGGTTAGCCTAATTACCCATAAAGTACGATTTTTTTTTTTTTCAGTTCATGAAGATGCTGGACAAACCAGCTATATAACTGAGAGATTCAGGTCTCAGGAAGACCCAGTGAGGGCAGTTCCAAAGCAGTGGGAAGACCAAGTTGGAGATATGAAGAGCAGGTTGTGAAGAAGAAAGGGTCTGAATTGGAACACTGAGGTGGTGATTCAAGGGGAGCGTTGATATCCATGCCTATGCAGACTTGAAACCATGAAGGATGATGACCATGACATTGTGTCTGCAACAGGCTGGAAGACAGCCGAAGAAAAAGGCAAAAAATATATATCCATCAACTTCTTTAGGTCTGAAAGAATTGGAAGAAATAACTACGTGTTATTATGGTAACATTATAGCGTTACTCGTTCATATCTTTCTTCTTTCCATATTATAGTATTAACTTTACAGTGGTGCCATCTATGAATTGAAAACAAAGCCTTTGATCAGTTAAATATAAAGTTGCTGTCACTATCCATTCTCTCACTAAGCCTTGACCCCCAACATAGCACTGCTATATGCTTTAGGGCAAGGAATCTATCGTGGAAATGCAACGAAGGATAAATAGCAATGAACTATCTCTAACGCTAACTGGTTTAGAAAGCGTGTCTTACCTTTCGTAAACTACCTGAGCTGATCCTAGCTCTCCGCTCTTCGACACCAGTTTCGAGGAAATAGTCGATCTGTGACCTGAAAAAAACGAACAGACACAAAATTAATCTTTAATAATGACACAAAAAGCAAACAAGTTGTGATAACAGTAATCTTATCAATGACAATATTAAAAGAGGGAATTCCAATAATGCAGATAAAAAAAGGAGGAAAATCACGTCACAAAAGGAGCATAAAACCTATACAGCCTTGCAAAACGAAGGATAAGACTAAGAAAGTAATTGTCAACAGGGAAATTTTGGATGTCTTACTGGGGATCGATCCCGGAACCTCTCGCACCAAAGGCACGAGCGCTAGCCATTTTTCTCATACAGGAAAATCCCTTAGCAGTAGTTTTCCCAGTGATTTTTTCACGTCTTTTCATATCAATTGGACTTAATTCTCCATTTTTCTTTCAGGACACGCAGAGAAATATTCGTATCGTATCCAAGATTGGAAACCGAGACCTCTGGCGTCTTATAGCTCGCTGCGCTCACCACTGCGCCGCGAAGAGCTACTGGCTACGCGGTAGTCATGGGAAACACGAGACAAAATCTGGATGGGAGCTTTGTCCAACACAAAGAAAGAGTACGTGTGCATTGGGTTTGCATTTCATCACTCTCGTATTTTTTTTTTTCTTAGAAAATAAAGAGAAAGCGAGAGAATGTCGAAAAATGGAGGCAGAAAATAAATTCTCCTGTTGCATTAACAATGTAATGGAATCCTACGATTTAAATAGTCGTTCAAAGACAAAAATGGTAATTGAAGTTATTTTAAGCGCAGTTTACATTTAACTATCATTTGTTTTTTTCCCCGAGTTCTTTGGAAAATAATGCTTTTCTCAAAATTTCTGGAGGGGCTGCAGCCTCATCAACACCTCCTGCGTACGCCAGTGCTAAAAAAATATATCGCCACCAAATCTTAATTCACCGGCCATTACATTAGCAGACAACGCGACATTTCAGTAAAAACCCGTTCACGATTATTAGTGTGACTCTATCAACAAAGTCTAGACTGAGGATGGTGACGAGGCAAGACGAGAATCGGTGGTCTCGTCTCGCGAACGATGAAGCTTGTATCATTCTCGGTCTCGGCACTTACAAAAACAAACTAAAAACATAGGTTTGTGCACATTAGACAACACTATCATGGCCGTATTTAGAGGGGGGTTTAGGGTTCAACCCCCACGAAATTTCTGGCATGTTGGATTAATGGAAGTTCATAAGCCAAAATTTGTAACTCCTTTTCAAAAATATATTCGAAGCTTCACAAAAAATACAACAGGGAGACAATGCTAAGACGATCGAGATAGAATTTTCTGACATTTGGAATTCGTGAAACTTGAGCGAACCTCCCTGGAACTGGTATCGTTTATTGCAAGTTACAGAATAGCAGAGCGTTTGTTGTGTTTTATAGTTAATAACAGAAATAAATTTCATCTAGTTAGTAGTTATTAAAACAGGTTAATTAATTTAAAATTTCGTCAAGATCGAAAAATTGAGGTTGCAGCACCAGATTATGTTTTTTCTTTTCAAATATTCTACCATTTTACCCAAAGAATAACAGAACCACAAATTTCATTTTTTTAAAAAAAAAAGTTTTATGTGACAGGTCAAACAACAAACTTTATGACTAAAATTTCCCTCTAAGTTTTAAAGCTTTTTCTTGAAGGTATCTAACTACATCTATGTAATAACATCGTTAATCCGGACTTTTGGGGGGGGGGGATAAGTTGACCGGTTTAACGAAAGTCCGGATTAACTGAAATAACCTAAAAGAACAGTAGAAAGTGCATTAAAACTCCATTTATAGCAACAATACACGTTTATTATGCCTAAATACACTATACAGTACAGTACAAAGTCTGCGGGAAACAGAATTTCATCAGTGGTTGACTGCCTTTTCTTTGGGAAGTTCTCTTGTTGACTTCTAGCCACATTCAAAACCTTGCACTCTGCTTTATTTTTCCTTTTGCCTGTCCGGATGAAGCGAAGTCCGGCTTATCGGAGTCCGGATTAATGAGGTTTTGCTGTATGTATTACAGTACACACTGCATCAAAAGCACAAAAACAGTTGCCCTGCATGTTCACTCATCTGATGGATCGAGTAGAAAAGTATCCTCAAGCAATAATAATAATACACTCTCCTCACAAAAAGTTTGGAATATTCTTGCATTAGGCACAACAATATTATGATGTTAGGCAACAGGTAATAGGATAGGCACGGTGGCATATGTCGGCGAAAAGACGAGAACGTCCACCAAATAGATACCATGTGTTGTTGCATTCCAAGGCAGTGTCCATCACCTATTGTCTAATATAATAATATTCCAAACTTTTTTTGAGGAGTGTATTTTAGAATAAATTGTTTTATCATGAAATTTTAGTTATCATCATTACATAATAATTATTTTTGTTATTATTTCCATTATACAAATTTCTGGCGACGCCCATGATAACAATTATGAGTGAACCCCTCCCCCCGGAAATTTTTCCTGCCTACGGCCATGATCACAGATATACCAGAGTGTACCTGTGCAAATCGCACAGTCCAATTTCAATTGAGTCTCAAAGGAGGCGAGACTGCAGGCCAGCAAATCGAGGGTCTGGCTTCGTTCTAGTTTAGATTTTTCGATCAGTGGTCTTGTAATCGTATAGAGTTTGAGTTTTACGTCCACTTTATGCACAGGAAGGCTGATCGGGACTGGACCTACAGTTTAAATATGCCTATCTTACACAGATATAGAATTTTACTTATGGTACCACTTCATAACTGAGAAATTGGTGTCATGGGTGTTGAGACCCTTGCTTCTGGAGAACTCTCAAACCAGTCGTCAGGAAGAGCACCAATAACTTAAAACACTTACCTTGGTTGACCTTCAGGTAGTATCTTGATATCGTTCTCAATGCTCTTATTTTATCTTCATCTCTAAGTCTGTTGATTACACGTTGTAAATCTGTCACTTTATAATGGCTTCTCATTGCGCACGGATGATTGTCAATTCCTTTTCCTTAATCTTGCCCCCTTCCATTGATGATATCAGACAGAATGACGTAAGAATGTGGCCACGTGATTAGTGGCTTCTGCGCCAGAAGTAGCCAATAACATTGCAGGGAGTGAGATCATATTCTCTCCAGTTTATCTGTGGCTTATTTAGGTCCAGTCCGTGTGAAATGTTGGAGTGATGTTTTCAAGGATGGCCACACTTCGTCCCACTACCTTGTCACCAGCGGTTTATCTAGAATTTTCCTTCTAGGGGTTCAAGTGCATCTTTGGGATTTAAAATGGCCATAAATAATATGTTGTTAAATTTTAGGGGGGGTGTTTGAGTAAATTGGGGAGGTGGTGTTAGGCAGGGTTGTTAAAGCTGCAGGAACCTATGAATTCTAATGTGTTCTATTTGGTTCCGCGACAGGACAGGAACTTTTTTTCCGGATCCATTTAAATTCGGTCCAAGTTGCGTTTTGTTTCAATCCAATACAGAATGGACCGGATTTAAATTGATCCGGAAAAAGTTCCTGGACCGGATTTAAATTCATCCCGAAAAAGGGTTCTTAGACCGTATTTAAATTGATCTGGAAAAAAAAAGGTTCCTGCACGGAACTGAAATATTTTATAGATAAAAAGGTTTTTACGGTCCAGAACCCGTTTACGCTTGCTGATTGTCTTCCCTGGACCGGAATTGAATTTATTTGAAATTCCTGGACCTGTAACAACCCTGGTGTTAAGGGATGATGTTGAGATCTGTGGTTCAGGCTAAGGCTTGCGTCAGCAAAGTAGTTTTCGAAAATTACTCTCCTTCGGTAAAACGACGTTGCTATTCAAAATTATTAAAAAATTATACCTGCTCATAAATCAGTGGTTGGTTTTTTAGACAACAGAGAAAGTTTCGTGGCACTATGGGTCTACTTTCTATCACAGATGTCTGGAAGGAATTATCAACAGATGTAATTCTTCTCGTATAATATCTAAGAAACCAAAAGTTATAGTATACAAAACAGTAATTTTGCCTGTAGTATTATATGGATGTGAAACTTCGTCCCTTACATTAAAAGATAAAAAGTATTTGATAAAAAAAAAATCCTTAGAAAAATAGTTGGACCTAAAAGGGATGAGAAGACTGGTGAGTGGAGAAGGTTACATAATTTAGAACTTCTTAATTTGTATTCATCTCCAGATATTATTAGAATGATTAAATCAGGAAGACTTAGGTGGGCAGGCCATGTGGTTCGAATGGGAGAGGAAAGAGTAGTTTACAGGATTCTTGTTGGGAAACCTGATGGTAAGAGACCTGTAGGAAGGCCAAGACGAAGATGGGAGGGATAACGTTGAGATGGACGTAATGGAAAACATTGGATTGATCTTGCCCAGGATAGGGACAGATGGAAAGCTTGTGTTGCTGAAACCATAAACGTTCGGGCTTAAGAAGGCTAGATAAATAGTTAGTAATTCGTTAGGATATGTAAAATCGTGAGTCTTGAAAACAATGCTCAACCTGATATCAGCAGTTTCTCCATAAGATAGAACCAGACACCATAGTTTTTTATTTTGTATTTTCCCGTATTTTTTGCCATCTTTATTGCATTTTTCTTCATTTTTGAGGTTTATCTTTGTTCTCCCCTTTTGTTTCGTGAATTTTAAATGCATTTGCTAGCATACTTTATGCATTGAAATTTCCTGTCATGGTCTTTTTAGCAAGTTCGTCATTATATCGAAAATACGGTCAATGGAAATGTACAATATTATTTGTAACTGAAAGTTTGACAATGGATTAAAGAATTAATTGTGGTACATTTATTTTTCTTCCAGCACTTACAATACTTTGTGTCAAGCCTACTTTGAAGTTCTCTTGCTGGCCACTGTAATCGCTTTAATCTTCGGTTTCAGTCACAATGTAAAAAATACTATATAATCTGATGGACGCGAAACACAACTGTATTTTCAGATGCTCACCGACTACTGTATCGTGCACGGCGCACTCTGAAAGGAGATGAATGACTTGTACAGAAAAACCTTCAAGTAATAAAGAAATCTAAATTAGCACTTAATTGCCTTTTTCCCTTTGCTTCAGTAGTTTAAACCACCAAACAGCGGGTTTCGTCTAATTATTGAAATACTCTCTTGAAATTTATAAAAAATGAAGCTTTCATTTTAAGAGCGAAAATTATTTCTACGTCATTTTTCTTTTACCATTTTCAGGCCATTTGTTAATAACTTTAAGGCCATTCTTCCGTATCACGCCGAAGGCGTGACTCGAACCCAGGACGTCATAAATCGATAAGCTAATCTCTTAGCCAAGGGGCCCGGCTGAAGTGCTGGGGAGTAGCTTCTCAAAAGCAAATTACACCAGCGACCTTCAGTGGATCTGAAAAATCCGCTGACATGAATTCTACCGGAAATCGTATAAAACAAATAAAGTACACTCAGCCGTATGCTAAAAACACCGTTAGCGAGAAACGCGGTCTCGTCAACGGCTTTAACGATCGAAAGTTCGAATTCCCTTTAAATAGTTCGCGTGGTAATTTTTAAAGGTTCTTTTAGGTCATCAACTTCCGAATCCTAATCATAAGGGTTTCTTGAAACGAGAGGAATTTTCGAAAACCACTGATGTTTTTCCAAGGCACACTCTTTTGAACAATGCGATCTGCTTCTTGGAGATAATTCACGAACATCTCCAGGCAGTATAAGAAGGTGGACAAACACGCTGCAGCTTCCAAGTGTATCGAATGAATTTTCTGTGCTTAGCACGCAGAGAAGTGGGGCGTTCCCACTAATTTATCCACTCCAGCATCTACGGATGCTTCAAAAGAAGTTGCGCGGAATCGGGGGGGGGGGGGGGGGGGGAGAAACACGTGAATGGCACAATCTGATTTCAGCACAGACCGCCCATCGACCTCTGGGGTTCGATATATCTGTCGCACGCAGCGAGTCTCTCGTTGGTTCCGCATGGATGAGCCTGACGCTTATGGCAAGCGATGGCCATCGGCTGCCTTTTGCGGGTGGCGGAAGAAGATAAAGACAAGCCGAGACCGCAGTGCGGCGGGAACGGGAGAGGCTTGCGCAAGAGGACTTGGCTTCAACTCCCGCCGGCATTCACTGATGCACACTCGTCTTCCGTTTCTTTATGTGCCGTCTCTTCCATAAGACTGGAACTCCCAACGCCAATCGCCAGAACCAGTGGGTTGAGCAGAAATTTTGTAAATGGGGTGGGGTTGCTCTGTTTATCTCTAACAGTCTAAATCGATTTTAAATTTTTTTAAAGAAGCACTATCTACAAAATTCTTATGAACATTATTCTATAAATTATTTATTTCAAGTAACTTAAATCCTTGATCTCAACTAATCGTCAGTCATCATCATCGTCTAAACAAGCAGAAAATATGAAAAATACAAGACCACCGATCCGCCTCAAAGCTGTTGATATGCAACACGATAGCAGCTTCCCACAACGTGCCATGTGCTCCCGCCCTGTCCTTGGGGAGAGACATAAAGCGGTCGTTGCTTCCGATGGCCATCAGAATATTCCGGAGGCGAACATCGCCATCAATCGCTGGGGTCGGCCTCCCGTGCTGCGAAACGCGAGCATCTTTCTCGCAGAACTCCTCCACGTGCAAAACGAGCCTCTAAATCACTGCGCGGAGGCTGGGGGCGAGTCTCTACATGGAGATCGTGGATATGCTAAGGTGATGGACGTGACCGATGGATCCGGAACAGGTTCGAGGTTATGTCCACCGAAGGAAATTGTCATGGGATGTTCCGATGTCTGGATAAGATTCAGCAGCTATTGCTGCGTTTAGGGGGAGGTCAAGGGATCTATCTATACCCCCTTTCACTACTTCAGTCAACATTTTGCAGTAATTATAAAATAATCAAATGAAGAAGTCAGAGAATTGAACAAGGATAACAATTGTTTTTTGAAAATTATAGCTATTTATGATCCTAGAGTAGTACAACAGACTGTTTTTAATTCAAATTGGGAATTCGAATTACTTGGTAAATCGAACAGCCTTCATGAGGATAGCAATGAAGTAAATGTATGCACAATTTCAGATTCTTCGCAGAAATAGGCATGCTTAAATTCATGTTCCTTTTTTTTTGGCATAAAGTCACTTTGTTCAATTTCATCTAACCACCACTCATATTCGTCGTTGCGATTACCCAAAGTAACAGAAAAGTGACACAGAAATAAGAAAAATTCAATAAAATACCAAAACAAGTGAACCGAATCTAAGTACCTACGCGTATTTTCATAATTTTAATAAAGGACAGCTGTGGAGTCGCTTGCAAAACATTTCAATGTGTGTCGATGGCCTGTGTGGGTATTATATTCGTAAAATTGAGGTCCACGTGCAACATTGGTCGAGTCAGAAGACAGTACCAGGAGTGCTCGACATCTGGCTATGCTCATTCCCAGATGAACTGAAAGATTTGAACTTTATCGTACAGAAGGATGAGTTGGTTAGTTGGTTCACAAACACAACAATGCTTACACACAAGTTTATGAAAAGAGCGAGAAAGGCAAAGGGTTCCATAATAGTAAAGAGAAACATCCACCCTACTCACCTGACTTGCATCGGCAAGGATCGTGCTTATCCAAGTAGTGGGCCAGCGTGTCCCATCCACCGCCGACCCTCACCATCACGTGGTTCCTCAAAATCTGCAACAAAACAAAATAATTTTAATTAATACCAGAGCCTTGCATTCTAAGAAGGATTATACAATATTGGAGGACCATAATTTTCTGAGGTAACCACCAATTTTGTAATCACAATGACTGTCATAAAATGGATCTTAAATGTTTATAGTTCACATGTACCTTTACGAATTGGTCTGGTATTCCATTTGCCTGAAATATGACCAAGATTCTATGTGGTGGCCTTTAAACATACAATAGAAAATCTCTGAGAAATGAAAATGGGCAGGGCAAACATCTTCATACACTACTTCTTGATGGCCACTCGTTCATTTAGTTGGTATTTTAAGTCCACTTTATGCACAGTAAGGCTAATCGGGACTGGACCTACAGTTTAATGTACGATCCGAACCACTGTGTTCCTCCACAGGGTATCAAACCCGGGACCCCTTGATTACAATGCGTCGACGCTACCACTGCGCCATCTGGGAGGTCGGCCACTAGTTCAGTACACTTGTTTATGTATGCGCAGAGGCGTCACCTGGGTGGGCGAGGGTGGGTTCAGGCTTACCGTGAAATTGTCCTAACCTACCCTCCTCGCCAAGCACCCAATATCCGTGAGCATTTTCATGCGATGATTGTTTATAAAAGAGAAAATTAAGTAGTGAGAGGAAGCGAGAAAAGACAGGGCGAGAGAGATAGAGAGAGAATGAGAACAAAAGATCGGACAAGATAGAAAGAGCAGAGAGGTTGAGAAAGAAATTGCAGTGAGAGACGGGAAGAATATGGAGAGAAGAACAGAGAGGGAAAGAGCAGGACAAAACACGAGGGAAGAAAAAACAAAGAGAGGGGAAGAAATAGAGAGAGTAAGTGAAATTGGAAGAGAAATACAGAGAGGAAATAGAGAAATAAAGATAGAAAGGAAACGGAGAGAGAGAGGGGAAAATAAAATAAGGGGAAGCAAGACAGGGAAAGGGAAATAGTAAGAAAAATAGAGAAAGACAGAAAGGGAAGTGGAGAGTGAGAGATGGAGGAATGAATTAATGAATGGAATTACTTAACTTCTTGTTTCTCCCACTTTTGGCTAATTGCGAATGTGTGGATAAATGGTGATAAGATGAAATAGATGAAGGGCAAGGACGTATTTAGGGGGTCCAGGGGATCCGCTCCCCCCGAAAGACTTATGAAATCACCAAAATTAAATAATGAAAAATATATTCGTTTAGCCTTTGTTGTATAATTTCCTCTGAACTTATTGGAAGACAAGGATTATATTGGGATCATACGGCTTTGAAGGACATTACGAAGAAGATGTATGTACATTACTACTCAAAATGATATGCATAAAATATTAATCAGAAACTTACTTTTCTCCAACTACCATGTAACATCATTTTAATTATTCGGTAAATATTCAATTATTCATCTATTTGACATTAATTTCATTGCCAGGGCACTTGTTTTGTGTTAATTATTCCGATCTTAACTACAGGTAAGCTACGTAATGAATATGCCCTGTATATCTATTCTTATACAGTCTTTATACCAATTTGTGTAATATAATATTAATGTATGTATTGTAATTAGTCTTAATTTGATTTAATATAATTATTTTAACATTATTATTATTATTATTATTCCTTAGACACTTGGTTCGAACCCCCCGAAACATATTACTAGATACGTGCCTGATGAAAGTGTAATTTCAAACACATATGGACAGGGCACAGGACAAGTCCATAGAGGATTATACTAGCCAAGGGTTCAGACGCCAGAGCCTCGCTAGTCTGCAAAATGCAGTCCAGGAAGTGATTCTGACATTAGGACGGGGGTTCCAAAACCTTTTAGTTTCATGGCGGCCTTAATGTTTCAAGATTATACCGCGGCGCCCAAATCAGAATGCAGGCCTATCTCACACAGAATCCAAACGTGTCAATTGACACATATATATTGATTTCAATAACACGTTAACGTGCATAAACTGCAAATGATGCACCTTTTAGTGTGTCAAAATACACATAGAAATGTATTAAAGGGTATTTTTAACAGATGAAGTTCCCTGTGATGCACTGAAATGCATCAATTTGGAAGATCAGACAAGATCATTTCCAAGATAACAAAATTACACATTTAGCTGTGTCAATTGAGGCATTAAAAGTGAAAGTTTGTTATCTTGGAAATGATCTTGTCTGATCTTCCAAATTGATGCATTTTAGTGCATCACACGGAACTTCCTCTCATAAAAATACCCTTCATACATTCCTATGTGTATTTTGACACACTAAAAGGTGCATCATTTGCAGTTTATGCACGTTAACGTGTTATTGAAATCAAAATATATATATATGTGTCAATTGACACGTTTTGGATTCTGTGTGTAACACTTGCAACGCTCAGTTAGTGATGTTAGGTTGCTTGCCTTAATTTAAAAAATTAACACATGTTTCAAATTGAAAAACATTTTACATGTACAAAGTACTAAATAAGCACCTTATGGAACAATCATATAATTTCAGTGAAAATATTGGAATCTTTCTCGGCGTCCCTGTAAGCCAATCACGGCACTCCAGGCGACTGCATTAGGGTGTTTTGAGAAAAGGTCACCCCTTACACCCCGAAGAAGAGGGGGACAGAAAAAGAAATAGAAAAAGCGGGAAATAGAACTGAAGGTAGGTGTGATTCCTACCGAAGCAGAGTCCATCCACCTTGAACAAATCCCAAGAATATGGATGAGATGAGGCTGTGCGCCCTGTCAAAAGGCCATTTCCCACAGCCAGCAAACACACTTTCCGCGTCTGGTTTTCACTTTCCAATAAGTAGGCTGTCGGAATCTGCACTTGAGACAATACCGCTGACCTTGTTACTCCTTTGGCAGCAGCCGGTGGGGAAGTTGCCAGACAGCATCGCATGCTCACACATGGCTGCCGGCGGTGCGTCGGGATACCTGCAATTAATTCCCGCTCGCACCGCAGACATGAAAGTTTATTGCCGACTTCCTTTCATTTCATTTCTGTTTTTATCGTCCTCAGAAGGCATTAAATGTAAAGCTTGATTTCGTGGTGCAGTCTAGTAGCTTGAGGAAAGGACGTATTTAGGGGCTTCAGGGGGTCCGGACTCCCCCCCCCCTCCCTGAAAGACTTACGAAGTACTAAAATAACATAATGAAAATGTACTTTTTAGCATTTGTTATAATAATTGATGGTTATTCATTTCGTCTGAACTTAGAAGGCAAGGATTATAACATTGGGATCATACTGCTTTGAAGGACAGCCCAAATAAGAGTTATACCCACTACTACTTATGATTATATGCATAAAATATTAATCAGGAACTTTACTTTTCGGTAACTGGATCTAAAATCTTTTTTATTATTCAATAAATATTCAATTATTTATCTATTTGACATTAATTTCCTTGTTTTTATATAAATTTTGGCGATCTTAAATAAAAAAATTGATTCTATATCCGAGTCATTCCATGCGAAATCAACACAGATATGTGCAATTTCCAACCTGACCATCTCCGATTTTCATGAAATTTGGTAAGTTGAAACTATGCATGGAACTTAGTAACTATGAAATTTTTTAGTATCGTTTGTGTTGTAATTGTTAAATTATTGAAGGTTAAAGTTCGCATAAATTGCCCTTTTTGAGCCCGCTTAGCTATACTAAATGTGCTGTAACTCTGCCCCCATTTGGCCCAGGAAGCTCAAATAAAGCTTACTGTACAGGGAATTGAACAAGCTTTCCAGTGATATATAACAAGCCCACCTTTGGATAAAAATATAATTTTGTCACGTGACTTTGACCTTGAATATCTCAAAACATGTTATCACCAAATATCGTGAAAAAAATATTTGGTCCCTCATCTAAAACATATCAAAAAATCATTCTGGGACTGCACTGGGATCAGAATATGCAAAATAATATGTGTAACTATGTGACTGATAAAAGTCTCATTACATGAAGTATGACGAGTCAAAAGTCTCTTAATACCCCCTACAAAATGTAAAGGAGTTATCCTGGTCATGAAAGAAATAGGTTAAGCACAGTGAGATCCCTAGCTCTGTGTGTGTCAAGCGCAGGCCCAGCATATTGTTGACCGCCATATTGAATTCAACGCAAAAAATTCAAAGGAAAGGGGGTGATGTGATATATCAAATCAGGCTATAATTTAACGAGAAATGAAGCGGCGAAGGTTTTTCCAAATTATGTAAACTTTGACCTTCAATAATTTAACAATTACAAGACAAACGATACTAAAAAAAATCATAGTTACTAAGTTCCATGCATAGTTTGAACTCCCCAAATTTCATGAAAATCGGAGATGGTCAGTTTGTGGGCTGTGTTGATTTCCTATGGAATGACTCATCTGTATTACCATACAATCTTTTTTCATGTAATAATAAAATGCAATATTAATAAATTGACATGTATTTATTAATATTTAATTTAATTATTTTAATTTAAACATTTATATTATTATTATCTACTATTATTAAGACACTGTGTTCGGCCCCCCATCCCCACCGACATCATACGCGAATCAAAACATTGTTACGGTCATAGGCGTGCGTAGACACTCTGTTTAAGGGGGGCAAAATCCTTGATGACAGTTCAGTCGGAGAAAGAAAAAACTTATTTTATCTCACTGTTTTATTTTTTGATAGTAATGTGGATAGTATTATTACGATTGAATTATTAAATAAAATTATTGAAAATATGCTAATAAATATTAATGTTCTAATAAACACTGGCGTATATAGCGTGTGTGTTCCAACCTCCTCCTTCATTTTCCTCCTCTGAGGTCCAGACTAATTTACATATAAGCATGATTTCGTACAGCAGATTCAAAACGACTACACATAATTTATTCATTTCCAATGTGTGACCAATTTATTCTGCGACCACATAGGTGTAACACCACTAGGCTAACGAATAAAATGTGTGAGTCTTGATAACAAGTAATTTACTGGAGAACTACATAGGAAACTTTCGTCGCCTTGAAGATACTTTATTTTTTAAAGAGAATAATATTGTTTAATAACACAAACAAGATTTCTATACACTACAAATGGGACACCAAGACCTTGAAACACTCGTTCCCTTACGGTGATGAGGTCAATAGCAGATCTTCAATGGGGACTTTGGCCATCGCCGTAGGGTTAGGCAAAATTCCATGACATTTTGATACATACATTCTTACAAATTAAAACTTTTTGATTTGATTTATTTTACTTCGCTTTTTGTGCCAATTTTGGCTAATTTGCGAAGATGAGGATGAGTGATGACATGATGAAATTGACGAATGGACACTTACAAACATCCATGCCCAAGCCAGGATTCTTCCCGGCGTCGTAGCGCGATGTGCTAACCACTCCGCCACGGGGGCCGGCACAAATTAAAACTAAATTAAATAAAAACAAAATATTGTTACAGACTTTAGAATTAATTTAAGTACATCAAACTAATACTTACACCAACAGAATTTACAATGTCTTACTTAGTTCGTACACAGGGTAAGAACAGGTTGCTTCATTGCATTTTCTCTTAAATCATCACTCATACTCATCATTTACCTAGAGATGTAGAAAAGCAGCCTAAAAGTACCCAAAATAGAAATACATCACTACATTTTTTTGCTAAGTGTGAGACGAAGGCAAATGATAATTGAGTGAAATTGATTGATATACTCACACAGAATTGTTCATTTTAGTACTCGAACTCGGAGGCGGAAGGAAGATAAATGCAATCATGGAGTGTGGTTGAGGATTTGAAGCATATACCTACTGATTGATTCTGGTGGAAAAGCCACTTGCTTTTAATGAAGTCATCTGCATGAACTACAGATGCAATGGACAGCATGATTATGTTGTAATTTCAAGAATTGCAAAGTGCGAAATTTTCTTGAGCTTGGTTTCTCTGTTTCACTTCGCTTAGAAAGATAGAAAATACATTTTGGAGCAGTGGCGTTCCAGAGGATCTCGCAACAGGAGTTGGATATCATGACCCCGAGGAAGGAAAAGGGGGGGGGGTTACAGCTACTCTTTTTCCCATAGTCAGTAGCCGACTCACAACAACAACAAAGATTTCAAGTTGCGAATCCTGAGCATGGATGTTCCTTCATCGATTTCATGCCATCATTGCTTATCTTCATCGTCGCGATTAGCCTCAAGAGGCAGAAAAGGCATGCAAAATAACACAGATACACACCTACTCGTCAGTAGCCGAGGATGGAATATAAGAGAACCTTTGTTAACAGCAGGTAAGTGGCCTTGTTTTAACTTTGATATACGGCCCTACGAAGCGGTCAATTTGTGCATATCAACACTTGTGAATGCTATCAGGTCATCTCTAATTACACGCTTTGCGGATAGGGATTTCGTCGGAACAGGCGTGGCCAAATGATCAATGGTGGCTGCTACTACCTTCGCCTTTTCCAAGTAAATTACATCAGAATGCCTTTGCTTTTCCACATAACTACCAACTCTTCAGAAACGGCTATAATCAGCCCAACTGACCACAGCAATTTGTTGATGTGGCCAAAAAGGTGAGAGTAATGATATGCCCTTACCTGATTTATTGGAAAACATTAACAAAAAGAACATTTTGGCAGAATGCGACGCAAAAATATCGTTAACATCAGCAAAAATAGTGGATACGGATTTCACATTCTCCTCCAGTGCAAAGAAACAGGGGAGGCAAGACAAAAATATATCAGGGGAAAAAATTAAGCAAACATTGAGAATATAATGACAAGCGTTATTAGGAGGGAGAGACCGAGGGGGGGGGAGGCGCAAATAAGGAATCTGGGAACTTTCCTACACTACGCCTGGGTAAAGAGAGCAAAGAAGCTCAGTGGAGATAGCGAACATGTGTGAAACGGGGGGGGGGGGGGGGAGGGGCTACTAAATGTGAGAAAATTTATTAATCACTCACGTAACAATGCAAGTGTAGTAAAAGAGTTGAAATGAAATAGTGTTTGTGAACTCCCAAGCAGTGTGAATGTGGAAGTAGACTGAGAGGAGGAAGGGTTAGGAAAATTGTACTAAAAATGTTTCATCCTTGTATGGTATGTACAGCTATAAAGGCTCATACTGGAAATAAATTCTATTCTATTCTACTTAAAATGAGAGCTCACTGGCCTTTAGAGCCGTCACGAACACCAAGGGGTTTTTACAAGGCATATGCCCTATGACGCAGGGGGCAAAAGAGAAGGGATGGCAATACAACTGAATTCAAGCAAAAGGCTGCCGAATAAGGACGCCCGCAGAGGGGGGTCAGGAGGAATGCTTGACCCCCCAAGATATCTGGGAAAACTGCACGAGTGGTGAAATAGTAGAGTGAAAACATGAATGAGGGGTGCCGTGAAAGACAGCAGATTAAGAGGTCTGCCACTGATCTTTGTGCATCCCGAAAAAGTGCAAAAGGACAAAGAACTGTTGACCTACAAACTGGCAAATGCTTATGGAAAGGAAATACGTCGAATCCAGATTTCATTTAAATAGTGAACTCAAGTCTGAACTTGACAACAACGCCAAGGTATTTTCAATTCAATTTTATTATTTGTAAAACAATAAAAGGTAATATTTGAGCTTTTATGACTTAAGGTCAAGGTGTGAAACCTTACTCTGCCCCTCAGTGATCGAGGTAGAAATTCTTATGGGGATGATTGTATGGAACAAAATGGAGAAAATGCAGTGGGTGGAGGGATGCATATGCAAATTATCCTACTTGAGGATGCTCTATGAGATTTTCCTTAACTGGGAGAATAACATAACCCCACGTTCCCCCCACTTTGCTGCCTCCCCAGAGAAAATATCCTGGTGTGGTCTTGCAGCCGGAAAATACGGGAAAATGACGTAGCTGCAGGTTCGACCCATATAAGTGCACCTCTGAGACGAGGAGGGGTGGGTTAGCACCAACGAAAGAAACTACTTACACAACCTCGTGCACCAAGCTGCACATATTTTATTTACAGACAAGACTTCGTAAATCCTTGGGCAGAAGAGACAAGGAAGCAAGGAAGCAACTGGGAGATAAAGTTAGTATTTGGAAAAGAAAACATCAGATTGAGCAAACTAACTCCTCAGGGTAGAGCTCTTCACAAGAAGAACGTGATTCCACAGCTTCTTCTTATTTTTGTTGTTAGTATTATTATTTTGTTTCTGTGCACACTAAAGGTTTGTCATACTTGCAAGTGATAATATGTTTCAGAATGTTAATGTATTAAGTGATTAAATATATACCGTGGCTAGGGATGTGAAACTTGGCCCCTTACATTAAAAAAGGAATATAAATTAAGAGTATTTGAAAATAAAATCCTTAGGAAAATATTTGGACCTAAAAGGGACGAGGAGACAGGTAAGTGGAGAAGGTTACATAATGTAGAACTATACAATTTGTATTCCTGTCCAGATATTATTAGAATAATTAAATCAAGAAGACTTAGGTGCAGTCCATGTGACACGAATGGGAGAGGAAAGAGGAGTTCACAGGATTCTTGTTGGGAAACCTGATGGTAAGAGACCTATAGGAAGGCCAAGAAGAAGATGGAGGGATATCGGTGAGATGGACATAAAGGAAATCGGTAAGGATGGAAAAGATTGGATTGATCTTGCCCAGGATAGGGACAGATGGAAGGCTTGTGTTGCTGCAGCAATAAATCTTCGGGTGTAAGAACGCTAGAGAGCTAGTTAGTAAATATACCGTGACTACGAGACAAAATTGGCATATAACCTCAGAAACTGGGTAAATTATGTTTGTGCATATTCGTGGCCTACCATGAAGTACAATTTTAAAATCCTTTCAAGGGGGATTAATTTTCTTTCTGGTTGTCTGCCAAAAAATACGTACTGGAATTTATTAGTTCTAGGCATGACAGGGAGTGGGGGGAGAAAAACTCACTTGACACCCACCAAATCCTTATTTCTGGGTCGCCCTTCACTGAACATTGTCGCCAGAACAAAATCAGTGCTGCAGAAGACAACCGCCAGAAGAATTCCGCGCTTCAAAAAGCTCCGCAATCTGCGAAGTTGGAAACAAAGGATTCCCGCGTTTTATGGCGGTTCACGGTGCAACGCTGTGACGCAAAGCCATGCAACCCTCAAAACAACGGAGCCAAGCATCTAATACACGTGCCTTCGTTTCCAAAGAGCTTACGGTGGAATCGGGCAGGTCTTCTCCACTCCCTCGACCCCTTTTGTCTGCCTGCTGGAAGATACCGGTGCTTCAAACCAGGTCGCGTTTGTTCTTTCTTCGCGGTACGTTTGGAGCCAATTGCGTATTGCGTAGCTCCTTTGCTGTTACAACAATGCACGTTGAGTCGGAAACTACTGCACAGAAATGATTGTAAGGCTACATGTGCTGTCTCTCATCTGGGCCTTGGTTCTGAGTCGGAAATGACTAAGGACCTTCAGTTTCTGCAAATGCGGTAACCGAAAAACATTGACAGCAAGGACGTATTTAGGGAGGGGGTCAACGGGGTCTGGACCCCCACCCAAAGACTTAACAAGTACTAAATTAAATATATATATATACTTGTTTACTATTTGTTGTTTCATAATCGATGGTTATAATTTCCTCTGAACTTACTGGAAGGCAAGGATTATAGCCTAATCCTTTGAAGGACAGTGCCAAAGATTTATGCTTGCACACTACTATTTATGATAATATGCATAAAATCTTAACCAGAAAATTTACTTTTCGCCAATCGTATCCAACATCTCTTTTTGTTATTCAACACACATTCAATTCTTCATCTATTTGACATTAATTTATTTGCCAGGGCACTTGTTTTTATGCAAATTATGCCGATCTTAACTACACGTACCCTAGGTAATGAATACGTGCTGTTACATATACCATAATTTTATTTATTCGTGTAACAATAATTTAATATTAATATATTTTAATTAGTATTTTATCAATTTAATGTAATTATAATTGACTTGTTTTTATATTATTATTATTATTAATGAGACACTTGGTTGGACCCCCTCCCCCAAAATATATTTATAGATACGTGCCTGATTGGCAGCTGCTGAAAAGTGATTGTGAATGGGTCCATTTCTATTAGCATGCAATTAGACATGTCATGTTAACTAAACTTTGTCCGTTTCGAGAGAGCACATCTTAAGTCCTCTTCAAGCGTACAATTTCTCTTTTCCCCGTCGTTGGGATCCAGTGCGCTAACCAACTCCTCCAACTCTCATCCTCCTCCCCTTTTCCTTATGTGTGTTTCCTAACAATACGGCGATAAGTGGATCTTAATAGCAAATTTTCAATGGCAACGTCTACCACCGCCGTAGAGTTAGGCAACACACCTAACTCCTTACATGGAAGCGAGTATTCAGGATTTAGGTGTCCCATTTTTATTACCGGCTTTGGATCATTACCATGACGGCTTCTATTATTTTTCTGGGCTCCTCGATGGCGTAGTGATTATTCTGTCGCATTGTAATCAAGAGGTTCCAGATTCGATACCCGGCAGAAGTACACAGTGCTTCAAATTCCACTCTAAACTGTAGGTCCTGTCCTGATTAGCCTGTCTATGCGTAAAGTGATTTTAAAGCAAACTTGGGAAGTGTAACGCAGGGTTGCCAGCACTTACAGCACACGTCTCGTCAGGAGAAAATGGCCGCCATTAGAGACTCACTGAAGAACACAAAAGTTCCTACAAATTACACTCTATCCTACAAAATAAATTTGCGTTGGGCATTTGTCTCTTGAATTGTTCCAGTACCTGTCTTAACTGCCTAAAATCAATATAAATAGAGGAGCTTGTGGTGTTTTGCAATGATTCCATGACAATGGTGACCTTCTGACTGTACAAAATATTGTTAGGCGTCACTTACCCTGACAAAGATGAGGACTTTGGTGTCTCCAATCCTGTACTTCCCCTCGGACACCCTGATCATCGGAAACTGCGTGGGGCAGGAACACCTTTCCACCAAATCGCGAACCTACAAAGAAGAAACAAAAACAGTAAGTGAAAATATAGTACAATGCATGTATGTTATTATGTACATTTCCAATACTATTTTTTTAAAAAATAACGAATACAGTAAGTGTTTTTTAAAAATTTTTGTGTGTTTTCTGTGTCATGTGTATCATTTAATCAGAATAATAAACATGTCATTAGATTTTTTTGCACTTGTTAGCCGAATTTTAAAATTTGCAGCGATAAGGTTGAGTCGGCTATTAGAATAGGCTATATTGCTGTATGATGTTACTGGTAGGGCCTACTTTAGGAGGCAACACCGATGCAAGAATAAATTACTTTTATTCCAATCTTTTATTAAATGATACATTTAATGTTTTAAGATTCAAAAATACAGGGTGATTCAAAAAGGACTTTACAACTTTGAAAGCATATATATATGTATTCAGATAACTTATAGAGTCGGTTGAGGTGCCATTGCAAAGCAAAACACATCAAGTTTGTTGGGTCTACGTGGCTACCATTTGTAATGTGGCATACATCCCACCTGAAGTCGATTTCATTCCAGACTTTCACCAGTAAGTCAGGCGTTAATTCGAAGTATCAGCTCAGCAAAATCAGCAGGTAAAGGTGGTACAAAAGCCCGATATTTAATGAAACCCCGCAAGAAAAAATCTAGCGGGGTCAAATCTGGTGAGCGAGGTGGCCATGCAACTGGACCTGCAAGACCAATCCACCGACCTGCGAATCGGGTATCAAGAAAATCTCGGACTCCTACGTGGTAGTGAGGTGGTGCCCCATCTTGCTGATAGTAAAGGCGTCCATCTTGGTCATCCTCGTCGAACTGACGAATTAGTAGCCATTTTCAAGAACATTGCTGACAGCGCTACTGGTGGGTGAGTTCGGTACTAATGGACTACGTGAATCAAAACTTGACGTGTATCGAAAGTTATCTGAATAACTTTGAGTCACCCTTTATAATGCTGGCGCCTGAATTATTTAAATTTTTGTCTACGCCTGAATACTCTATGAAACTCCTATAACACAAAATAAAGTCCGTGGTGGAACAGCCCGTTCAGGGCCAGTTCCTGCCAAGCCGCTTTTTACTGAGTGACGCAAGGTCAAGTCTCAAAAAATGCCATCTTCTGGCTTACGCCGTTAGTATACCATTTACTATTCTTATGGTGCTGGGTTAACGTGGATGAAACCTGGGACTCATCACATCAAAAACAAAAGCGCTAACCACTGGGCTACGCGATATCTCAGTCCAATACGTTAAATCTTTCTCATAGAGTATTGGGGAAGACAGGAACCGCGGTCGTCTAGTCGGAATGGCGTCTGACTGCCACGCGAGAGACCCAGGTTCGATTCCCAAGGTGAATGATCTAAGGTGGGAGTTTCTCTGGCCTTGTCCCAGCATCCTTCTTCAAATTAATGGGTACCTGGGGGTAAAGCCGGTCGGAGCGAGGTACTGATCACCGCCTCCAAGATGGCCGAAATCGAGAATATGTACCCTATGATTCCTACCCTAAATGTGCCTTCATGACACGGTGCAATATGTAGTGGCAGGGGCGCCGACTTGTCAAAATTATTGGGGGGGGGGCTCTGTTGACTGAAATAAATTAAATTAATGAATGACTCACTCTCTCCCTTATTTAAGTTTTGGCCTCAGTGTTCGGAATCTCATAAAAGCCCATGAATTCCTCAAAAATATCAAAATTTTTATTCACAGTTCGAATGCAGAATATTAATTGTCCATGGATGGATATGTCACAAGTTTCGTCAACCATAATAGCAAAATATTCCCGACTTTTAATATCTGCTACCACGGAGCTCAAAACAGATCTCCCTAATATATCAATGATCTCGTTCTGAATGTCATGTGAGAGCCATTTGTAGCCCAAACATCCCATCCACTACCCTAGTTCATGCACATCGTCTTTTGAAACTTTTTTTTAGTACAAATTTTAACAATACTCATAATTACATACTTGGTATATAGTAATAAGTCATGTGTTTTGCTGTCTCTGCCCCCCAAAGTTGATGGTCTAGAAAATTTTAAATGTGTATTTAAAGTTAAGTTCATGTGGCATAATTCAGAGTAAACTTTACAAGAGAAGCAAAATAATACATTAGATCCTCTTAAGCAAAATTATTTTGAGGGCTTTGCCCCCACATCCTTAACATTGGGGGGGCTCGAGCTACCCCCCAAGCCCCATGGAGTCGGCGCCTATGCTATTAGGGAAGACTTGTGTATATCAATAGACGATAGGACAAAAAAGGCAAGGAACTGACATATTAAGATTAATCATCCGGATAGAATTTAGCATGACAGAAATCTACACGAATACCCGCACAAAATATTAATCGCGCGAAATCAAATTTCAATGCGGGAATAAAAGGTCGTAAAGGAACACTCGTGAACAGGATTAAGAGCGAAACCAACATTCAGTACTGGAGTAAACGAAAAAGCAACGTGAGAAACTGATTAAGTGGATTAAGCGGGAAAATTTTCGCGGTTGTTCCTGTGACCCAGTTCATCCCCGAGCTGATTTTCTTCAGTTTCGTCACATCATCACATCACGCTGAAACCTGTCTTCAGTTTCCTAAAACCTAATCAGCCAGAATGATGACAACAGCTGGTTGTAATTGCTTTGGTTCAGTCTTTCGCGGAAACACGCCGGCGTAAGGGTGAAAAAATCCAGGAAATGCCCAAATGAGGAATCGTGAGAAGGCTAAAATGTAACGTGCTGTAGGAGAAAGATTTCCTCACCGGCTTCTGAGAAAGCTTTTGCGTAACACAATAAACGACATGATCCGCATTAGAGAAAGAGAGGGAAGGAGAAAGCCAAGAAAGTTATTAAATAAACAAACAAGATTCTACAAAGAAAAAGTAATTTGGAGCAAGAGCTACCTGGCCCGCGGAGAAAATGTTGATTGAAACAGTTGAGCATCAAGAGATAATTGAGTTGTAAGTCTGCATCGCCTAAGGCTTTGCTGCTACGCTCCTTGACCTCCCGGATTCCTGCAAAGCCTATGAAAAAGGGTCTTCAAACTTTGCGTCGTTATTCTACCTCTCTAGGTTGATCGCGACAATTAGGAAGAATCGTAAGAAATAGATGGGGCTTCTGGTGTCGTAGCAAACTGTGCTACACACTCCATCACAAAGACCTGCACACGTGGGCCTCCCCGATGACGCAGTGTTAGCGTCGTCGCCTTGCAATCAAGGGGTCCCGGGTTCGGTGGCGGCACACAGTAGTTCGGATCCCACTTTAAACTGTAGGTCCAATCCCGATTAGCCTTACTGTGCATAACGTGGATTTGAAACACCAAATCAATCAATAAAAAAACAGGAAACTTTTATGCATGCAAACTGGGACTGGACCTACAGTTTAAAGTGAGATACAAACCACCAGATTTATGGCCCAATCAATTATCGAAGTCGGATCCTCTTTAATACAAGGCAATCGAAATTATCCCCTTGGGCAGTGATTCCCAAACTTTTCGTTTCACGGCGCCCTTAGACTTTCAAGATTTTTCAGTGGCGACCAAGTCAGAATGTAGGCCAATCTAACACTTGCAACGTTGTGTTAGTAAACACATATTTCAAATTAAGAAGCATTTTATGTGTAAAAAGTACTTATTAAACACATATTTGGAACAATCATATCATTGATTCAATAATCAATATATTTGAATATTTCGCAGCGCCCCTCTAAGACAGCGCCCGCGGGAGGACACTGTCCTAAGGTATTGCAGACATAAGGGCTGAGACTAGAACAGTACAAAGGGTGAGTTTTTAAATTTTGTTACGTTGCTTTTCTGCCTCTCTAGATTAATTGCGATGATGATGAAATAAATGACAAGAGTCTGTGGCTTCGTAGCGCATCACGTTAACCACAGGTAGCACCAGCAGGTCCTTCATTCTGGATGTCTTAACATGACTGAAAAATATTTTTTCTTTTAGTGCAGTTCTTTGGTAGTTGACGGAAAAGCCATGAGAGTTAAATTCTCACAATTATAATTGTAACCTTCACTGTTATCTCTCACCCCTTGCAGATTCAATTCGGTTCAACTTTATGATCAAATAGGCTAATCGGGACTGAACCTGCCGTTTAATATGGAAATCCGAACTGGGAAATGAACCCAGGATACCTTGGTTACATCAACATCGTTTCTTAGCAACCGACGTGGCTTTCCCGACTTCCATTACTGGCGGTGATCCAATTTGTCACACTCTTTTTCTGGCAGAACATCTTGAGTACAGCGTGGGTGACTATTGATCTGAAAGAGCTCAGGACTCTGGTTCGGGATTCTAAAAATGGTAGTGATGGGATTCGATGCGTTGACTCGTCAGAAAACTGTTGAAAGGTATTTTACCCGAAATAGGCTACGCTGTAGTCTGAGAAAAATAAAGGTAACGAGGAGAATGCCTGAGCACCGTGCGGTGCGAGTTTCACGCCTGCACACTGCGCCTCAAGGCCAGCAGAGCAGGAGTGGCGGGAACGATTACGTTGAGGCGTAAGCAATAGTGCTGTGGAATGCGCCCTATTCACACAAGCTCCTCTGCCATGATTGCAGTGACACAATTAAGTGTGCCAACGGGACCGACGAAGCCTTCTGTTCGTTCACTCCCTCGGTTCTGCCCTCTTACGACCCTACAGCGCCGCCGCTCGCTCTGCAAACGAGCGCATACGAGAGCTCTCTTTTACAAGTATGACGGGTTGACGTGGCCTGGGATAGAGAATGATCCATGCAGAGGAAGTATAGGAGAAAGAAATAGCAGGGATGGCCAAGCTTGAAAGGTCAGAAAGCACAGAAGAATTCAGACGTGTGAAAACAAAAGAACGACATTGGGAGGGGTACTGAAGGAGCAGAAAGAGTAAATCATGCATTAAATGAGACAGATAAAACATCCTGACTGAAGTAGGTGAGAATAATAGATTGATAACGTAGAGGTAAGAGAAAGGAATCGAAAGAAGGTTGTAGGAGACAGTGTAAGAGGAAAATAAAACAGGGTTGTTAAATATCCAGGAACCCATACATTCCAATAGGTTCTATTTGGATCAGCTGCAGGACCGGAACCTTTTTTCTCGCACAATTTAAATCCGGTCCAAGTTGCGTATTGTTTCATTGAAAAAAGGTTCCAGGAACGAATTTAAATTGATTCGGAAAAAAGTCCCTGGACGGTATTTAAACTGAGCCGGAAAAAAGGTTCCTGGACCGAAATACTTTACAGATAAAAACTCTCTTTACGGCCCAGAACCCATTTACGCTTACTGATTTTCTCTCCTGGACCGGAATTGAATTTATTTAAAATTCCTGGACCTTTAACAACCCTGAAATAAAGGTTTCCAGGGAAGTAATGAGTGCAAAGATGGAAACAGAGAATAAGAGGAGCACAAACAAAAGTTAAAGCCAGTTCTCCATCTTTTGAGGCATCAGACGTTTCTTTTAAATAATTGTTTTAAGAAAAAATGCGAGCCGGAGAAGTTTCTTAACCCGACACAGCCTCCCCTGGATCCATTAAGACAGTGAGAAAAAATATACATATGACATCACGAAGACAGTATGATACAGCGTCAGGAAACCAAGCAAGGAGAATGTGAAAAAAAAATAGGGTACAAACATGGAAATAGCAAAGCAGCGAAAGAGAGAGATAAGACAATGGCTCTTGATCGGTAGCGTACTTACAATTTTAATAGCAAAGAGGTTGTGTTATTATTATTTTTTTAAAATTAGCAGTTGAAACTTGCATGTCTTTCTCGTCCGTTAAGGCGAAGAGTGACAGTTTCGCACCAGGTGTGCACGACCTTTTCCAACGACAAATCAAATCTTCAACGTCTCTTCTTTCCATTCATGTGTTATTCTACGCTATCTGAAGTGTGATATTCCTAAGACAACAAGTAAAATAATACTCCCATAAGCATAATGCTAAGTTATCTCCTCCTATGACCATCCAGCGTACATACATATGTTTCCCGAGCTCAGCGCGGGGAAAAATCAGTGGGGGAGGAGCTGTTTATGGTCCTCGCTCACGTCTGACTGGACACAAACTGTTCCTCCTGTCCTTAAACAGCACGATAGAATAGCAATTGCAGTTCTTAACGTATGTATAGCATTTTATACACTGAGGATTTTAATGCTAGTGATGACACTTCCCATATGCCACTGCTGCTGATATCACCTCTATGGCACTAAAATTTAAGGCTCGGCTGGACCTTTGGCATGCAAATGGGCGATTTTTTTCAAATTTTCCTCTCCATTCGAAAAACGTCTTGGATATTTCAAAATATGAAACATTACATCAGCTTAGAATTCCTTCTAGAGCATTGACGTGAATTTTCGTGTAGTTTTCTTTCACTGTTGTCTAGATATTCGTATCAATAGTTTCGTGATTACATAAGTCTATTAAACTTTGATAATATCTAGACAATAATGAAAGAAAACTACATGAAAATTCACGTCAATGCTCTAGAAGGAATTCTAAGCTGATGTAATGTTTCATATTTTGAAATATCCAAGACGTTTTTCGAATGGAGAGGAAAATTTGAAAAAAATCGCCCATTTGCATGCCAAAGGTCCAGCCGAGCCTTACAAGCAGCTTTTGTCACGAAAAAATAAGGAGAAACTTGCGCATAAAGAGGAACACTCGAATAAGGATGTCGCCAGAACTCAACACAATTCCACGAACAGAACAACCTCTCAACAAGAAATGCACAAAAGCAAGCAATCGCTTTAATTGCACAAGGCAAAGTAAACAATGACGAACAATGAGATAATCCACGAGATTGTCAACCACGAGAAGAGCGAATCCAAGCGCTTTTACCACTGGAAACGAAGGTGCAATGGACCTTGCCCGACGCCATGCTACTATTTACCCTTTGTATCATCAGTAAAGCTTGGAATATGCAACTATTGCGCTGTGAAGATAAACAAACACGCTTCATCATGGTTGAGCAAGCATATATGGCGATTTGGAGCTCCAGAACGATACAATTAACAACAATTAAAAAGGTTGGTGCTTTATCCAGAAGACAAATCGGGGTGCTCGAGTGGTGCATGATGTGGGTTGGGTGCGTGGGCACCCTCAAGTACATTGTAGAAAGTTCCTTCTTCGGAATTTCGTGACGAATCGTCGAGAGCTTTGTTTACCAGATTGTATGCAGCGTGGTGGATGTCCTTGCGAGAGAATTCTTTCCGAAGAAGAAGGGGATCGTCTTTCACCACAACAAGAGATAAGCCGATAATAATTATGCACACGGAACCCAAATTGTCAATGTCTTGGCGGCAGTGACATAACTGCTGATGCATTTTTTGTGCACCAGCACAGATAAAAGTATCAAAGGGTACTTTTATCCATGTGATGCACTATATGCTAGAATGTTTACTTCGTACAGCTCACCCAGAGGTCCCAGGTTCGAATCCTGGCCTGGGCATGGGTGTTTGTGTGTCTCTTCATCAATTTAATCATATCACCAATGATTCTCATCTTCGCAATTAGCCAAAAGTGGCAGAAAAGTGACGTAAAGTGAAACAAATCAATCACAGACAGTGATTAAGCCGGACATCGCTTAATCCGGACAGGATAAAAAAGGATGTAGGGTTTTAAATGTGGCAAGAAGTCAACAAAAGAACTTTCCAAAGAAAAGACAGTCAACCACTGATGAAATTCTGTTTCCCGCAGACTTTGTACCGTACTGTATAGTGTACTTGGGCATATGCCCTTTAAATGCACCATAATAAACGTGTTTTATTGTTATAAACGGAGTTTTAATGCACTTTCTACTGTTCTTTTAGGTTATTTCAGTTAATCCGGACTTTCGTTAAACCGGTCAACTTATCCCCTCCTTAGTCCGGATTAACGAGGTTTTACTGTATTATTTTGCATTTCACTCTAATTAGAAGCATAAATTTGCCAGAGTTTTCCTTCAAAATATTTAAAAATTACATCAGGACATTAAAATACCTGTTATGTAATCACAAAATACAGTTTATCACATAATATTGTTAGACTACGCGAAAGTGTCGCGCCCCATTTTTGCGAACCCCGAGAATAATCAAAACATCGGAAAAGTATCGGTAAATAAAATCGAAACGATACTTCTCGATACTGATATCACTGGTACCAACCGATACCTAAACACCGGAATCGGCTGAGCCTTAATTATTATTACCACTAAAATGTAATCTTGATGCAACAATCCTAAACCAAGGGCTGACAATCGGACTGCACCTCCCCCCCCCACACCAACAACTTGAGATGCATCAAATTACGGTTGCACCCTTTTGGTACATACATTGGTACAGTTGAACGTGTTGATCTTTTCCTTGCGCGATGCGTGGTCAGCGCATAGTCTCTCATCGCCGCCATATTTGTGGCCACATCACATACAAGCATATCTGCAATTGTCCTCCCAAAACCGGAGATCGCGACTTATTTTGAGATGATTATGGAAGATGAAATGATGAGACAACACAAGGAATCCTCAGGTTTCCTGGATGCGAAGTACGATACGATAACCACTACACCATAGAATCCACATGCAAGGGTGCCCGCAAAAGGGGGGGGGGGGCAGAGAAGACACTTGTCCCCCCTGAGATTTCTTAATGTAATTCGAATGGTGAAATTCTAGCGATAATTTATTTAAAAATATATTGTTTTCTGTGACTTACAGGAAGTAATTGATTGATTTGCTTTATTTTACTTCGCTTTTTGTGCCACTTTTGGCTAACTTGCGAATGATGAAATAACACTCGCAAACTAGACCGGGATTCGAACCCGGGGCCCCTGGCGTCGTAGCGTGATGTGTTAACCACTCCGCCACGAAGGCCGGCTACAGGAAGTAAGTTACAGCAACTATTATTATTATTATTATTATTATTATTTGAAGTAGGGTTACATTTAACCTCACATTCTATTTTACACTGATGATCTAACTATAAAAAACAGTTTTTTGTCCTACATGAATTAATGTTAAGTATACAGTTATGAAAATTGTTTTTAGATACACAGAATATGGAAATTACAAATGAATGTAATTTAGAAAAAAGACATAAGTAGTAGTAGTTGTAGTAGTAATGACATATGGATAAAAATGAAAAGTACTAATATGAAACATATGCATATATTAAAATTGTAGTTAATGTCTCCTAACGAAAAATATAAAATGTATTATAGTATATAGAAAAACAGATACGTATAATCTATTATATAGATATATAATGTTTGTGTGGCTATTTGTATAGATCCTTAGGTATCTTATATTGTCTTAGTTGTGTATAGTTTTGATATATCTAATAGAATCCTTTGACTCCTATGTTATGAATTCTATTCTTTTAGCCTGGTTTAATATACCTGCTATTGGATGGATATTTTGAAGCTAAGTAGTGTAGAGATATAGGAGTTGGAATGTAATGATGTTATTCTTCTTTAAGTCTTCTTCTAATTCCTCTTCTCATGTAGTAATGACAATACTAGTAATGACAATAATAATAATAATGATAATAGTTTCTATGACTCTGCCTCTCCGCCCCCCCCCTTAAAAATATCCTACGATCGCCCTTGGACACAGAGTATACATTTTGACCCCGATACCCAACAGTAGCCGATGCAGTGTAAGAAGATGGAAACCACCGTTTACAAAGAGAAGGACATAAGCTTAGGAACGCAGCACAATAAAAATAATAATAAAAGGCCTGGTTCTCGAGCCACGTCACACCCTCACCTTAGGTCAAGGGAGTGTCTGGGAATGGTTAAGCGGGGCCGTAAATCACTTTCAACTTCCCGAAATTCAAAGCGAGTGTCTGAGATAAGTTGAGGGCAAGTTCTTAATGCTTATTTTTCTTCTTACATCCACGGATAGGCTCTACTTGCACGTTATAATAGAAATGCTTTGAATGATTTCTGATGTGCTTGTACGACAATGCGTATTGATACGAATCTGAAGCAGCAAATTAATTATCATCGTATGATGTTCAATAAAAAAAATCTATCAGTGCATCTCAGGCTTACGAATTAAAGTGAACGAATTATTCATGCAAATAGATTCAAAGGAATAGATTCACGTGAGTCGAGAATCGAATCACAAGAATCGATTCAGGTGTCGAGAATCGATTCTTTGAATCGATAGAAGAGTTCCAGCGACCCGAAAATGAAAAAGTGTCGAATGATGAGACGGGCCGCGGTGGTTCAGTGGATTATCTCAGGTAGGAATATTTCCGATGCTTATCACATCACCCCCAGTATGGTCGAGATCGAGAATGTGTGGGGTCCAACCTCCACCTGACGGCGCAATGCGCAGGACAGGGTGGGAAATGTTGGGGGGGGGGATTTCCCCCCACCAACAATCTTGGCCTCAAAAATTTCCCCACCAAAAATTTCCGGGGGGAGAGTTTTTGATATAACAAACAAAAGGTAAGTAATTTCAAATATACTTTACTAAGAATAATATCGAAAACACACGAATTAGTGTAGTTGTGAGTATTGAATGCATTCTCTCTCAAGAGATCGTTAGGAAATCTACATTAATACGCACAATAAAAGTAAAACAAGAATGCAAAACAATAATAACTATGAAATCTAATTGATTTATATTAAACTAAACAAAAACTTACACATAATAAAACCACTTCAACTATTTCATAATTTATTAACGTCTTTAACCAGTTGATAAAGAAATTAGCTTCTTTGCAATATCTGATATGTACGAGTATAAAAGTACCAAATTAATTTCCTGTATGCTATTAATAATAATAGTATTATTTGTAATACATTTTTAATTGAGAAATTTATTTTTACTTTTATTAACATTAAAAATATGTATATATTTGTGGGGGAGAGGGTTTGAAGATGAAGAACTTTCTCCCCCCTCCCGTTTTCAATGATTTCGCACCCTGGCAGGATAGAATTATGAGAATGTAAATATAGCCATAAGAATAGCTCCACTGGCTATTGTATTTTCGTTATTTAGAATCGTTTTTCTTAACACTATTGGCTAATCGCGACGATGACCCTAGTGAATATGATGGAATTGATGACAGGACACTCATAAAGAACCCCTATGTGCAGGATCGAATCCAAAAGTAGCAGAAATTCGACGTAAAATAACAACACAATCGCTCCACAAGAATCGATTCATGTGATTTGAGTAATAAGAAAACGGCTCAAAGGAATCTAATGATAAGAATCAGTTCACATGAATCCAATAATGAGAAGGAATGGTTATCGGCTCATCATTACCAGGAACTCCACGTTTACCCGACCATATATCGGAGCGGGTCTCCTCCATTCATCTGGGCGGAGTCGCATTGGCTAAGGCAGATGCAGTAAATATTACCAAAGGCTGCTGCACCTGTTTCTCTCTCTGTGTCGTTATATTTGTCCGCAGGCGCTCGCAGGACACGCAGATAAGCGAAGCAATAAATTCACGCGTCCCCTACCTGACGCCTTCGCGAGAAACAAACGGACATAATTCTAACGCCCTCTCAACCATTCTTTCCACACGTGCTCCAGCTTCATACCACGTGACTCACGTGGCGACATTTCTCAACGTGTTCTTGGTTTGCCTTTCGTCGCTATTGTACGCCTCTAGGCCAGTCGTGGCGATGAGGATGAGTGACGAAATGGGTCAAAAGTTCTACTACTCCATCATGAACATGACACCAACGTACACCTTCAACTATAATATTGATGCGCTTCAGTGGCGTATACGGAGTCCAACATCTGGACTATGTCACGTGGTCCTAGCCTATGAATAGAAATAAATTTACCAACTCCTATAGAAATAAATTTACCAACTCCTATAGAAATAAATTTACCAACTCCTATAGAAATCAGGTTGCCAACTCACAAGAAATCAGGTTGCCAGCTCACAAGAAATCAGGTTGCCAGCTCACAAGAAATCAGGTTGCCAGCTCACAAGAAATCAGGTTGCCAACTCACAAGAAATCAGGTTGCCAACTCATAAGAAAACAGGTTGCCAACTCATAAGAAAACAGGTTTCCAACTTATAGGAAATCCGGTTGCCAGCTCATAAGAAATAAGGTTGCCAACCCCAGAATCAGCATCATCATATATCACTGATATGAATAATATTATTTACAATTTCTGATCGATTTTTCTCCTGTATTTTATTCTCTAGACTTCAGGCTTCGCAAATAACCTAGGTAGCCTAGAATATACGCTCCTGATGCACTTGTACTTTCAGGGAAGGACAGGGACAAACACAAAATGATTGACACGCAATCGCGAGTCGAACGTACAACCCTTGCTAAGGCGAGTCACACACCGGGTCCGATACAAGTCGGGCCGATCTCCGCGACAGAGTGGTTAGTACAGCGTGCTACGACGCCAGGGGTCCGGTTCGAATCCCGATGAGCGATGATTAGATGAAATTGATGAAGGGACATCATCCCTAGGTTGGGACTGAAATCACTCAACGCATTCGCAACGATACAAATTCTATATCGCAGAAATAAAAAGAAAACGCTATTATACTTTACTTTCGCAAATAAGTCCTATACTCTCACTCTTTAAGGGCAGGGGGGAACAGTTTGTGTCCATTCAAACGTGAGGACCCTAAACTGCTCCTCCCTCACAGACCTTTCCCTATAGTGAGGTGAAGAAAGTTAGGTCTGTGTGCTGGATGGCTGTAGGAGGTGAAAACTTAGCATTATGCTTATGGGAGTATTATTTTACTTGTTCTCTTAGGAATATCAATCTTCCGATGGCATAGAAAAATATATCAACAGAAAGAGGACTGATTGAAGATGTGATTGGCAGGCGGAAAAGTCTAAACTTCCATTTGATTAGAGTTCTTTTCTCCATAAGGAATACATGGGATTCTGAACATCGTACGTACCTAGGTTAATGATCAACTTTAAAATCCGCTTCCACTTGCAACATTGAGAGAAATTCATACTTTTTAGTAGCAGTGCCCATTCCGACGATATTCACAACTGGTGGGAAACTGCCACTCTTCGCCTTAAAATTGAAACTATTCCGTATCGAATCTGCATGCGCCACACAAAAAGACCACTTAGGATATGTATGTATGCATCCTATCCTAGTTTGTATGTGCAGATGGTTGCCTCACGACTCAGCGCTCTCGTCTTTATCCTAAACGATATGCAATCTTCCAAAGCTGTGATGTACCGCGGGCTCCGTACTTATCAGGATATTTTCTCTTTTTATTTTAATGGAACTTCAATTCAGTCCGCGCTTTCCATAATTCACCACGTGCATCAGAATGGTGAACCAAAAATGACGCCAAATTCGGTGAAATCTGAAAAGCTTCGCGTTTATTAGGAAACAGTCACTAAAAGTGACTAAATCACAGAATATTTTTTATGAATATTATATATTTTCACGTAACGACATCTCACTTGTCATTCCTTGTAAAAATATCGAATATTGCGAATGGAGGCTGCATGTTGTAGCAGAACACGGACACATGTTTTTATTTCTTTGCATACAGGTAAAGCAGCAGTACTACTTACAATGCCGATAGTTTATGCCTGCATTCAGTTTATTCGTACTCTGTGTACCAAAATTGCTGCAATGCCAGGTTCGATACCCCGAAGGCTTTATTTGTGTGTGTTTCCTCGAAGATATTCGCCATTCTTATCGTTGTGCTCAACGGAGAGTAAGACAGAGATCCGGTTCAGCCTTACGTGGAAGTGACAGTTCCTATTAACCTTTCTGTCCTTGCGAGATTCTATCTAATTTTCTTCCGGTTTCCATTTCGCGATTTTAACACGCCAGTGTTTCCATCCGTTTTTGTTCTTGTATACTGGTTAATATGATACACTCTACCGTCCATCTCCGGAGCAGCCGAACGAAAACAAAGTATCTGCGCAAGTAGTGACGCGACACGGCTCCACCAATGAACACGTGAGAGGAACGGGTTTGCGTGGAGGGGGAAAGCGACTGCAGTTACCAGCCTTTCCAGGAGCGTGTACTTGCTTTGCTCTGCCCATTCGAACCTTCCCCCCCGCCACTTTTTTGCCGCTTTGCGCGGCTTTGCCCCAGAGGTAGTTGGGACAGGAGAATAAGAGAGGGGGAAAAGAAAAAGAGAAAGATGAACAGATAAAAAGGAAAAGAAAATTAGGAGAGAAAATAAGAAAGAGAGGGAAAAGCGAAAAGGGGACGACAGAGAGGGAAAAAGGGAGTTGGAGGGAAAGAGAGAGGGAGTTGAAGGGAAAGGGAGGAAGAAATGTGAAAGGGGGAGAGGGAGTTGGAGGGAAATGGAGTAAGAGAGGAGGGGAGAAGAGAAAAATACAACGAGAGAGCGAATTAGAGGGAGAAAAGATAAAACTAAGAAGAAAGAGAAGCAACACAAATTGGATAAAGAGAAGCAGTTGGAACCTCGAAAGCATAAGAAGAATTGGGTCTACATCGCAACATCAGTTCTAACACCTGCTCGATGTTCTCTCAGGGGTCGAAACGTGGAAGCCCCTTTGTCTTTCCTGGAATCCGAACACACCCTCCGGAGGACCTCCCTTTGATGCAATCCCTCCTAGACCTCTGCTAACCTCTGCTCCGACCACTTGTTTAAACTCCCTATTTTGTATGCATAAGTAATTTAATATCCGTCTCCTTATATGCGGCAAGTGTCAGCAAGGTCGCACGTGATTAATGCCTAGCTGCGATTTCACGGGAGAGGTGGTACCCGACCGTAAATTCCACGACCAAAACAAAAGGTGAAAAAGCGTGAAACCCTGACGCCATCACATCCCCTTTCATTTACAAGGTGCGTCTTTCTGAATGGGGGCGCCTAGGGAATTAAGAAAAAGTTGTTTAAAATCCACTAGTTGTCTCTTCATTTACTGAAAAGTTCTTCACGCTCTAGCGTGTATTTTCTTCCCATTCGCAGTCTCTTATTATTCTCTATTTCAGTCTTATCCACAAGTAGCTCTATGTATTCCTCACCCATAACTAATGTAAATTGGGAGTAAGTTTAGAATCTTTTCTGGTGGCGAATAATGAACAGATTCTCTCGTGCTATCGACCAGGCAAGTTGTGGAAAGGATTGAAAGCTTTCGAGAGCTAACGTCATTCTCATCTTCAATGAAGGAGAGTGGCAGTAGCTCTCGAAAGCGTTGGACCCATTCCAGAACTCACCTGGTCTATAGCCCGAGCGAATCCGTTCAAAAGCCTCAATTTCTTCCTCATCCATAGAGTATAGCCTGCTTTTTCGTTCACTATCCCCTATTCCTTCCTCATTCATATTCTCTTACGTGTTCACTTCACTTTCTTTTTCCTCTCGTTCAATCCCTTTATTTATTCCATCTCTTCCTTCGGCTTTATACTTCTACTGGGGGCAAAAAGAAAACTAACTAACTCTCTCGTCTTCTTAAGGCTCGGCTGAACCTTTGGCACCCGAATTGGCGATTTTTTTAAAAAAAAATCCTCTCCATTTGAAAAACTGCTGTCATATTCCAAAATATGAAAAATTACATCAGCTTAGAATTGCTTCTAGAGCATTGACGTGAATTTTCGTGTACTTTTCTTTCACTGTTATCTAGATTTATCAATAGGTTAATAGACTTACGTAATCACGAAACTATTGATAATATCTAGACAACAGTGAAAGAAAACTACACGAAAATTCACGTCAATGCTCTAGAAGCAATTCTAAGCTGATGCAATTTTTCATATTTTGGAATATCACAGCAGTTTTTCCAATGGAAAGGATTTTTTAAAAAAATATTCGCCCATCCGGGTGCCAAAGGTCCAGCCGAGCCTTAAACCAGAAGGTTTATGACTGAAGCAACACAAGCCTTCCATCTGTCCTACCTTGGGCAATATCAATCCACAATCATCCTTACAAATTTTCTCTAGGTCCATTTTCGTCTTGGCCTTCCTACAGGTCTCTTACCATCAGGTTTCCCAAAAATAATCCTGTAAACTCTTCTCTCCCATTCATGCCACATGGCCTACCCACCTAAGTCTTCTTCATTTAATTATTCTAATAATATCTGGACATGAATACAAATTATGTAGTTCTAAATTATGTAACCTTCTCCACTCATCTCTCACCTTATCCTAGATCTAAATATTTTCTTAAGGATTTTATTTTCAAATACTCTTAATTTATGTTCCTCTTTTAATGTAAGTGACCAAGTTTCGCATCCATGTAATACTACAGGCAAAATTACTATTTTGTATATTCTAACTTTTAGTTTCTTAGATATTATACGAGAAAATAAAAGTTTATGAAGAGAACAGTAACTTTTCTAACGTTGGAAGCGACCCCGGCACCCAGCCAGCGTCGAATGACATGGGTACCTGGGGGGAAACCTTGGGAGGGGGGGGGGTAAAGGCGGTCAAGGGCGTGATGCTGATCACATCAACCCCACTCACGACCGGATCAAGAAAGTGTGGGGCGTTACCCCCACACCCCCTATACGCCTTCATGGCGTGGTGCTAAGCACAGGGGAGTACTTTACCTTTTTTAACACGTATTTGTATTGGGTAACCCAATATTTCTTTCCAAATACTCTACTTTCTTATATAGTACTTTTTCTTGCACAGTGGTCTCTCTTTAATTCAAACAGAAGTATATTCCCCTTGAAACCATTTTTAATGACATGATATTCTTGTCAATTCGAATGTTTTTCTTATCCCCTTGGAGTTCGAATTGAAAAGAGTCCAGTGTAAAGTATTTTATTAAATCCTCTTTCATTCTACTAAATCGTGGAATTCTTACACAGAGAAGAAAGAAACTTTGTTTGGAATAACAAAAAAATAGTTTTTGCCAACCAAACATTTATTTCAATAGGCAACAAACAAACGATAGTCCAGCAGAAACAAATTATTTCAGTAATTGTGCACATTTGTTTAGAGCTACAAAACATTTTGGTCAAAATTACCAAATTTTGGTTTATGGTTATCAAACAGTTTAACCAATCGTATTTTGTTAATGCAAAGAAATCAGTTTTTGTGTGTGTATTTCATACAGAAAAGTAAATGCATCATCTGAAACAAAAAAATGCAGGAACTCTGTAACTCAGAGCTAATGTTTAAGTGCATCATCGAGAAAGATGCAGGAAGGTGTATTAGAAACGCACCAGCTGATGCATTAAAGTTAATCTCGACAGTAATACTCACTTCCACAAAAATGCACAAACATTAATGCTGGGCCGATACCACTTTGAACCGATACTCTTACAGATACCCACCGATACTTCAAAATTACAATAATTAAAATTTGTTCAAAATATTGATCAATATTGGTGTAAATATTTTTCTCGAATTATAGGCTTCAATTTACCAAGAAATTTGCTTCAAGAATTTCATCAGAATATGTTATGTAATACACAATGCAAAATTTGTGCAAAATAAAAATGAAGTTTGAATTTTGCATAATTTCCAGGATAATTTAGACTCCGCGAAAATGTCACGCGGCATTTGTTCAATTTCTTCCTCATTTACCAGCTCCTCTTATTTTTCACCATTCACCATAATCAAATTAAATATTTCATATTTCGAAACCTTCAGACATTTTATACATTACCTCACTATCTCTGTGGGTTTCAGTTCATTGTAGGAAAATAACTGAAAGATAGAAGTAATGTGATTAAACGAACATGTCGAATCCTTTGACTGCATTGTTTAATCAACCTCGCAGGTCCTTAATTCCCTAGGTCTGCTTTTCCACATGTTTTACTGTATTGCAAGTTAGAGAAGCACGACGAGGGGGGGGGGGGCGTAAGGAGGAGAGAATACTCACGACTTTAATTACAAAATCAAGGCATTACCTCATTACCTTTCAAGAAGCACGTCTCTATCAGATAAACAAGTGAACGCCTACCTCGTAATACTGGTGTGGTGGAGGTTTATCTTAAACGTGGAGAAAGGGAAGCCGGCCAATGCATCTGTCAAAATCGTTCTAAACGCTGACGGGGATGCTTAAGAAGTACCTGTCTTCGTTTTGCAAGCAGGGAATCAAATAAGATCCCAATAAAAACATAATTAAATGGAAAAAATATCTTATGCCACACACACACACACACACACACACGAGACTGGACATGGCATGAAATCAGCTTTTTCACCGGTCACCTCACGGCTTTCGAGATGTTAATGTTGCTGTCAGATGAGTGTGATGGCCGATTCGTAATTTGGTTGTGGCGTGGGAACGAACGTGTACGGTTGAATACCAAGATAATGGTAGGTAAATTTATCCTCTTTTATTTTACATGCCCCTGACTCAAACTATTAGTATTGTGTTCAGAATTATATTCAGTGTAGAATTCTTAAGTTTCTTCTCTGTGGTTTTGTGTGTGTGTCTTATTTCGAAGCTAGAGATGAGACCGAGATTTTCTTTCCACACAAAGACGAGAACGAGCCAAGCTTTCGCATTCACGAGACTGCCAAGTCTAGTTCTGTCTCGTCTCGGCACCATACCTACACAAATGATAATGAATCCCATATCCATATTTCGAAAACAACTAGAGCTAGAAAGATAAAATTTCGTGTGCTGAAAGATCAACCAAGTACCAGCACAGCAAATAAAAATTATCTCGATTGTTCGCGTGCGTGTTGTTATAATGGCATAACGGTCAAGTAACCACGGAGCATAGACGTCAACGCAGCTCCAACGGAAACTACTGAAGCTGTTAAAAGTCCGCTTGTTTCGGTTATATTCGAAACATGCTCAGTGAATCTATCTAGCGTGCCTACAGATTGGAGCGTGAGCAAGAGGCTTAGAGCGCTTGCACACGTGCCGAAATTTTGTCGGAGTCGTTACAAGCGATGACGCCAACACTGACACTAAATTTTGCACACGCACCGATAAAATCGGGGTTCTCACCTATACCTTGGAGGGAACGCATGAAGTGATGGACAAGGCCTGAAAGCGCAGCCTTTACCTGAGTTGTAGGTGGGGTGGGGGAAGGAGGTCCTGCTGTTGATTTGTCGAAGGAAGCTCCGGCCGCATATCGACATTTCGATGGTCAATCCGGACAATTTGTCGCGTATGACCACGTGTGCACCTGTGCCATTAACCCCCCTTGTTCCCTTTTTCTTGTGTGCTGACGATATATATGTAGGGGACGCCACCGATGTTATCGGAGCGGGCGGAAATGCTCTTAGCGATAGGCGCTGTGTTGAGATGACGTCGGGGGCTAGCTCACTTGTCGGTTGGATGCTTTACGAGTTGTGACTCGCTCCTAAGCTTCAAACGCGGAACAGCCAAAGACGTTACGAAAACAATCCCGCTCTACCATTTACTCCGCGGACACGAAAAGCCAGCACCCGCGGTCGCCTCAATGCATAAGGGAACCGGAAACCACACATGCGTAAATCAGCCGACAAAAGAAAACGAAGTAGGGGGGGGGGTGCTAACGTGGTTATGCATAAACAAACAGTCTCATTGTTGAAGCTTTCACCCGCGTTTCCACCACGAGGAAAGAAAGCCTTCGTCGCAGCTTAAGTTACTTCGCGCGAGCCAGATAATGAAAACCCAATTTACCAAAACACAGATCCCGTCGAACGCCCGCCATCCCGATACACCCACCGGTCACGACCCCAGCCTTTCGCCTCTCGATTCAACACACGTACCCGAATGCTTATCCGATTCACGCCATGGCAAAGGCTCGGATGCCTGACACAGTTTTTGCTGCAGCAGCATTCTCCCCCCGCACGGTGCTGCACAAACAAAAAAAACTGTCGTTTCCCACGATCGGTAATCTCCATACCGGGTAAGTCGCTTTCTCGCCTACGGTGTCGAAAAAGTCTCAATCGGTCACGTTGCGGGGAAGGTCGGAAAGGCACCGGACTGGAATTTTCTCCGGTGTCCAAGAACAACTGCGCCTAGTGTTGCCCACGAGACGAGACTTCGGCCTGTCTCGTCTCGTGGACATGCTGTGAAATGCTGTCTCGTCTCGAAAATATTCGTTTGTCTTGGGACACATGATCAATCTCGTCTCGTCTCGAATTTTTAAAAGCCTGTCCCGTCTCGTCCCCGTGGGCAACACTAACTGCCGATTTTTTAAGATTTTTTTTCAAAATTTAGAGCTGTATCTCCGAGGACCTTTCTTGTGCAAATATTCTCTGTTGCGTAGGTCAGGCCCTCGAGTTTCATATTACTTTATTTCGGTAAAATATTTATTAACATGTGAAAGCAGAACGTAAATTTTCCAATTGATGTGTTCTCCCCTTAAGATAAATATGTAAATTAAGAGCCAAATGTGAAATTTTGTAATCGGCAGTGTTTTGACCTGAATTTCAAATTAAAATTATTAATCATTTAGTAACATTTAAAAGTGGCTTGAAAATGAAAATGAATTTCAAAATAATGTCATCATTATGATCACAAATTGTTGCGATATTTTCATGTACATTTCGAAGTTGAGGATAGTGTAAAATCTAAAAAATTGTGGTCATTTGGATTACGGTTCCCATGTCTGGGGGTACGAAAAATCAATTTGCACGTCATTCCATGCAACTGTCGGTATCATTCCATGTATAACACACACACTATAGTTTTTTGAGGGAGAAAATTTTGAGAAACGTGTGTGTTATACACGCTTAAATATTGTATATTTTATTTTTTAAGCCCAAAACAGCAGAAACCATGAATTTTCGCTGTATTGTTCGTTTTTTTAAGAACAAAACATGTTGAAATTCGCAGAAAAGGCCACGACTTCGCATTTCATGCTAAATTTGTGCAATTTTGCGATTGCGAATGAATGCGTTTAGAACATACTGGCGATAAGGGGATTTTCATAGTAAATTTTCAATGGCAATTTCTACCAACGCCGTCGAGTTAGGCAACACACATAACGTCTTGCAGCGAAGCATTTCAAAATGTAGATGTCCCATTCTTATTGTCGGTGACTGTACATAAACATATTTTTTTGCAAAAATTAACACTTATCGGTGTTCGGTTTCGTTTGATTTGTTGGTTTAAATCCACTTTATGCACAGATAGGATAATCGGCACTGGACCTACAGTTTAAAGTGGGATTAGAACCACTGTGCAATGTGCCTTCAGCGGGTATCGAACCCGGGACACCTTGATTAGAAAGCGAATTTTCGGTGTTGTCGCATTTGTGAAAAATCAAAGTTCCTATGTATACGTCACGCGCTTGCATGCAATAATACCAAATTATTAGGGACACAAATTTATGGTAAATAAAAACTGAAGAGAGCGGTAAATAAAATGTTACATCAGCGGTATATACCAGCGGTGAAAAAAAATGCACACACTTTTTCATCATGAGAGGAAACAACATACAAAGGAGCTATAAATTGATAAACTATTTCTTCATTTTTATGTACTGTACACATAAGCAAGTACTTAGCTGTCCAACCAAAAAGAAAACATCAACACAAAATCACTTCATTTCTAAATTGCATATGTCAAGTGATTTATTCATTGTATGTATTTAAAGGATATCCTTGCTGTCCAACAAATAAAATAATCACTACTACACATACACAAACACATAATGATAAACAAAATTCATTCATGACTGAACACCAATGGCACCATTGTTTCCCTTGATGTGCGGGAACAGACTAATCTTATCGCTGCTACAGCTAGCAAGTTCAATGAAACTCGAAGTTGAGCAAACATTCGGGGGAAGAAAGGAATGCAGATTGACAGGGAACGAAGTTTTCGAACTGAGATTATGTGCATGGGAAATCCCAATTTGCAGCGTCTTCCTGATGTGATCGAAGATAAAACGTTCTTCAGCTGCTAGTGGTAGGAAACTTTAAGCAAACGTTTCGTTACAAATCGACAGTTTGCGCGCGCAACCTCGATTGCCGATTTTTGCGTGTTTCCTACTTCATTTGATGATATTTCACGGTTAATAAAAGCGTTCATTTCGTGGAAAAGCACATATTTCGCGTTACTTCGCGAATAAAACTCATGCATATTTCATCATTGGGGGCGTAGTTACGTGCAGAATGTTCAAAATTGAATCTTTTTTTCACATTTCGCGATTTCGCGCATCGCGAAAATTCAATGTCCCTACAAATTATTCTTGCTCGCTTATTCTTGCTCGCTATCTTACTCTGACTCACGATTTGAGGTTTGGGAACCACAAGAGTACGGATGCAATTTTTCAATACAGGAAGCGAATGCAGAAATGCACACAGATGAATGCAAGAACGGATTTCTCCAAGAATCCGCAGGAGGAAACGTTTCACTGCAAATTGCCCGAGCGGCGAGAGAAAAAGGAAAATCGTTACGGGGACCCCAAACGAGAAAAAGCAAAACAACGGAAAGGACGTTCAATCACAAAGCGGTCGGAAGAGACGTGATTGTGGCTGCAGAATTTAGAAAGCCTAATGGATAAAGAAAGGAGAAAAAACAACCGTGGCGCAAGTCAAAACTTTGGTATTAGTTCCGCTTGAATAGGACAAAAGGGGAGGAAAACTGCTCGAGCGAGAGTGCGGAGTCTTTTGGAAAACAAGAGGATACCGATAACCATCTTATCGCGGCGATTTCGAAGAGGCGATCGCAATCATCTTTGGGAGAGTTGCCAACTCGCGAGACCAAATATCCGCTGGGCTCTGCTATGAAGCAGCGCGGACCGGCGAGAGGGCGTCGCACTCTATTGGTCCGACGGGAGCCAATCAGTTCCATTCCATGCTTGTCTTCCGAATTTCAATCCATGTTGATTGCATTGACATTTCTAAAGCAGTTTCCTTTCTGTTATACACACTTGACAGTGTCTGCACTGAGGTATCATTTCGTCAGAAACAATTCGTATTTGCAGGGTTAGAAAAACGCGGTGGCTCAGTCGGTAACGCGTCTGACTACCATGCTGAAGGTCCCGGGTTCGATCCCCGGCCGGTTCAAATCCGGGAACTTTTCTAACGATGGAAGCGGCCCCGGCGCCCACCCAGCGTCGAATAACATGGGTACCTGGGGGAAACCCTGGGGGGTAAAGGCGGTCAGGGGCGTGATGCTGATCACATCACCCTCACTCATGACCGGATCAAGAAAGTGTGGGGCGTTATCCCCACACTCCCTATACGCCTTCATGGCGTGGTGCTATGCACAGGGGAACACTTTACCTTTTTTTTTTTTACCTTTTTTAGGGTTAGAAAAAACTCACTCAGGCTCATTAATACAATATTGAATTAAAAGTAATTAATTCTTATGCTGGAGTGGCATTCCTAAAGAAGGATCAATTGATACCACAGATTTTAAAATTCGGCTAGCAACAGTGTAAAAATTTATGTTTATTATTATGATGTAATGTTACACGTGATACAGAAAACACACAAAAATTTTAAAAAACACATACTTTATTTAAAAAAAAACAAAAAGCTAATGGAAATTTCTGCCTACAGTTTAAAGTGGGATCTGAACCACTATGTGCCTCCACCGGGAAGCTATACAGGGAGTCCATAAAGTCCTGCAAAAAACTAAAACTCTATAACTTGAAAACTATTAAGTTTATTAACAAAATATTTTGTGTGTACTTACAGCAAGGTTCAAAGTTTATTTCCTGCTTGTTAGGTTCATCGCCAAACCTCCAATTGTGCACCATTCACGTCCAAACACTGTAGCAGTCTTTTTGTGAAACCGAGAATTGCGTGCTGACGGTGCTCTTCTGGGATATTCAGAATCACATCTCTTATCTTGTCCTTCAGGTCGTCCAGATTAGCTGGTTTCTATGAATACACCTCGGTCTTTACATGTCCCCACAGCCAGGAATCGCAAGGTGGCAAGTCTGGTGATCTTGCAGGCCAAGGTGTGGGTGCTCTTCGGCCAATCCATCTCTCCTGATTCACAACATTCCATTATCATGTCACACAGTCTTCGTCTATCAGCTCGTGTACAAATTTTAACTTGTAGGGCCGGGTCTTCACCTTCTTGCGTACGATCTTGTGTAACGTTGACTTCGGTATTCCCAGTTCCAAGGATCTTCGTTTAAGTGATTTCATTGGACTCCGGCCTACGCTGTCCTGCACTGTCTGCATCCCATCGTCACTCGTTCCTGGCCTTCCACACACACACTTCCCGTTGCCTTGAACTTTCATACCATCTCTTGATACTTGTGTCTGCTGGGGTGGTTTCCCATACGTTGCTTGCCACTTTCTCCGCACTCAAACGCAATATTTTAACTCTGCAAACCACATAACACACTGTGCCTTTTCCTGGATGGACGCAATCTTAAGTCACATGATCACGTGATTACCAGTGCAAGCGTCACTGAGCAGTGTGGCCATAACAAAACTTTAAACTTCCACCCTTCTCACCGAAAAAATGTGTATTGTTAAATGCAACAGCTAAAAAGTTATAGAGTTTTAGTTTTTTGCAGGACTTTATGGACTCCCTGTATTTATATATATATATATATATATATATATATATATATATATATATATACACACACACACACACACACACACACATACACATATTATATATATTGGCGCCATGGCAACCGGGCACACTGTATTATTCTACCCCTGCGTATTTGTATTGGAATTTTTGTTATTAGGGTCACTTTTCTGCTTTTTTTGGCTAGTTGCGACGATGAGGAGGAGTGATGACATGATGGAATTGAAAAACGGACACTCACAAAACACACACACACACGTCCATGCCTGTATGAACTTGACAGAAACAATTTCTTGCGCTAATGAGGTATCTCAATAATTCAATCATGCCCAATTAACTATTTTTCTAGCGCAGCACTAAGTTCCTTAGATGCATGTAGAAATGACAATTCTCAGGATATACCACTATTAAAACATCAATAAACAACGTCTACAAAGCACCTACATTTACAAACTTGTAACACGAGATGGAAACCCTGATCTAAATATCCTTTCTTTGAAATCGCCGGCAGTGTTGTCACCCGATTGGGAAAATCGTGATCCCGGAAAGAGGCGTTTACATGGACACAGAGCAATAAATTAGCGGAACGTGCCTCGCACCGCGCGGGTCACGAATGCCCGTTACGTAACTTGAAAGGCTCACTCGGCGAATCTCGGATGCCCCCCGTTGCACATCCCGCAAACGAAGCCGCGAACCTCCAAGCGGCATCGCACGAGATGATTGTGCTTTCGGGATTGCGGCAAACGATACGGGAGAGCGTGACGATGCTGTCATCCAAGTCACGGACACGGGTACGTGAAATGGACAAGCAAAGAAAGGAACAGAAAAATAGAAAGAGGGACGACGACAGAAACAAAGAAAGAGATGCAAAGAAAGGGACAGAAAAATAGAAAGAGAGACGAAGAAAGAGATGCAAGGAAAGGAACTGAAAAATAGAAAGAGAGACGAAGACAGAGACAAAGAAAGAGATGCAAAGAAAGAGACACAAAAATAGAAACAGAGACGAAGACAGAGACAAAGAAAGGAACAGAAAACTAGAAAGAGAGACGAAGACAGAGACAAACAAAGAGATGCAAAGGAAGGAACAGAAACAGAGACAAAGAAAGAGATGCAAATAAAGGGACAGAGAAATAAAGAGATGCAAAGAAAGGGACAGAAAAATAGAAACAGAGACGAAGACAGAGACAAAGAAAGAGATGCAAAGAAAGAAACAGAAAAATAGAAAGAGAGACGAAGACAGAGACAAACAAAGAGATGCAAATAAAGGGACAGAAAAATAGAAAGAGAGACGAAGACAGAGAGACAGAAAGATACTAAGAGAGAGAGAGACAAAAACATGACAGAAAGTTGGAGAGGGGGTAGAAAGAAAGAGAGACAAAGAAAGAGACAGAGAGAAAGCGAGAGACTGAGAGAGGAGAGTTAGAAAGAAAGAGTGAGACATGAAGTAGAGACAGAGAGAGGGAGACAGAAAAAGAGAAAGGCAGAAAAACGATAAACAGAGAAAAATATGGAAAGAGAATGAAAGTGTACAAGAGGCTGACAGAAGGAACCAAGAGAGGGAAAGTTTAAGTATTTTCTATTACGAAAAAGCCCAAGCAACAATAGATTCAATTCACACAACGATGAATACTGTTTCAAAAATTCTCAGGATTTCGACGTTTTCAGAATTTGGAGACATGAACGAAAGAAATATACGGAAAAAAATTTTCACGTCCAACAAAAGTTGAGCTTCCAGCTAATAATGATTCTTTCAGCCATTTTGTCATATTTACAACATTCACGGCGGCTGCTGCCTGGATTGTGAGAACTGACGTCCGTAAAAGAAGAAAACTTTTGCGCGTTATTTGTCAAAACTTCCTGTTGCATGTTCATAAGAGATTCATAAATAAAATCTAAGCTCGTATTGTATTTGTATCCTAATTTTGCGTCACTTTCCTGTTTGTTTGGGCCAATCGCGACGATGCTGATTAGAAAAACCTTATACAGGGCCACTCACAGGAACGTGCGTGTCCAGTTTGAGGTTCGAACCCAGAACCTTGGGTTAATTTTAACCATACTGATTCCGAACTTACTGTGTTACTTGCATGACCCTGCCTACACATCAGACCTTGCTCCATACAAATTTCCACAAGTGGAAAAAAAAATTAAACCATGAGAAGATCTGTCAGATGAGGTTGCAGATGGAAACACTGCGGAAGACAATAGAGTTGTCAAGAGGCTACTCCTTCCGTTGACTTTCACCTCTCTTCGGAAGATCTGAATAGGCCTCTGGTAACGCTGGAGGTCCTGAGGTAGTTCCCCAGAAAGTAAAAGTCACGCAGAAGATGATTTTTATCGATCCTTCGGGATGACTTTCCTCCCGCGCATAAACATGCGTGAAATTATCCTCTTCCGTGAGGACGGGTTTCACATCTAGGGTCAAACCTGGCTTGAACCGGCACTAAATCGAGTAGCATATGAGGGAAAGCGTGCGAAGTCTGGGACGAACAAACATGTTGATTTGCCTAGACAGTGGGGCTGTTAAGGAAAATATAAAAGTGTCGACGTTATGCCGATAGTAATCAATTACAGGCAAGCACAACACAGGAAAAACATTACATTTTACCGATCTCCGTGGCAGAGTGCACAGCACGGGACACACCAGGGGTCCCGGGCTTGGTCATGTGTGATATTTTGTTCCTTCAATTTCAAAATGTCGCCACTCATCCTCATTGTCGCCATTAGCCAAAAGAGGCAGAAAAGCGACGTAAAATAACAGAGATTTTTTTAAAAAAAACTCCAAATCAAAACATTACATTTTCTGAAGTTATGGACATTATTTCCAATTTTGTTATTTTTCCGTCAATTTTGAACCATTGCGATTACAAGAATAAATTAATGTAATGTATCAAACAGAAAACGATTCAGTTTTCGAAAATATGTTTATGATGGTGCACGCAACTGTAATTTATAATCGTTATCTCTTATCTTTAGCACTATACAAAATTCAGATTTTAATAAATTACGTTCAGTTTTTGTAAATTAACAGAAAGAAAGAGAGAGAGAGAGAGAGAGAGAGAGAGAGAGAGAGAAACAGAGAAAGAAAGAGGAATAATTATCTTTCTTCCTCCTCTCTCTATCTCTCTCTCTCTCTCTTTCCCTCTCTCTATTTCTCCTTCTGTTAAATTTTAACTTTAGAATATTGTAGTTTATACATTAACTTCCAACGGTACAAGAGATATAATGAAGGCTCAAACGTCAATTCAGAAATCTACTTGAATAGTGTGCAAGGCATATAGGGACAGAGAAAGCTTCAAATGCTGAAAGCGGTGTGCAGCAAAGAGCCTAGCAAAAACATCAGAAGAAAAATAAACATTTTTTTGGTCCGATTCCATCCACAAACACTTTCGAACAATGATGCGCGGAGGGAGACTGGAAAAACAAAACGCCTTTTTGTTCCTCCTCTGCTAACGAACGGCAGGTACTTGTCTTCCGGAAGACGTCGCTCGCGGCTGCATCCATCCATCAACGCGACATCGTTTCGGAGGAAGGAAATGACAAAAGAAGACGACTAATTGTTCCTCCTTTGTCGAGACACGAGCCCAGAAACAACAATCGGGCCCTTCATTCGATACAGTCACGCGGCGCTTGTCAGACACCTGGAATTCCAGAGTCGCAAGAAGAGACGTTGTGTATGTGCGGTTTGAAACAAGGAGTTCCAGATTCGAATACTGAGTGAGCCGTGATTTTGCATTTATTCTTTCTTCACGATTCCCATCTCTTGGTTTCTGATGAATATTTTTTTCTTTTTTTAGAGAAAGAGAGATGCAGGGGATGTCCCCTGGATGACAAAGGGACAGAAAGAGAGATACATCGAGAGAAAGAGAGTACAGATGGATAGGTTAGAAGGCACAGTGACAGAGAGAGAGAGAGAGAGGAAAGACCGGTAGAAAGTAGAAACGAGAGAGAGAGAAAGAGACAGGTAGAGAGTAAGAGAGAGAAAAAAGCAAAAAGACCAGTACAGGGCAATAGAAAGAGAGAAAGGAAAAAGACCCGTAGAGAGAAATATAGAGAAAGAAAGGAAAAAGACCGGTAGAGAGAAATAGCGAAAGAAAGGGAAAAGACCGGTACAGAAAGTACAAAGAAAGGAAAAAACCGATAGAGAGAAATACAGATAGGAAGAAAGAAAAATGACCGGTAGAGAGAAATAGAGAGAGAAAGAAAGGAAAAAGAACGGTAGATAGAAATACAGAGAAAGAAAGAAAAAAGACCGGTAGAGAGAAGTGCTGAGAGAAAGAAAGGGAAAAGACCGGTACAGAGAATACAGAGAGAAAGAAATAAAAAAATTGATAGAGAGAGAGAAAGAAAGGAAAAAGACCGGTAGAGAGAAAGAAAGAAAAACAGAGAGAAAGAAAGAAAAAGGCTGGTATAGAGAAATAGAGATATAATGAAAAAAGACCGGTAGAGAAAAAAGGAAGAGAAAGAAAGAAAAAGATCGGTATAGAGAAAAGCAGAGAAACAAAGAAAAAGACCGGTAGAGGGAAGTAGAAAGGGAAAGAAAGTAAAAGACCCATTGAGAGAAATAGAGAAAAGAAATAGGGAGAAAGTGAGAAAAAGAAAATTACCGGTAGAGAGAAGGACAGAAGAGGAGATGAGACAATGTGAGAGTCAGAGAAGTAAAAAAGAAAGGAGAAATTGAGCATTTCCCAGCACAAAAATGAAGCAATAATCATATTCAATCGACACAAAACATTAACCTGAATATTCCTGGAGGTCAGTGCATACTGACAAATCTCACGACTTGGAAAGCTGTTACCGTCCACGGTTACAGCGGCTAATTTGTTACCGAGATTAGCCAAGTCATGAAACAATAATACAAGGGAATCCTCTTTGCATATCTCGCCACATTCTTCACTCACACTCCATGTAATATATCACACGTGGCCCTTCCACATATCGCCACGTGGAGCTACGAGAGTCACCAACTTGAGTCCATTAACGCCAAGATACGGAAAATCTTCCCTTGCATAAAAAAGAACAGGATTACATCACAGAGAACCTATTGGGCGAAGGTAACACGTGAGACGCTGGGTAGGAAAAAATATATATATATTGTACGGAAAGGCATTGCGATAGGCGGCGGCATTCTACAACAAAAGTTTTTTTTGACAAGAAAAATATTATCTTAGGCTCTCGCTTTCCATTCCAATTATATTTTTTTTTACCACGTCATGAAACGAAGTGACTCGCAGGAATGTACCTGTACTATTCTGGTCTTTCCATATGTGGGATGTTGATTGTGATATGGCTTTTCCACTTTGATTCGACTCCTGCTTTAGAGTTTTTCCTTTGCATATGAAGTATTTGACTGAACGCTCCTCTGCACAGGTTCATAGGATTGGAATTCGTAACTTTCTTGGCTATTCTCAAAGTATCCAACCAACATGATGACGTCATATATGACACATTCCAGTTTCTCTTTTTTAGAGGGAGAAAGAGATATGCAGGGGATGGAGGATAAAGGGACAGAAACGGACATCGAGAGAAAGAGAGTACAGATGGATAGGTTAGAAGACACAGTTACAGAGAGGGAGAGAGAAAGAAAGAAAGAAAAAGACCGGTAGAAAGAGAGAGAGAAAGAAAGAAAAAGACCGGTAGAAAGAGAGAGAGAGAGAGAAAGAAAGAAAAAGACCGGTAGAAAGAGAAAGAGAGAGAGAGAGAAAGACAGGTCGAGAGAAATACACACACAAAGGAAAAAAGACCCGTAGAGAGAAAGAAAGAAAAATACCGATAGAGAGAAATGCAGAGAGAAAAAAGACAGAAAAAGACCGGTAGAGAGAAATTGATAGAGAAAGAAAAAACAGAGAGAAGGAAAGAAATAAAAAGACCGTTAGAGGGAAGTAGAGAGAGAAACAAAGAAAAAGACCGTTAGAGGGAAGTAGAGAGCAAAACAAAGAAAAAACCGGTAGAGGGAAAGAAAGAAAAAGACCGGTAGTGGGAAGTAGAGAGGGAAAGAAATAAAAAAGACCGTTAGAGGGAAGTAGAGAGGGAAAGAAAAAAAGACCGGTAGAGGGAAGTAGAGAGGGAAACAAAGAAAAAGACCGGTAGAGGGAAGTAGAGAGGGAAACAAAGAAAAAGACCGGTAGAGGGAAAGGGAAACTGACACATTCCAGTTTTGTTTATCCATGCCTTCATTACTTACAGCTACAACTTGGTGAAAGTGGATAAATAGGCAGGTAAAATCTATGTAAAAAACAACAATATTTTAGGAATTAACTTTTAATATTGTGAAGAATGAAAACTTTTGAATTAAACCTTTCATTCAAAATGTCATACCGCTATTGCAATCGTAATGCAAGGCTACGGAAACGATTATTTCACCACTGTGACGACTTCAAGTGATATTCGTGCGCTACTCTTCGAAATAGATGCATAAAACGAGATGCAGGACTCTTTCCTCCATGAGTAGAGGAAAGAGGTGATAGAAATAGAGTTTCTCCGTTTCTCTCCATCTTGCTCCACTCTCTTTCTTTCTCTTTCTCTATTCATTTAAGGGAAGAACACAGAGAGGCAAGGGGGTGGGGCTAGACCACGTTTGGTCTAAACCAGTGGTTTTCAAACTTTCTTTTCTCATTGTACCCTTTAGTCGTAACTAAATGTCTAACGTACCCCCAACATAGGTTTTCTCCGAATAGTAGGTTTTGGGGATTTTTTGGTTGTCTGATTGGTGGGGAGTTCATGATATGTTGGAGCCGTGTATCTGTAATAAAGCGAAATGACATTCGAGCTGTTTATTGGGTGTTCCTACCTTTACAATCTTTATGATTAGATACAAGAATAAAAATGTGAAACACATGGATGTTAAGAAGTATATAAAAATATTTTTTCAGTCATTGAAAAAAAGTAAAGAACAAATTGTTTGTGAACAAACTGTCAAGCACAATTTTAGGTTCTTTTACTGTAAATTCTGAAGAGTTTCTAGCAAGAATAATGTGCCTACACCGCCTGACAAAGTGCTTGATGTCTGGTTGTGCACTTTGAAACTTTCAAGCGGAGATTCGGCTCCAATTTTAGTCTATTATAGATTTCGAACGAGTACTTTGTTCCAAAACATATGAAACAGAGATGAGTCAGTGACAAAATCAGCTTTATTTTCCTGTTGAGTGTTAAACCTGTTCGCGTACCCCCTTCCAAGTAGTTCATGTACCCCTGGGGGTACGCGGACCACCGTTTGAGAACCACTGGTCAAAACCAATGTTGGTTGGTTGATTTGGTGTTTTAAGTCCACTTTATGCACAGTAATGCTAATCGAGACTGGACCTACAGTTTAAAGTGGGATCCGAACCACTATGCGCCTCCACAGGGTATCGAACCCCGGGACCCCTTGATTACAAGGCGAAGACTCTACCACTGCGGCAACGAGGAAAACCTAAACCAATGTCCGAGACATTTCGATCTCGCCCCCAAAGCTCCCGGGTTCGAGTTCCGGTCTCGACATGGGTGTTTTTGTGATTTTCCCTTCATCACTTTCTTCTAATCATTATTCATCCCTATCGTCACGTGGCAGAAAAGCCACGCTAAATAACAAAAATACAAACAGAAATACCAATTACTGAGATTAATCCTTTCCTTTTCCATTGGAAATAGCACGTTATTTTGTTTGATCAAAATATTAACGTTTGTAGAAACGTGTGTTGCTGATGTTATTGAGCTTCTTGCATAAGCTAACATAATTATGAAACAGCAAAGGAAGACAGCGTGCAAAGGCTTAAACTTCACTCTTTGGTTCAAGAGCAATCATAATACGTCGGAGTAACTCAATAGTGCGTTTCCTTTGCAAAATACTCAAAATCAACAACGTGCATAGTTTTCTGATAGGGATCAAACTAAACCACATTACCACAAACACGCGCAATGGCACTATTTCAATAAATCAGACAAAGGCATCTTTATGGGCATTATAACGCGTCATTTTCTGCTTTGCGGGGAAAATATGATCACTTTATCATTAGCCTTTGAAAAACTAAATTAGTAATAAAAACCTGATTAGCAAAAACTGTTCGGCTTACCTGCTAAAGCTGCAGTAATCCCACCGCTTGATATAAAAAGAAAATGCGCAACAGACAACAACGGCTTCTCAAAGGGGAAAGCTACCATACCACGGCTCTGGCCTCAGCAGAAACGTATCACCGGTGGCCATTATACAAATTCTGAAACTATATTTCGATTGGCTCACTGATTGATTTGTTAAATTCAATTCACTTTTCCGCCACTTTTGGCTAATCGCGAAAAAAAGGGTTTTTGGCTGCGATAAGATGAAATGAATGGACGGACAACCACAAACACACAAGGACAGCAGGCAACACGAACCCCACCAGAGGATTATACTAACCGTGAGTCCAGACGCCAGAGACTCACTGGCCTGCAAAATGTAGTCCAGGGTGTACCACGTGGAACCAACTAACCATTAGCTTTCTTAAACCCGAAGGTTTATGGCTGCAGCAACACGATCCCTATCCTGGGCAATCTTGGCCTTCCTACAGGTTTCTGACAACAGGTTTCCCAACAAGAATCCTGTAAACTCTTCTTTCCTCGCCCATTCCTGCCACGGGAAGGGTGGTTGAAATTTGGGTGTCTTCGCAATGGGTCACCCCTTTACACCCCTCTTGTCTCTCGTCTTTCGGTGAACAATTTCTTGATGTCGGCTGCGGGGATCGAACCTACGACAGATTTGTGATTTTTACTACAAATCCAGTGCACTAACCAACCACCGGATACACCGCATGTTACCAAACCTAAGCGCATGGTATGTAGTTGGGCGGGAAAATTGTTGTTGTTATTTTCACAGGGATAGAAAAGATGAATGTTGAGCGTAGCCAATGGAAACACAAAACACACACAACCACTTTCAATTAGATTTCGTTTCTCATTCGCCTCGGTCTACACTCTCAGACGGTTACAAATACACACAAGAGGAAGCTCTCAGCTTTCATCACCTCATCTCCTTCGCCCCTCAAAGAAATCGTAATCAGGGGTGAGTAATGGCCTCCGTTTAGCGCCTTTGGTCAATTCCAGTGTTGCCATCTGGAGAGGTAAAAAATTCCCTTTCGTGTTAAATTCTTCCCTTCACTTTTTTTAATTAAATCGCCCCCCCCCCCCCCCCTCCCGTCATGTGAAAGCAGCATGCCGATACCTGACAGAACACTGATTGATTGATTGATTTGGTGTTTTAAGTCCACTTTATGCACAGTATGGCTAATCGGGACCAGACCTACAGTTCAAAGTGGGATCCAAACCACTATGTGCCTCCACCGGGTATCGAACCCTTGCTTACAAGGCGGCGACACTACCACTGCGCTATCTGATAGGCCATCTGACAGAAGAATAAGACAACATGATAATTTATAGAACTGTCTATTCTTTGTATTTAAACTCTAAACAAAATGTAAAAGTATACAACTAATGTATTGACATTTTACAAACTACATATGATTAATAAGAACAGTTACCAGCCTCCAAATATGTATGAATAAGTTGCATAGTGAGGCGAGTTGCACGCAGGCAAAATTTTCATATATTTTTCAATCCAAACATGTACGAAAATCTTGAACTAGATGGGACTCGCGGGTTTTGTAGACATGAATTTTATATTGATGATGGATTTATCCAACTCACGTCTCATTTTTCACGGGGGGGGGTGTAAGGATGCTTCCACGTAGTACACCCAATTGTCAACCTCACTTCCACGTAGTACACCCTGGACTGCATTTTGCAGACTAACAAGGCTCTGGCGTCTGTTCCTATGGCCAGTATAATTTTGTGTGTTGTCCTGTTTTTTTGTCCCTATGTGTGCTGTCCCTATGTGTGCTGAGGCCCCTTTACAGCCTCAGCTTTTAACCAAAGTCTTAATATTTTAGTTACACGACCTTAGAGTTTTGTTTAGTTATGATAAAGGGCTGGACCCCGTATAATTTGACGGGTTCCAAATAGCCTAAGTGCTGACGCACTCAAAATTTTAAATTGAAATTCATTTTTCATGGTAGTGACAAAACGTCACACAAAACGTTCCACAACTCTACCACTAGGCTATCTCTTATTCAGCGTTATTTGTTCTACAGGCTGCCCCAGTTCTATAATAAACTACCCGCAAACATCGTCATTTTCGCTCCAGAAAGTATTTTCCGATCATCTCTAAGAAAGAATCTGTATATCTTTTGTGTGTTTCCTTGTTTATGTCTTGTCATGTTTGTATTTACCTTTCTTGTATTTACCTAAAACCATCTTGACTTGTTTTTGTTAATTGCTGTTTCAGTGTAAAATAGTTATTACAGGTGCTGTATCTGAAATTTGGAATAAATAAAAACAAACTCGACAATTTCCCTTTTCCTCCCTCATATAGCAACACTGCTCCCACCACCCCAAAATAAGGGGAGGGGGCAGGAAATGCGAGGCGGAAGGGTGGGAGTCCCAATTACCTGTCTTCATTTCATTAGGCACGTGGGTTCATTTCGGATCGCGGCAGGGGGTGACAGGGGGATGAAGAAAGAAACACGGTCTGTGAAAAAAACAATCCCTGCTTGAAACAAGGGAGGAATTTTTCTCACATGCCGCGGTAATTATATTCTGGAGACGAGTAGGCGTCGTTATTTCTGAAACAACATTTAAAAATATCATTTAAAAAAATCAAGAACTGGATCTCTCTTCCTGTCAGAATCTTTTTTAAGGCGCGGTGTACCCTGTTTCCTGTTTCGAAGACACGTTACCTGAGCAAATTTAGAAATGAAGAGGAAAATGTAAATAAACAAGGCTTCAACGATTGGCTCTCCAAAATAAGTCACGCAGTGGGACTCAGTCTTAGAACCCCATTACTTACAGTAGCAGACTAACAGCCTTTCGTCTGGTGGAGGCAATCGTCCTTATTCTTACGTCAATTGACGAGACAATTGTTAACTTAAAACGCCAGAGAAGAGGGCATTACTCACGTAGGTTAAATCAAGTAAATTTTGAGGAATTCATGCGTTCTTACGCAGAATAGAATTGATAAAGTGAAGACTTTTCTCTTTTGGGAGAACAAAAATGAATGTCTGGAGCCGTGCCATGAAGACACATTTAGGGGATGTGGGAGTAGGGCCCCCACACATTCTCAATCTCGGACATTTTGAAGGTGATGCGTTCAGCACCACGCTCCGGCCGCCTTTACCCCCCAGGGTTGACCCAATTGATTTGAGGCTGGGTGAGCCCCAGAGCTGCTTTATGCGGGGACGAGACTGGAAGAATTCCGACCTTAGATCACTCACCCCGGGAATCGAACCCGAGTCTTCTGCATGGCCCTATCGCCTAGAGCACTGCGGCTCTGATGGGAGCTGTACCTGTAACAAAACGCCCGCAACTTTACGGTGACAGCACGGTGACGGAAGATTCACTAAGATGTGAATTGCACGACATAAGCAGAAGACAGGAACAACTGGAGAAATGCAACAAAGTACACTCTGTCTCAGTTATCTCTGGAGCCAGCGCAAGTAGTGACGCGAGACGGCTCCACCAATGAACATGTGAGAAGAACTGGATACGTGGTGGGGGGAGGAGCGACTGCAGTTACCAGCCTTCCGATCAGCGCGTACTGCTTAGTCCTGCCCACTTCACCCCCCTCCCGTTCTCCGCAGCTATGCGTGGCCTAGCTCCAAAGCTACCTGGGACAGGGTATAGGAAGAATATAATATAAACCAGTTTCACATCTCGCCTTGCGACACAGGAAACGAAAGACTAAGGGGAAAACGAAACGGAGTGGGGAAAATAGACGAGTGGCGAAAGAACTATCCCCTCCCCCACCAGTAGCTACTCGACCTCCCCTACCAGGTCTAGTTCCATTAACCAAACCTACATCATTGTGATGGAAGCAATGCACTTTCTCCGTTCAGTTCGGGTCCTTCATGCAACGGAGTACAATCACCAGCGCAGTTGGAGACATAAGAGACAATCCTCCCACTTCACTCACATGATTGGGAAAAAACAAAACAGGTACCTGTTGTGTATCAACACCACATGCAAAGGTTTGGGTTTCACTTCAAAATAAATAGAATCAAATAACCATACGTCAGTTATTGCTCGATCATAAAATGCCACCTAATCCTTATTATTATAGCAAAGCGCATACTAAAATCAAAACACTATGAGACACCACCAATATCTCTGATTGTTCTTATCCACAGTTGACGCGCTTGTACAGCATCTCTTAAAAGTCTTAGGACAGCGACATTTGATACTACGCAACCCAACTTACGCAAGGCGTTAGTGGGTTGCGTGTAGAGTTAGGCTCAATTTCAGGGTTGCCACATGCACAATAGATATGTGTGAAATAAGCGAAAGGAATAAAACAAAGAATTATGTATTTAAAATTATAAAGAAAATCAGTGATACAGTAAAACCTCGTTAAGCCGGACTTCGCTTAATCCGGACAGGCAAAAGGCCAAAAAAAAACAGAATGCAAGGTTTTAAATGTGGCTAGAAGTCAACAATCGCATTCGTCATATTGCTCCGTAACGGCTAACAATACGTAATCCAATGGAGAGCTTCCCAAAGAAAAGGCAGTCAACCACTCATGGGTATCGCATATGTACGTACTGCATTGTATGTACAGTATTGGTTTACATTTTACTGTACTGTATAGTGTATTTAGGCCTATTCCCTTTAAATACACCATAATGAACATGTTTGGTTGCTATAAACGGAGTTTTAATGCACTTTCTACTGTTCTTTTGGATTATTTCAGTTAATCCGGACTTTCGTTAAACCGGTCAACTTATCCCCTATTAATCCGGATTAACGAGGTTTTACTGTATATCGTAAATGACAAAATACTTTATGGAAGAAATAGAGTTCCTCTACTTGAAGAAAATCGATTTTCTACTGTTTTATCGTTGATGAGTCTGCACAAAAGAAAAAAAGAAAGGAGAAGAGGCGAAAGAAGAAGATGAAGCACCGGAGGGAAGAAAAGAGAGGATAGAAGTGGAGAGAAGAAGAAATGATAGGAAAGGAAAGAAGATGCGAGAGAGAGAGAGAGAGAGAGAGAGAGAGAGATGAAGGAAAAGGAGAAAACAGTGGAAGAAAGGGGGAAACGATATAAGATGACAGGAATGGAGGAGTGAAGAGCAGAGGAGGAAACGAGAGGATCGGAGTGGGAGTAGAGTAAAAGAGAGGAAAGAATAATTGTGCACTGGAAGACAGGGGGATGAGAAAAGAGGACTATAAACACCAACTCAATCAATAAGAAAGACACCAGATACAAATACAGACATAACCATGTGGGAAAGGAGCAGCGTTTTGGGAAAAGTGTTGCTGAAATTCCTTAGAGGAAACGAAAAAAAAAAAATATATCTCTACCTGTCCGAAAAAAGAAAAGGCAAATGAACACCCATCCGACCATGAGCCGGTTCCACCTTCGCACGTCTGAGAACGGGGCACACCTGCGCACACCTTCGTCCAAGGTCAGTCGGCGTGTTTGGAGGCGTTCCATGTGTGTGTTCCGCAAAGTGGCAGAAACCAGAACTTTTGGGGAGGTCAACGGCACGTGCAAACAAACACCACTCCGCGATTCTCGCACGGGAAGGGACGGCCAGCAATGTGAGCGGTTTTGAAAGAACCACCATCGTGGTCCTTGAGTAGGGCAAAAACCTTAATTTTTTATGATATCAACTTGGTTATTTACTTTTTAAAAAGGTTGTTACAAACCAGATACTGCATATTGGAAACAGTACGACGAGTAGAAAATTTTGAAAAGATAAAAGCATTGTACAAAAAATAGTTAATACATGGAAAGGAATACAGTGGTTTCCATTATTCAGTAAGTCCAAACCTATAGTCGGTAAGAGTTCGTTATATCGGAGACACATTTCTTCATTTTTACAGAAGAAACTACTTACGGAAATGAGTTTCTCCAAGCTTTCCAACGTTCGTGGAGGTATTTTCTTTCATCGTGGAATCTATTTGACCGGCAAATCATGTATTTTTCAAGAGAAATATCCCACCGACGCACAATTGACATGCCGTACGTGAACTGCATGTTCCGCACGTTCGACGACGTAACCCACTGTCAAGTGTTTCAAACTCCTTTTTTTTTTTTTTTTACTATGCTTGCCTAACCCAACCAAACCTAACCTAACCTTATGGGAATGGTTCGTGGGGCTATCCGTGAATGGTTCGTGGGGCTATCCGCCAGCTACCGTGCATAATGGTTCGTGGAGCTATCCGTGAATGGTTCGTGGGGCTATCCGTCAATGGTTCGTGGAGCTATCCGTCAATGGTTCGTGGAGCTATCCGTCAGCTACCTGGGCTATCGTCAGCTACCCGTGCATAATGTATTATTTCCACCGGTGACAAACACGACAGTAGATATTATTCGGTGAAGAAGATTGAAACACTGCATAACCACAACGTGAGTCAAGATGTGTCCGCCATATTGTGTGTTCCGGAAGCGAAGAAAAGAAAAAAAATCACTGTATGTGAAAAATTGGGTTTGTTTTCGTGTAAAAAGCATAATGGCACCTTGAACCATGTTCCGCAATACACAATTGGTAAGTACAAACCATGCGAAACACAAAATATCCGATTTAAATGTGTCTCCGATATAACGAACTGTTAGGCACGCATAAAGACGTTATTCAACGAAGAAAAAAATACGAACTCCCAGCAGTATAGCTTAATATTTGGGTGAGAAATAAATGCATACCTAGAATAAACGTATTCTTTAACAGCAATACTTTCTTATTTGAAACCTTCAATATGTAACAAGGTTTTTATGGGAAAGTTAGGGATGGCGAGGCGCCAAAAATCCACCTCGCTCGGGTGAGAATTTTATCTTGAGCAGCCCTTGGGAACCTCGCGTCATAAATACATGCAGATCTGCCCACCCCGGCGACGTTGTCTAAACCCAATAAAGAACAAATAGAGAAGGTAGCTCCACTTGTGTCTCAAAACGTAAGGAAAGGGGAAAACTAATCTTCTGGACGTTCAGATCACAAGCCTTGTACTCTTCGGTACTATCCAGGCATATTTATTTTAATTTTCTCAAACTTTCCGAAAAAAACAAAAAACAACCTCGATCCAAGTAACAAAAACCCACATAATTCTGTCCAGATTCTCCATATCCATTGCAGCTCGGCAAATAGTCCCTCGGTATTTAAATAGTTATCTTTAAGCATTGAGGCTCACAGAAGCTCCCGACATATACATGAACTTATGGAACGACCGGAGACTTCCACAGCAGAGTTGCCAACCTTTCCAAAAAATTACTGTTAAAGTCCAGTTTTAAGATAACTGGTTTCGCCTTAGGTTGCATACAGAAATACTATCTGTAATTTCAGAACGAGATCAAGGCAGCATTTTAAAATTCAAGACAGGAACTAGACGAGACTTTGGTAAACTAAAATGAAAGCCTAAATTGCATGGTTAGCAGGATGTGCCAACACATTTCTGTTAATTGACACATTTTGTGTTCTGTCTGTATCCATAGCTACGTAACACATTTGGTGACTCTATACAAGGGGCTCCAAGGAGTAAAGGTAACACATTCGAACTGTGATCAAGGGGTTCTGGTCTGTTCTCCGGTGGAGGCACATTCCACAGTGGTTCGGGCCCTACTTCAAACTGTAGTTACAATCCCAATTAGCCAATCAAAATAAACTTTGCGACTCGAGACGAGAACGGACCGAGAACGCGCCAGACCTAATCACAAACGAGACGAGACAAAGCTGGAAAAAATAGATTAGATTTATTTCCTTTTATGTGCGAGCCATAGGATGTACGCATTTAATATATGCATTTTTCTACAATATTTTGTTACATTGAATTTTTATTTTATGCTGTCTCTTAGTTTGTCCCCTATGTATACATTCTTCCGCTCCCCCAACAGATCATTGACTCCACTTGTTCATCTTCCAGTCTTTCTTTCATCCTTCTTCCTCGCCTCACTTCTCCTTCTTCCTCGCCTCACTTCTCTTTTCCTTCACTTTCACCAAAAACACTCCCACTTTCGCCAACCTTTCCACAATTGCAGCACTTTGCTCCACAACTAATTTGCGAGCTCCTTCCTTTTCCAAACCCTCCAACCATTTGTCCTGCAGGACGCGCGTTTTCGGACATGCAAACAGGTGCTCCGGCCCGTCATTCCCAATGTCCCTCCGTCTCTTTTCGCCGCACAGTGTCTCCACCCCCCAATCTCAGCCATATACTCCCTCTCTTGCTTCCTTGCTTTCTTCATACAGTTTGATTCTTTCCATTCCCGGATGTCCCTTGCCTGGAGGTCTAGTGTTATTTTCGTTGCACTTTCCATCAATATTTCTTGCCGGTCTATAACTTCTAGTCGCTGTTTAACGAGTTCAAGTGTGTATTGGTCTACATGCTCTTCTTCCCATACCCATCCAAACCCAACCTCGAATAGTGGCAAAAAATAAAGCCATACTAAACAACAGGGCTGGCAACTCTGAACCCCAAAATCGGATGTGGAAAAGCAGCAAGAACAAAGTGCGGACGCATCTCTCGAGATGAGGAAAAGCTGAACTCTCGCCAAAAACACTCCCCCGACTTATGCAGCATCATTCTCTTCCCTTCGAGGTTCTTATTTGTGAAGCCATCGGGAACTTTCGCCGCGTCTCAAGAACCTGGGGGAGCATAAAACGTGTGGAGTGGAGATGGGCCACGACTGACTGTCGACAGCAGCCGAATAGGTTTTTGTCCACAACAAAACTTCCTCTGGACCCTTTGTCTGCTTGACGGATCACTTATGGCTGTACACAAGGGTGCTCCTCCCCTATTCCTCTTTGATAAAAATTATACCGCGGGACATGTCTTCCTCTTCCTAACATGATGCGACACACCAATGAAGTTTATATCGCACCAGGAAGACAGTAATGCGAGTGCACTGCCTTGTCTTGAATTTTGATACTTGGATTTCTCAAACTTTGTCTAAGTCCACTTTATGCTTAAATACGCTAATTGCGACTGAACCTACAGTTTAAAGTGGAATATGAACCACTGCACATTGTGGCTCCACCGGGAATCGAACCCGGGGCTTGTGATGGTTGATTTTGTTTATTTTACTTTGCTTTTCTTCCACTTTTGGCTAATTGCGAAGATGGGGTTGAGTGATCAGTCACAAACACCCGGGACCCTTGTCGTCGTAACGCATGCTAATCACTCCGCCACAGAGACCGTGTTTGTGCCATTGTAAAAGAATCGACAGTTCAAAACGTGACTGAACGACTAGTACTTACAGGGAGCTTTCAGATCGAAGCGACAAGCCACAAGCGACACTGTTCACCAATCTAATTTTCCCATGAGCAATCATCAGAGCGAGGTACACGGTGTTCCAAGTGACAAGTGCGGTTGTCGCTTGACACCTCGGTCTGAAGACTCTCTCGTGCTAGCCCAGTCACCGAAATTGCTACGAGAAATCTTAAGGATGATTTATAGTGGAGCAAATCACACACAGAGGTGTAGAAAATTAGACAAAAAGGGGTAAAAAGGATAGGAAAGAGGATGAAAGAAAGACAGAAACAGAAAAAGATTGGCGATTCTAGAGAGAAGAGAATTGTGCCGCGTGGTTGCATACAGGAAGGTTTTTTTTATTATTATTATTATTATTTTTAAGCTCGTTGCGTTGAAACAGGACATCAACGAGCAAAACGCTACGAAAAAGAGTTGTAAGCCTTCAAAGTTTGCCAGTGTTGTAGTTTACACCCTGTATACATTGAACACCAATGCCGTAATCGAAGACAGGCCCTGTATACAGCAACACGGCATCAGGAGCTGTTTTCATAATGCATCCCCTCTAACCTCGGCGCAAACGTGCCAATTCCCCACAAATTTAATGTGGAACCACCCCCTACGATTCCACTCTGTGGGGCGGCGAAATGATTATTACGTAACCACTGAAAACTGATGACATAAACGCAGCCATTAGCACCGATTGCCCCCTACATCCGGGCACATCGTCTGGAGCGAGTCTGCAATTACACGTTCGGGAAAGGTCAGGGAATCCAAACCGGTAATGGCGGCTGCAACTTGAGAAGGGGGAGGGAGAGGTACATTAGAAAAGTGGAGTTAAATGCATCCAGGTGAAAGGAAAAGCCGAGAAAGTAGAAGGAAGGAGTAAAATGCATCCGAAAGAAGCTAATAGAGGAACGAATGAAAACAAGTTTCGTCGTCGACGTTCTTGTGGATTAATCGTGGTTGTTCATGCATCTATTTAATTTAACCATCGTCTCTCCTCATTCCAGCGATTAACCTAAAGAAAGGCCAAATAAGCAAATATCAGCAAATGAGCAAGACAGCAACGAAGAATGAGATATAATAAATAAAGAGATATGAGAAACAGATAACAGAAACTGTGTAATGGGGACCATAGAGAGCGAGGGAGAGAAAGAAACATGGGACAAAAACTGTAGTAAACAGAAGAAAGGAAGATATCAAGAAATAGGAAATAGGAGGAATAGGAGAGCTAGGATGTGAGATATGAGAAATGAAGACACATTATAGAAAATAAAATGTGAGAAATATCAACATAGGAAAATATAGGAAACAAAGAAAGAAAGAAGGAAAGGAAGAAGGCTCTCTCTCTTTCGGAAAGAGAGAGAGAGAGAGAGAGAGAAAAAAAAGGTAAGAGAGGGAGAGAAAGAGAGAGCTCTCTCTCTCACACAGTTATCTCTCTCTCAAAGAATATCATAGAAAGGGGGAAAAGAGAGAAAGGAGAAAAGAGAGAGAATGAAAAGAGAGAAAAAGGAAAAGAGAGAGAAAGGAGGAAAAGATTCTTCTTCCTTCTTCTCTCCTCTTTCTCGTATCTCTCTCTCTTCTCTCTCTCCCTCTCTTTTTCTGCCCCTTCCTCTCCTTCTTTCTTTTCTCTCTCCTCTCATTCTTTTAGAGAGAGAGAGGGGGAGAGAGAGAAGGAGAAAAGAAGGAGGAAGAATGAAGAAAGAAAGGATAAGGAAAAAGAGGAGGAAGAAAGAAGGGAGGAGAGAGAGAGAGGGCAAGTTTTCTCTCTCTATCCTCTCCCCTTCTTTCTTTATTTTTCCCTCTCTCTCTCTCTCACTTTCTTCTTTCTTCTCTCTCTCTCTTTCAAGTGTATTGAGGAAATAAAAATATATAGGGGAAATGCAGGAAGGCCAAGACGAAGATGGAGGGATAACGTTGAGATGGACCTAAAGGAAATCGGCAAGGATGGAAAATATTGGATTGATCTTGCCCAGGACAGGGACAGGTGGAAGGCTTCTGTTGCTGCAGCCATAAACCTTCGAGTTTAAGAATGGTAGAGAGCTAGTAAGTTAAATGTAAGTAGAACAAACTGAACCAAAGAGGAAATATATGAGAAGTTAGATAATTAGGGTATGGTGAGTTAGTAAATAAATATTGAGAAAAAGGAAATACAGGAGGGGAAACTTAGTATTAGGAAAATGAAACAGGTAAAGTGGAGAGAGATGTAGGGGAGGGGGGCACTTTGTGACTTAAAACAAATGCTCATCTTGAATCATCCCTCCCCGAAAAGAAAGTGTGTAAAACATTAAACTTTTCACTTAGCACAGTGGTGACGTTAAGTGCAGGACAGCGGGATTCTTGTCGCACAAGATTAGCCCACGCGAGAAAAGGTGAGAGGGAGAACATCCAAAGCGCCTTACGAGGGCATTCCTGTGTGTGGCCTTATGAAGGCGGAGGAACGCCTAATGAAGCTGATGGAAGGCTCTGGAGAATTGAGGAAAAGGGGGAGAGGGCGGCATGCTCTAATTCAAGCAAGTGAAGAATCACACGTGAAATAGAAACATAGAAGAATGCCTTAAAAGAAACAAGACGCACATCCGAAGCAAACAATATAACCAGGTGTGTCAGAAATAATTGAGGGGTTACAAGCATTATTGCAAGTAAACTATTGAACTTACGTTACATCCTAAATGTATGTAACAACGCTGCACAGTTGTTAGTAATATATTAACTTTGCAATTACAGTAAACAAAACATTTGGCCATATCATCTCGTATAATATCTAACAAACTAAAAGTTAAAATATACACAACAGTAATTTTGCCTGTAATATTATATGGATGTAAAACTTGGTCCCTTACATTAAAAAAGGAACATAAATTAAGAGTATTTCAAAATAAAATCCCTAGGAAAATATCTGGTCTTAAAGGGATGAGGAGACAGGTGAGTGGAGAAGGTTAGATAAAGTAGAACTAAATAGTTTGTTTTCATGTCCAGATATTATTAGAATGATTAAATGAGGTGGGCAGATCAAGTGGCACGAATGGGAGAGGAAAGAAGAGTTTACAGGATTCTTGTTGGGAAAATTGATGGTAAGAGACCAGTAGGAAGATCAAGACGTAGATGGAGGGATAACGTTGAGATGAACCTAAAGGAAATGGGTAGGGATGGAAAATATTGGATTGATTGCCCAGGATATGGTCAGATG